>NC_139249.1:43082805-43682805 GCF_977018435.1 Lepisma saccharinum
GCTAATAAAACCGAATTATTTGAACGGAGGTATATTGTGTCTGTCAAATTATTTGAAGGGGGTACACGTATACAAGGGGTACGATTCAGGTTAAAGGATTTAGGGGAGAACCTACCCCAAAAATTGCGGGGGATGTAGAAACTACAATGATCACTAGACCACGACGGAGTGTGTGGACGGGGGAGGGGGGGGGAGTGGAGTAATCAAGCTAGGACAAATGGAAAATCCTCTTTAAAACCTCGATATATGCACTGTGAACATACTTTCTTTTGGTAGTTTGAGAAGAAAACTTTATAGACAATGATGTGACCTTGCTATGTGCTTGAAGACAGTTAACATTATAAAGATCCATTATATTGTTGGGATTTAAAAAATAATGTGCCAAGGTTTTGTTCACTCTAGCTATTCATATACTTGAAGAAGCTAAAGTGCTGATAAAATATGCAAGATAATGGTTTCAAGCGTATGTCTGTGACAGTGAAGTGCAGATATGTGGCTTTTGTTGATAGCATTAATGTCTTGATCGCACAATTCACAGTTTGTACCGAAATTGATGTACAGATTTTTCTTTATTTCTATTTCGGTTATTTTACGTTACATTTCTACCTACTGGGTTAATAGTGATGATGAGAATTAATGCTGATGTTATGAAATGGATGGTAGACACAAGCAATTATATTTCTAAACCTTATCAGGATTCGAACCTTGTACACTGACCACACTGTAAATAAGTTGAAGAATGAGGGTATGACCGTAACACATGGGTGTCGCCAAAAATTTTTGAAGGGGGACGCGCCATTGATGAAACTTGAGTAGTAGAAATATTAATAATAATTATTTTTATCATGGCTATAATTATAACTACAAAACTAGTAAAAATAAAAAATAAATAACTTTTATTCCAAATTTATTATTATTATTAAATCTTTGACGAAACTCTTATGCACAATGCATCATCAGATAAATGAATATCGAACATAAGAAATGCATAGTTATTGTATTTTGTTATTAACTTTTACACATCTCGTTCAAGATGAGGTTTGAATGGATTAAATGGTAGAATATCAAAAAACATAATATGGTTCCTACATATTACACCTATTTTTTTGCCTAACACAGTTTTTACTTTGGTTATTGTGTTCGAAAACTTACTAACTGAACTTTATTTCTGTTATTAACGATAATAATAACAAGCTTTCTGATTTTTGTAACTTGAAATGACCGATGCTAATTTCCAGGAAGGTTGAACCTTTACGCAACGGGTAAAGAATACCAATACCAGATTCGATATCTGATTGAGTCACCATTTTCACAGTTATATACTAAACTTAGAATTGTAAGAAATTTACTGAAACGTTGATCTGTGCCTTTGGCCTTTTTTGTTTCGTATATATTTTATATACATATATACTATTTTTTAACATATTTGATTTTGTCCAAATTGCACAATAAGAATGGAACTTATAGTATTAATATAATTCGTGGAAGGCAGTACACACATTGCAACATTAAAATTTATTATTTTATAGGCACAAAAAGTGTTATATTACTTGTTTTGCAGGACTTTTACGAGCATACCAAAAGGCTGTGGTCTGACAGAGGAGTCCGAGCTTGTTACCAGAGGTCGAATGAATTTCAACTAATTGACAGCGCCAAATAGTAAGTATTCGGTTATTTTTAAAAATTATTTTAAAATAGAAAATCGCTATGCTAACGTACGTGCTACATTATAAAGTTCTCAATATTTAATTTTATTACTGAATTAATGCAGCCTTATTTCAATCATATAGAAGGTTCAAATGTATAAGAAGTAATTTATTATTATTATTATGGTTTCAGCTTCCTTGACCAGATTGACATCATCAGAAAATCGGAATATGTTCCCTCAGATCAGGTAAGATTTTGTGTCACCTCAATGTATATGCTAATCTTTTCTCCGTATTTTATATACGTATTAAGATAATTTTATTATATTTTAACTAACTCTCTAGCCTTCTTAAACCCGAAGGTTCATGGCTGCAGAAACACAGGCCTTCCAGCTGTCCCTATCCTGAGCAAGATCTATATACTCTTTTCCATCCCTACCGATTTCATTTAGGTCCATCTCAACATTATCCCTCCATCTTCGTCTTGGTATTCCTACTGGTCTCTTACCATCAGGTTTCCCAACAAGAATCCTGTAAACTCCTCTTTCCTCTCCCATTCGTGCCACATGGCCTGCCCACCTAAGTCTTCTTGATTTAATCATTCTAATAATATTTGGACATGAATACAAATTATGTAGTTCTAAATTATTTAACCTTCTCCACTCACCTGTCTCTTCATCCCTTTTAGGTCCAAATATTTTCCTAAGGATCTTATTTTCAAATACTCTCAATTTATGTTCCTCTTTCGATGTAAGGGACCAAGTTTCGCATCCATATAATATTACAGGCAAAATTACTGTTTTGTATATTTTAACTTTTAGTTTCTTAGATATTAAACAGAAGACAAAATTTTATGAAGAGGAAAGTAACATGCATTTCCTGAATTAAGCCTTATTTTTATTTCCTCTTTAATATAATTTTCATTTGTTAGTAGCTATTACTCTTAAGTATTTGAATTTGGGAACTGGTTCAAACAAGTTGTTATCAATAATTGGAATTTGATTATTACCTAACACTTGGTTTCGGCTTGTAAGCATATATTTAGTTTTATTTTTGCTAACTTCCAAACCTATCTCTTTAGCTGCTTTGAAAAATATTTTAGCATTATTCTTAATTGTATTTATATCATCCGTCCTCCTCCGTAGCCGAGCGGGTTGTCGGCCCCCGTGGCGGAGTGGTTAGCACATCACGCTACGACGCCGGGGGTCCCGGGTTCGAATCCTGGCTCAGACATGGATGTTTGTGATTGTTTGTTCTGAAAAGTCCTGAAAATGAAATTTGAATGAAATGATATGAGTGAATGAAGTGTGATGGGGAAAGCTTCCGCATAGGGGCTTTCCTTAAATAAATAAATAATAATAATAATAATAATAATAATAAAAAAGCGGGTTAAGGCGTTCACTCGTCTTGAGCTCGTTCGCTGCGGGACGGCGTACGTTCGAATCCGGCTCTGGTCGGAATTTATTCGGCCTACGTATAGGGCCGGTGGCAACCCACCATCGTGAGGAAATTGGAGAGCTTCGAATGAGTAAGCGTAATCCGGTCACGGAGACCTACTATAACGGCTGGGGATACGTCGGGCTGACCCCCCGACTATTCCAATCCTGGTTGAAGATCTCCACGCTTAGAGGTGACGAAGGAAAGCGTGGGAGGGAGACCGGCAGTCGGTAGGTACGCCAAGGCCCTTTGTGGGCTGTTGCGCGACGGATTATTATTATTTATATCATCCTCTAATAAGTCTATATTTTACCTTAAATAATTATTTCATTTAAATATCGCGTAAGAAACAAAATATATTTGGTTTTAGTCAAGAGATTCCGGTTCAGTACCCGGTGGAGGAACATAGTGGTTCGGATTCCACTTTCAACTGTAGGCCCAGTTACTTTCTGTGCACAAAGTGAACTTAAGACAAGCTCAGACAAACAAACAAACATTTGGTTTTACACTGAAATATTACTTGAAGGGCCATCGGGGTTTTCAGTAAAGATAATAACATGGGACCTCTCACCGTTTGTTTCGTATTGCTGGTAAACCAAAAGTTTCTCAATTGTTGAGAAATGTTCCCTGTATTATAGCTACTACTTCAGCAATGTGATAAAAGCCTATTGACCTGTCATGTAATTTCAAAGGAGAGATTTTGATCATAAACTGCGATATGTTTCCTTGCTTAGAAATTATATATTCTTAGAGATGTGTTTTCCATCATTTTAGTATCTAACGTTCTTTTTTTCATCACATAGGGAAAAATTGTCTTAACCTCCATGGGTGTTAATGAGAAAGCCCGGCTCTTTCAATCTATTTCATTCACCAAACTAAGAATTTAATAGGCCATTTTCCGCAAGATTATAATATTTGCGGGAAGGAAGCAGGTCTGGCGAATGGAGTGGGTATACAAAACATGTTTTTAAAAACTGAGGACTCTCACACGGATGAAAGGATATGAGCTGGCGCGTTGTCTTGCTATATCATTTTCTGAGTAAGAAGAGGCGAGCACTTACAAGAAGGCACGAAACTATGAAGTTGTGCTTTAGCTTACTACAGCACCTTATGTCTTACTTCTGGTATATTTCTTGTTTCTGAGTTTATGTGACCAAAACTCTCAATTTTCTTGTCTTTTGTGTAGGACATTCTCCGCTGTAGACGAACAACTACAAGTATCCAGAAGATAGAATTTGCAATTGACATTCCAAAAAGCTTCGGTGGAGGTAGAAAAAACTTCTGGATGTTCGACGTTGGAGGACAGAGGGGGGAGAGAAGAAAGTGGATTCAGGTAGGGCAGGTGCCTTAAACTTTGAATTGTGTTTTAATATCAACTAAAGTTTAACTTAAATTCCGTACATGTAAAATGTGGATTAATGGGGTAGCACTGATGTTTTAAAGTGTTCTTCTCAACACGATAGACTCTATGACTAAATAATACTCACTTTAGGCTGTCACAAAATAAAAATTAAGACATAAAATAAAACAAACCAGATAACACCATTTGAACATGAAACTAGATTATACTAGAAAGCTTTAAATATTTGAATTACAAATAGAAGAGGCATCATTTTCAAAATCGAACATATTCTTACAAACACGTTATTGCTTCTTTTTTGACGAGAATTGCTTCAAATATTACATTAATGGTGTAAGCGTTGTTTTCATAACACGCAAGATCGAATGCTTATTCAGAAATAGTTCAACAATAACTAAGAAAAATACGTTGGAAAATGAGTGAGTGTGTGTAAATATTTATATGAATAGTGATCTAGATTCTGTTATAAGCATTGAAGTTCACTCACAAATATGATCATTAAGGACGTATACAAACTGTGCAGATGTTTTGCTTTTGAAAGGGGTAAATTCCTTCCTTTCTCTCTTATTCCAAAAATTGAAGGAACCCTCAGTACATTTATTCTTACTATTTTTTTTTTTTTTTTTTAAAAAAAAAAAGACAACTTTATATTTTCTCTTACTTAGTGTTCCAATTGAAGGGAGAGAGCCAGGGAATTTCCCCCCTTACCTAGGTATACTTTTCATCCCAAGATACATTTATATTGCCATTCCCATCAGGGAATGAAAAGTCCCCGTCCCCTCTGAATGTGTGTTCTATTGTTATTTGGGATGACATAACAGGCATTCACTGTTTAAGCAATATTTATAAATTCAAGATTGCTGTTCACGAGTTTGTGAACAAAGATGCACAGACTTTCCACTTTTCATTCAAAACAGCAAAAATCAAAGAGATGTGAGAGTGCTCAAGCAGTGGCAACAATGATGAAGATTAACAAAATGTTTGACATTCGTTGTGTGGCATCTTATCAGTTTGTGCCAGCAGCAATAAAGAATTATACGGCCCCTTGTACAGTTCTTTTCAAGTGGTGAACTAAGTGCAGTTACCAGTTCGAAAGGAAGAGCAAAGTGTAAAGGAATGCTAAAGATGCAAACTTGGTCATTTTAGTAGAACTTTGTCTTTTCAATGAATTGGATCTCAAACAATTTTCATTGTTTCTGCAAGGAAGTGTTCGTGTAATTACTGCACGGCAGGAACTGGCTGTGGTAATAAAATCACTAGCTTCAATGAAAGGACACTATGGTGAAAGTGCAAGAGATGTAGAATTTTAGCTTTCTCAAAACAGAGCATTTAAGAGTCTACCATTGAAACATCAGAATCCGATGAGAAAAAACAACACCATATATTCGGAATGTTATCGGTAAGCTACTTCTGGGACTTACTGATAACATTAATCCCAGATTTGAAGATCGTAGAATATTGGAAGAAGCATGTGCTTTGAACCAAAAAGTGTGGCCAGAAAATGAAACAGAACTTTGTTACATTCATTTAGACATCTAAATGAAAGTAACTTTTTTGTGTAGTAAAAGGTGAATGCATTCATGAAATAGTGAAGGAATTCAAAGTGCACAAAGAATTAAAAAACGTGAAGAAGAGCTCAGTAGGTGGCTTGCTGATTGAACTTTCTGCAAAGCCCATATCAACTAGTGATTGTCTTACGTTTCAGTAAAATAAACATAACTCTGAACAAAGAAATCGAACGGAGGTTGAAACAGTATATGAGCATTGTAATTTATCGATGTGAATGCCCCTCCAGTCAGAGTTGAAAACGCCAGCTTTTTCAATGGATATTTTTTTAAATAAAATGCCAGCTCAAAAAGAAACGAAATTTTGGCGTATTGCCAACTGCGACTAACCTATTCCACCTGCAGTTTCAGAAGTGAATTTAGAGGTTTGTAATGCCAAATTTTGCAAAGGAAAAATAGTCGAAAAAGGCTCAACCAAAAATGCCGCGAAAAAATTACTGTTTTTTTTTTCCTTCCAAAAATGCCTATTTTCACGACCACTTCCAACTAAACCTACAGTGGACGTTTTTTCATGTGAACATAATTTCTGAAAAGTGGCTAAAGGAAGAACACCATGCTGAAACGCATCATTTATACATCGAAATGTATGAGACTACTCGAATGGTATCTCAATTGTACTGGCACAGACATCTGCCGCACTCATACACAAAATCTGGAAATGTAAAAAACAAGGTTCTGATGCCCCTCTGCATTTTCTTCAATTAGAACACTGCTCTTACTGACGAAAAAGTAAATCAGCTATCATCTTGACATTTCTCATTAAAAATATTACATTTTATTCATATTTTACTGGTTAGCACTCTTGCTATTCGTGAACCAGTGACGGTGCCAGTGGGAGTTACGGAGGCGAACGCTTCCCTTTATCCTAAAAGTACATTTTTTTATGGTGTTAGGTGCATATTTGACGTGACTGACCTCAGAAAATATTCTTGCCCCCTCTTCCCTTCCACAAGTTTTTTTTCTTACTCCGTCACTGTTTTAAAGGAAGCAAGTGCTCTCAAAAACTGACTGAAAATCTGGATTTTACATTTCCGTTTCATTATAGGTGTTTGAAGGAATCCATGCCATTTTGTTTCTGGTTGCCTCCAGCAGCTTTGATCAAACGCTACGGGAAGATCCCTCGATGAACAGACTCCAGGAAGCGATGACGCTGTTTGAAAGCGTGTGGAACAGCAGGTGAGGAGTGGTCCATATCAGCATCGCATTATTCAGTACTAATAAGAGCTGACTCGGTGGCTGAGACCTTTGAGGGATCACCACACGATCTCGCCATCGAGTGTTCTGGTTTCGAGTCCCGGACTGGACATGGGCATTCCTTTATGTTGTCCCTTCATCAATCTCACCTTACCATAATCCATCTATGACCGTGATTACATTAAAAAGGCAGAAAAGATATTAATATAAAATTACCACACAAGTGCTGGCTTGTTTCAGATTAAATTACAGATCTGTGGTGCAAATGACTTGTATATTTTTCATTTTTCTCATTCGGCGTCGCTTTTCTGCCACTAACGAATATCTTGAATATCCCCCATAACATCAATTACAGCCCCAGCACATAAAAATAACAAGGACTTGGCTGATCACCACCATGAGGATAACTGACGATTAGATGAAATTGGTAACAGCACACTGACAATGAACACCAATGCCCAGCTCGAACTCAGGAACTTTAGTGACGAGATCATAATCCAACCACTTAACGCATGCACTTACGTGGCAAGTCTTTCTATCACTCAAATGTTCTGTACATATCGACAGTCAGTCAACGCAGATATGGATCTTCAAAAACAATTTTTTTTTCTTTATTTGTTGCTGAGCGTAAACATGTAGGAGCATTTTTGATTCATTATGGTGAATATGGAATAACCTGTGTCATACTGTTCATTTGAAGAACATAAATAACTTTCGCTCAATTCTTAAGTTAAATCTTCTATCAATAAACAACGAAAGTTTAACCTAATCTAACCTGAAGAAAATTTTGATAGGCTTGCAATGAGTACATATTGAAATGCTCAAATGTAACATGTTGGAAAATGTTTCGTTAAAAACGTTGTAATAACACGAAATATGCAAATGGAGGCTCGTTTTAATCAGAATTTCCAAGCCTTTCGTTCTGTAAGGTAAACATGTCGATGTGTATCTATTTTCGGAAGCAACGGACAAAGGAATTTCCAATTTTTTTTAAAAAAAAATCGCTAGCTCCTATCCGCTAGCGCCCATCGATCTCAGCAAACTGCCACTAGTCGCTGATTGACCAAAGTTATATTAAGGCGAATACGAATACAATAGTATAAATAGTAAATTTTAAACCCAAAAAGATTCCGTGTTTTTTTTTTAAATTCGGTTTTCTGTTTATTAAACTTTTATTACCAAAACATTTGTTTGACGAAATATTCGTCGTCCGTCCTTGAGTTACTTCTGACATCTATAGGCCCCGTTCCGAAAGGGTTAAATCATTGTAAATAATTACTTACTAGTATTCATCACCTCGAATTTATTACAGGTTTTTGAAGGAGTCTGGTGTTATAATATTTTTGAACAAACAAGATGTCCTGGAAGCCAAGATCAGGCAAGGAAGACGGCTGCAAGATTACTTCTCAGACTATGATTCGTACAAACTTGGTCCTAAAGGTAGGTGAAATTTAATTGAAGCTGTAACGTTGCACAATTTGACTTCTGGAAGCGTTTGGTCAGTGATATATTTATTGTTTCCGTCCGGTGGATTAACGTACACTTGTATACCTCAGAAAATTCATTCTGGTTCACTTCCCGCCACTAGGTGGCCTATCGTCTGCTGGAAGACTTTGCCAGCTATCACGTGAGTGTTTACATCGACTGACTGGACGGACCGTTGGAGGCAGCACGTGGTTCCTTCTCTGACAAGCAGAGCTCGCAATTCCTTTTGGAGGGAAATTTGAACCCTCAGTCACCACATTCACAGCAGAAGCATATTTCATGTTCCTCCTAAAGGGGTTAAATAGATTATTGTACTTGCTCGATCTTTCGAAGGACTCGTGGTACGGCCAGTCATCATTTTGGCACAAAAAAACACATTTGGCAACAACAGCCCGCAGACGACAGATCACACAGTGGTGGGAATTGTACCAGTGTAACAACATTGTAGACTATAGTGGCATTTGTTATATTTCTCAAGTCTGCACATCCAAAAATGTCTTCGTAATTGTATTTCACTGTAGTAATCTCATGTACACATGCACTAACTTCTATTACCGGTAAGGTTTTAGTTAGCTATATCATTTATTTTAATTCAATTGTTGAAATACTTAACACATAACCCGATTGTTTGTGTAACTGTACGACAGGTTAGCTTAACTTCATATGTAAACTGTTGCTATACTGGCACTCCCATACATACAGAGTCAATAACTGGTACATGTGTACTAACAACTCATTACATAAAATTCATGCAAAATTTAATAAAACTTAAACAATAAAGTGCATCGCACACAAAGACGGGGAACCGCGATTCAAAACAACTGATGTCTTGGTATATATTAAAGGCGCCAGGTCATAAACGAATACCTCCTAAATGTATGGGGGTGGAAGGGGCTCGTCAGGGGTTCCCCCATTTTTTTTGTACTTTCGGTCACTTATAATATAAGGGCAATGTTTACAAAATTAGAATTTCAACGCCATAACGTGATGAAGAAATAATGCACTTCAAAGATTTTTTACGAGGTAGGGCTGAGGCTTGATAGCTTGCTCTTAAATACGCCACTGGTCTTGTGAATCAAGTACAGATTACCATTACATGATACTCAGTATTTTTGAATGTTTCTTTCAGATGGAAAACCAAATGACGAATACGTGAAAGCAAGGTGCTACATACGAGACTTATTTTTGGTAAGTAATTTTTTTTTATAAATTTGCATATGTCACATCAGCTCCTCAAAAGTAGAAATGCTATTTCTCAAAACACACTTCGGTAGCTACTATATTTTGTTGCATAAATCTGTCGCCGCAACCGAATTGCGCACACTTTAGATCGAGGATTGCGCACAAATCTCACTGACCAGTTTTGCGCACAGATTTTGATCGAACGTTGCCACTTTGATAGCTTTAAAGTCTGTGTGCAAAACTATTTTTTTCTTTATACAAGAAGAGAGAGAGAAATTAGAAATAAAATAGTAAATCATACCAATTTACTCAAATTCAAAAGTTAGGTTAGGTTAGGTTAGGTTAATGACTGCAAACACACATGTAAGTCCATACAAACAAACACAACAGAAGTGAGAACCGCTTGAGAACATTTTACATCTGACAACATCGCCTCATTTTTTTGTGCGCGATCGTGTACATTGTGACAGCTTGTCAACGGCTTATCAGATACCACTGATAAAACCGGAAAAGTGTGCGCAATCCGGCTGTAGCCAAATCTGTAGTCACAGTAACAAAAACATTGTTATTATAAGAACGATTATTATTGCAACAAGTTATTTGAAGATATCAAATTTAAAAATTCAGATGCCATACACTAAAATGTACATGTAATGTAAACCCATAATTCAGTTGATTGTATATCAATCGTTGGCAATACTTTTGATCACAATGTTGTTATGTGTACATGGGACTATAGGTCACTGATGATATAACCGCTATGCCATACGTTCGTTTATGTTCCACCTGTGTCGAGTAAAGCACTTATTCCAAAACAGTTCTAACAAATTTCTATATATTACAGGACATCACGAAGAGAACTCATCAACAGGAGAACAGAAGAATCAGCATTGGACCTGGATTTAATATAATGAGTGCCGAATCACAGGGCGATAGAAATCTATTCTGGCATTTCACCACAGCGACGGACACAAAGAACATTCGGACGGTGTTTAAGGACGTCCACACGCTTCTGGTTCATTGGAATGTGCAACGATGTGGTCTGGACTGACAGGGATAGCTACATGTGAGTGTGTGTGAACTAGAAGAAAAGAATGATCACTGCTGGAGCTGTGTGTGTGTGTGTGTGTGTGTAAGAACACTGTATGTGAGCAGGACATGTTACATTTATTACTATCTAATCGAGTTCTTGTGTTATTAGTAAACAACCGATGCAGAGACAATAAACATTATACATATAAACAAAGGAATCATGTTTCATAAGGACATTTGTTTATGTGTGTGTGTGTGTGTGTGTGTGTATGATGGTATATGTGTGTATGTGTGTGTGTGTGTGTGTGTGTGCAAGTACTATTTTTTGCTAAGGTGGTAAATCATGTGAATCCTGTTTAAATACATGTGCTTGTACACATCATATACCTAGGTTCAGGGCTGTGGTCGAGGGTATACGTGACATACCCCGTATACCCTCTGGTTAACCTTACTCATTAGAGTATACCTTTTGCCAAAATGTATATATACACTTTCGTTTCGTCTGGCCAGTGAACCCAATTCTTCTGGTTTCACGTAGATGTTGAGAAGAGGCGAAGGTATGATTTCATTATGCACGTCAGCATTTTATCGTTTTCATTTTGACAACTATAACAATTTTGTACTAGTCCGTAAAGTTAATTTTAGTAGAACTCTTGCTAACACTAACAATTTTTGCTTTGTTGATCTCTATGTACACGATTTGAGTAATATGAAATATACTTTTCCATATCAGAAACCAATGTAGAAGTTTGACTTCACTTGAGATTTCGAAGTTGGCCTCTCCGATGGCGTAGTGGTAACGTCGTCGTCTTGTAATCAAGAGGTCCCGAGTTCGAAGCCCGGTGGATGCACAGTGGTTCGAATCCCAATTTAAACCGTACGTCCAGTACCGATTACCCTATCTGTTCATAAAGTGGACTTAAAACAAAAAATAAAAAAGCGAGAGTCTTGATAATGTTCTTCCTATTTCCCGCAATAATTGGCGGCGTAATGTAAAGGCTCTTATTAGTCCAGTCAAATTAGAAAAAAGAATGGAAAAAATTCAAACAGACATAAAAATTGGTAGATATCACCAGTATGGTATTTCAAACAACATACTAAAAGTCCCCGACAATCCGAGTTGTGCTCTGTCCGCCATATTGGAAAATGGCGGATGAACGGTGACGTTTGATCATAATTGCTTTATTAACTAAAAATGGTGAAGGTTGAGCCGAAAATGTGTTCAGACATAAATTAAAGAAAATAAAATTTCCAATAACTGTAAGAAGATAAATTTTTGTGATTTAACCTACCATTTCACTGTTAATAATATATGTAATTTCTTTAAGGGTGCTGCCCGTTGTGGAACTTCGATGTAATGGATCTAGTAGTTGTATTTACAATATAACCAGGACCACTTATAAGTGTAGAAAAGAAGAGGTCATATGATTAAACAGCCCGATTTGCCTACACTTAAAACTATGCCAAGAGGGGCTTATTCCCCAATTCTTTAAGTGTGATATGCTTTTAAATCTCATGAATTTTGAATCCTAGTGTAGAAAAGAAGAACCCTAACAGCCCGATTTGCCTACACTTAAAACTATGCCAAGAGGGGGCATATAGCCCAATCGGCCATGTGTGTACATATTTAAATCTAAACAATTTTGAATCCTAGTGTAGAAAAGAAGAACTCCCCTCAGACAGATTTGCCCATGTGTGTAAAAGCTACATCTCTCAGTTTGTTGTCCATAAACTTGTTAAAAATATGCCCCTCTTGTTATTGTTTTGGCTACACTTAAAACTAGGGCAAAAATGCTTTTAAGAGCTTTTGCTTACACAATAATATATGCTTAAATACTTATTACCTGGAATATGCTCAATATTTTAATTGGACACCAGCCTCAACTTATATATCTAGTACTAAGACAATGTAATATGCAGAGATTTTCTAGAATTGCTCTGTGACTCTCTCATTTCTTACATCATAAACATATGATTTTTCACCTATGAGAATAACACTACATATGGTGTCATCAGGTAATGCCTCATGGAATTCACAGATAATTTTAATGTTTGTCCTGTCATTAACCACAACTTGTTTCCTTTTTGAAGTGTTGATGACAAACATGGGCCTCTGTGCTTTAAATTCATCTGGTGTGTAATACATGTCAGTATTGCCAGTAATGACCCTTTTGTATGATGAAAATGCCTCATATAATTTAAGGAAATCATCCTTGGACATGTCTAAATTATAATTTTCTCTAGGAAATACCTCATTTCTGCCATTTTTAAGATAAATGTTCTTGATGTTGCAGTTATCAAATTTACTTGAATTTTTTTCCTGATTGTTGTGTCTTCCAGTCTGAAACAGTACCACCACAAAATCCGGCATGTCATATTGTATACTGGAGAATGAATTTGTAGCATCAAACTCATAATAGGTACCAGATGCGGGCTTCTGTATACATTGATATGTATAAAATTGTAATGGAATCTGTGGATTTTTTATTATATCTGCTTTGTATTTAAGAGCATAACTGGCTTCATATTCAACAACTGGGATTCTTAGCTCCATAGTCTGAATAATGCATTTGCCTTCATCAGGTAGGGTATTAGGCAGAGCTTCCCCTGTAGACTTTATTGTACTGTACCTCATCAAAGCATTATTATCATTGGCAGCTCTTCTAAATGTGATTCTTAAACCACCCTTCCACATAATATCTTTGTAATCTGAGAAGAATCCTGGCAACAGGCGCATGGGGAACAGCACTGTGTGGTTCTTAGATAATATCTTATCACCAGCCTCAAATCCACCTATTTTGTAGTAAGAAGCCTCGGTTTTGGATAATTTTAGTGTGGCCAAAGCTGTGGAGGTAATGCCGGGATAATCTATTCTGTTTATAACAACACCATGCTTTCTGATCTCAATTTCAGAGAACAGATGAGGCACAAAATTGTCTACCAATCTTATATTTGAATTTGCCGGATAATCTGTACCATCGAGCTTTACAACATCAAATTTGATGTATAGATCTGCTCTGTGGAGGTGTATAAAGCCATCCCCTACATCAAGATCAACCTCAATCTCTGTGTTGGGTTGATTTAAATTTGCAAATGTCCTCCTGTTTGGGGGGAATGATTGTAGCTCATAACTCTCAATATTTTCCATTTTTTTTGTATGTATTTTTATTTAAATATTAATTTCTATGATAGCAGTTGTTGTGGCTCCAGCAAAATCAACTAATTCTTCTTTTTCATTAGTGACCATCAATTCAATATAATCTATTCTATTATGGCACACAGGAAAATATAATGTTGGGGATGGAGTGTAGATGATGGGCTCCATGAATTCAGAATTAGGTTTGAATATTGCAATGACCCCAGTTTGTTTGTGAGTGCCTATGCCATTTGATTTGGTGATCATACCCTCAGCCACATTACAGTGAATATTCAGAGTCTCTATGGCTAAGAATTTAGGTATATTAATAGCAGTGTGTTTGATGGCCGGTTCAAGTTTTGTGTTGTTCTCAAATCCTAACAGCTCTCCTATAGTACCCAGATCCACTGTCTCTGTAGCAGATACAATCTCCACTCTGTGAGTGACAGAATTTTGACTTAACACTATACCTCTGGGTAATTGAGCATTTAGAGTGGACAGATTATACTGCCCTGGAGTGATGACAATTTTTTGATCCCCAACTGCAATTGTATTGTTGTGATGTGTAATATTAGGGATCAAGTACATGCCATAAAATGCTCTGAGAGCTATTGTTTTGGGATATACTATGTCATCATGTAATTTGAGTTTCAATATTGAATTTTGGCTGGTGAGATGGAATACCCCCATGATGTTTCAGATACCACAAGGCTTTTTGAAAATTTTCAATTGATGGTTTATTTATTTGAGACATATATCTAAGAACAGATAAACACAAATGTCCACAATTAATATCTTTGAAGTTTTGAACACGGGTATTATTGTAATAAAGATTAGCTGAATTTAGATATTTTACTAAATTTTCAGGTGGAACACCTCCAAATGAATCAAACACAAATGCCTCATCTTTTAAATATTTAAGATAACAGATCCAGTGAGTGCCCTGATTTTTGTACTTATCCAAATTAACAATGCCACACTCTTTGTTGAGTGGTTGTTCTGTTAAAAAATCAGACATGTACACACCTCTAAAATTTTTGATGCCCAGTGGCTTGATTGAAGCTTCAATATCTTGGTTTGTAAGCGGCTCTTGTTTTTTTTAAACTTATTTATGGCTCTCTTAACACCTTTGCCTTGTTTCTCCATGGCCAGGTTATGGCGCTTCAATTCATCTAATTCTGCCCTATTTTTCTTGGCATCTATTACTGTTTTTGCTATGGCAGCTGATCCCCCAGCCAAGCTCCCCACAGCCCCGAGAGCAGCTAAGATGGCAGGGATAGTAAATATAAATCCCCCCACATGTGATTTTTTTCTAGATTGTTGTAATTTTTTTAATTGGGGGGTACTAAGGAACAATTTCATACCATGGCCCTTTGCAAGACAAGAATTTTTTTTCTTCCGCTGCTTTTTGGTTAAAAGACTATGAATAGTTTTAAGAGATTTAAGACCTGCATAAGGTATTTGATACATAACACCCTTGGCCTTCATTGTAGGTTTATTATATACATATTCACAGCCCCCACCCCAGTTTTTGTTTGGTGTTCATAGCTATGGTGGTTCCCAATGCTGCTATTTTTTCACTTAAAGAAGCATCTTTGCTTACAAATCTACCAAATGCAGCCTCTTCTAATTTCTTGTCTGCAACATGTCTCTTGTCAAGATCAGTATGTGTGTTGTATGCTATGTCATGGTCTCTACAAGCAGCATCTAGGGGATTAACACCAGGATCCCCTCTGTTTAATCTATGGTCCAATTTTGTACCGGGACCACAATACTGATAGCCTGGAATGTGCAGTTCAAATGGCAGCTTGTTTATAATGTCATTAACAAGCCCCCGACCCTCAGAAATATTCCAAAATTTAGGTGGTAAAGTATTAATAATTTTTATAAGATATCCAATCCCCTTAGTGTCATTCACTATAAAATTAGACAATTTTGTGCTTATCATGTCCATAATTCCAACCTTTTCATTGTAAAAATTGTGATTGCCAGCATTTTCCTCCCCAGCTATCACCAATAACCTATCTACAAGTTTCCTGACATCATCAACCCACACAAATTCTTTAGGCAGGGTGTTGTATTGTTTGATTCCACTGCCAGTCTTGATCTGTGACCATATGGGCTTGATTAAATTGTTGTATTTTGCTCCACTGCTAGACTTGACTCTTTTTTGTGTGGGATCATTGTTCTGGTATAGAGCATCTGATTTTATTAATATTTCTTTGTAATATTCATAATCTTGATCTGTATAGTTGCCAGGCCTTTTTCGAGTCATCAGTTTCCACAATCCAGGTGTGCCAGGATACTTAACAAAAGCACCTCTTTCTCCAAGATGAGATTCTGAATATACAATCAGATCATCTGCCATAAATGTTACTCTGAAATTACCAATTCTATGTATGATGCTACCATCAGGCTCTGTGTCAGCATATAAGCGAAAAACCTCATCTTTGTTGTCTTTAGGTGTGGTTAAATATTTTTGAGCAAGAAGACCCAATTGAATAGGATCCTGAGTAGCTTCAATTCTTCGAGGAGCAATAGGACTAGGTGTATGAATACTAGAAAGTGGGGTGATTGGATAATCTAATATGTTCCTTGCAGCTACAGGTACAAGCTCTGTGATCAAATTTTGATTTTGCTCTGTAACAGTTTTGATATTTTTACCTAATTCACTAATAGCGTCAATAATAGGCTGTTCTGTTTGTTTGTGTTTTTCATAAATTCCTCGGTTCTCTGATTTCCATCCCTTAAATCTTTTTACAAGATAATCTCTTAATTTAAGATCATCAATTATTGGCCTTTTCATGGTTTATGTTTCAATGTCTAGAAAATTGTTGATTTTATTTCTGTATTTGCCACTATTGGGTGTTCTTGTCATATCAATTGTGACAAACCCATAACTGTCCTGGTTCCTGCACCTGCTGCAAAACTTGGAAAAATCATTGTAGCTCAGGTCCCCACCTACATATTCATCATGTATGTGTTTGAGGTTGGTATGGTCTTGATGAAACACACATATAAAATTACTGTTGTCTCGGATCAGCTGCTTGGGTATTTTTGAAAAAGTCTGTGCCAGGTAGAAGCAATCTATGTTTTTGTGTTGGCCCTGTGTAAAGAAATTTCTAACCTTGTTTTGATTATCCAGTATAATGTCATCAAACACAACAACAGAATTATCGAGACATTCATGAAGTGGCTTAACATCTGGTTCAAAAGTGGCTATATACAATCCATCATATACCTTCATCAGCTGCTGATATTTTAATTGTTCCAAGCTCTTAGAAAAGATATACAAGTGCCTGTTTTTCCAGTCTAACCAGTTGGGTGCCAATAAAAAATTATCAATCATTAGTGTAGTTTTACCACAAGCTGATGGCCCAACAATAAGACATCCAATATTATCAGGCAGCAAATTGCCATTTCTCTTATTCTGCTGTTCAGGTTCTGGCAGCCTTTTTATAACATCCCAGGTGCTCATATTATCACTTTGTTTGCATCGATCCAGCTGTGTTCTGGAAGTCCTAGCCATTTGACAAATAACTTGTTGCCTTTTCTGCGGATGATTTTTTCTATGAGATATGTATCAGGCTGTTTAGTTTTGTTGAGTTCTTCTTCATAGAACCGGCCTTTGAGAATTTCTCCTCGGTGATCCTTTATTATATATGTGTTAAGGGTCCCGGGTTTAACTTGAACCACTGTAAATAATTCAGTGCTCCAGTTTCTTGTAAAGCCTCTTTTGAATAAGTGCCTATATTTGCTGATTCTTACTTGATCACCTACCCTGTATTTGGCTTTTCTTGTTGTTGGCTGGTATCTAGGATAATAAACAGTGCTGATAAATTTTTGCTCATCAGATGAAGTTACTTCAGAGGGTTTCATGTTGATTGTGGAATGGACCGAGTTGTTATATTTATGTAGAAGTTCTGGAAGAATATTAATCCATTTATAATTACCTTGGAGGGTAAATTGTTTATACATAAGATTTTTTTAGGGTTTTGTTGAATCTCTCTACAATTGAGGCCTTGAGATCACTGTAACTCGAATAATGTTGTATTGACTGGCTTTTAATAAATTGTTGAAACACTGAATTATAAAATTCTTTGCCATTATCTGTTTGCAAATAGCGCGGTGATCTTCCACTCTGATTGATGATTGTTCTGATGGCTTCTGTAACACATTTTCCAGTCTTGGATTTGAGTGGCACAGCCCAGGCAAATTTGGAAAATGTGTCTATTACAGTGAGTAGATACTTGTAGCCCTTGTTGATTTTGTCTAAGATTTTCAGCTGTCCACTTGCCATTTCAATCAAGTCGCTCTGCCATAAATCATCTATGCCTTTTGTGACTACTGGCAGTCTCTTATAATTATGTCTGGCTTGTCTGTGTAATTCATCAACAATAATTTGTCTAGACATAATATGAAAACAAGAATATTGCAACTATGGGGTGTTCAGCAGCTGATACTACAGGATTTTCTAAATATAATTTGTCCCCTATTTGTATATTAAATTCCAGAGAGCCATCATCTTCAACATAAGATGTTTCTAATGTATTGGGATCTGTAAAATCCTCTAATTCTACACTGGTGATTTTTGCTTTGTTATCAGCATTTGTTATTGATAAGGTAGGGTAGTGGTGTGCCTGTGGTTGAAGCCAATATTTGATCTTGATTGGTCTAAGTGTGCCCCCAACAAAAAACTGGTAATAAAATTGTGCAGGGGACAGCATATATATTTTGCCACCTGGTGTAAATGGTGAATCATATTCTTTGTTGTGGATGCTGTACAATTCAAGAATTACTGTATGTTTTGGATTCTCGATTATGCCTGTTATTTCCTTTTCTGCTGTAAGCAATCTGCTTGTTACAGATTCAAGATGCTCATTGATGGTCCTAACAACATCATCATAGCCTGGCTTGATCTTTATGTCCACAACAAGTTTCTTGTATTGTTGCACAATTTCTTGTAGCTGATTGGCAAAAACAGACAGAGCATTTGCTTGATTGGATTCCATGGTCCCTAACTGTTGCTTGATATTACCCACAATTTGTTGCAAATTTTCAACAACTGCCAATTTTGAATTTTGAGCAGTAAGATCATGGACCTGTCTTCTGATTTCCTCAAACAGGGCATGCAGTTCATTAATATGTTGATTGGTTGGTAGAGTGGCCACTGTCTGAGTGAGTTGTTTGATCTCTGCCTGGATATTCTTGATATCTTCTGATTTCAATATGCGATTCACAGCTCTCTTAATATTTTTAAGTTCCTGTGATGTAGGCAGATTTGATACAGTATTTTGCAAAGATTCAAGTGCCAATTTCACATCAATTAATTCAGAAGCATCAACCACACCACGCATAGCATCTTGGAGCAGGGCTATATCTGCCTGAGTGGGTGTGGATTGTTGTAAAATTTCAAGCTTTGTTTGAATATCATCGATCAAGTGATGAAAATGAGATAGTTCAGATTCAGTGTTGAGGTTTTCAAGCTTTGTGATCTGTTGCTGGACACTAACAAGGGTATCTACAATCCCAGGCAGGCGAGATTCTAGAGATTCTTGTACATTTGTCAAATCACTTTGCACTGCTGCTATTGTACCCTCAAGATGGGTTATGGTACTTTGAATTTTTCCAAAATCTTCATATGTTTCAAGTTGTAACTTAATATTTGCAACACTCCGAGTTATTGCACTCAAAGCATCAGAAGATGGCAAGTTGTTCATAAAATTTTCAAGTGTCTCAATTTTATCTTTAACCTCGGCTATGGCATTGTTCAGAGGGTCCAGATTAGGTATTTGGAGTGACTGAATCTGTTCCTTTAGAGTGGAAATCACTAGATCAAAATCTTCTTGTGATTTTATGCTTTTGACAATTGTTAGGAGCTGCGTCTCGACATTATTTATTTGCTCTTCCAATTGTTGTTTCAATTGCTCAGAATTGGTGGCCTGGGTCTTAAATTTGGCTTGAAGAGCTGCTACAGCCTCTTCTAAACTTTGAAAATTATCTAATGTGGCCAAATCAGTATATTTCTGAAGCAATAATTTGAGTTCAGAATCAATTTTAAGAAGAGGGTCCATGCATTGTGATTGCAAATTTGTAATTTCTAATTGAAGACTGGCATTCAGTGTGGTTTGTAAAGCTTGTAAATCACTTCTTAATTTCTTGACTCTGACATCAAGCATCAGAATCTCATCACTGTGATCTTCATGTCTTGTATGGCCAAATATATCATTAGGCATTTTTGTTTTAGCGGTTATTTATTATTGAATATCTAATTTTTAATTCTATAAAAAAGGGTATAAGCTTGTCATATGATCCCGGGACCTCAATATATAAGCAGTCACCAGCAGAAACAGTATATACAGTGCCAGAAATCATGTTTGAGTGCTTAATTCTATAAATATTTCTCCCTATTGAAATCTTGACATTGCCCTCGGGGGTTGTAATAAATTGCAATTGCCCACCTACAGGTAATTGATAATGATTTAAATTATTGTTAAATATGTACAATGTTTTACCTGTTTCATCATCAACATCTGTAAGTATGCTGTTCAAATGAATAATTAACAAAGCACTTAGTTTAGATATTATATCAGAAGAGGCTTGTGGTGTTGGCAGGTCCATAATAGCCTGTTTTTTGAACCCAAATAAGTTCATAGGCATGTTTATTTATTTCAAATCATGCTCTGTAATTGGGCATTGATTACCACTTCTCAAATAACAATGACCCCATGGTAGAGTATGTATGCCACATGATAAAATACATCTCTTATCATCATGTGAGTCCAGAGCCACTTTTCTTACAACATTTGTAGTCAATAAGTGATCCACACTCTGAATTCTGGATTCTGATATTCTGATTGTGCTACATGATTTGAGGCAATTTTTGTAATCTTCAAATTCAAGCTCTTTTTCAACAGTCACTCTGCCAATGCCCTTGGCTTTTTTGGCAACAACACCACTACATGTTTCAAAACTGTACATCTTGGCTCTTAACCCAGCAAATGCCACAATAACATCACCAAGTGTCTCATCTTTTAACTTGCCAGGCACCTTTTTGTTGTGGGGTTGAATTCTTGTATGTTCACTGCTATCAAAATATTCAAGCAATTCAGGCTGTGACATATCTTTATAAACATCTTCTGTTTGAATATCAAGAACAAAACTATCTGTGTCCATGTACATCAGTTTTACACAATCACCATAAAAAGGTTTCAGCACATTATAATACAATTTTAACATATGTAATTTGGCCAATTCCAATATCACATCCCCTACATAAATAGGTTTATCAAACTTAATCTTTGTTTTTTTCATATTAAAAAGTGCCATATTTTCATCATAAATTCTTCTATAATTGAAATTAGGCTTTGCAATCAATTTTTTGCTCAGGCTGGGGTCAGTAATTATTTTAACATCGGTATGTTTTCTGACATTTTCAATAGTTTTGCCATACACAGAATTGACCATCAATTTAAACAAAGATTTATCAAATTGGCTTATTGCAGATGTTCGAAGCTCTGTGTTTGTATCAATATATGGCTTCAACCATTTTAAGTGCCTGAACCTCAAAACTTTGCCAATTTTGGTCACTTGAACACCATGATGCATCAGGAACTGGAGGTTTTTGTAATATATGACATAACCCTGTTTTGGCTCCAGTGTCATCATCAATTTCTTCTGTTTAGAGCCAGGTAAGCACTGAACCTCAGGAATTGGGGCAGATCAGAAAATTTGTTGTGTAAATCATCAGGAATTATCAGATCAACCTCTAAGAACAGGCCATAGTTACTATCATCAAAATCCTTAAGATCTTCAATATTGAAATCTTCAACCCACTTAAGACCTGCATATGGCAGTTTATCCATCATAGCATAACCATAGAGGCTGTTGGCATCTACATACAGTATATAATTTGCTGGCAGTGCTGGATCATAATCAGGAATATATTTGTTATTTGCTCTGGCATATCTCTGAGAACATTGCACCATGCCTCCTCTTATACATTGTTCCATAAACAGATACATATCTTGATCTTGGATCAGATCTAATTGCCTTTTAGTGTTTAAAAACATTGCAGACCATGCTAGGCCCGGAGCACTGTAAAAATATATTGGATCCAGTTTATAATTTTGCATGGAAGATTTTCTGAATGCCTTCAGTATATCAGCTAAGAGGGTCACATCAAGTTTCAAATATGCCATGTGATAATCACCAAATGTCTGGCATTTTAAATTGTTCCACATCAATTGGGCATGGTGATAATCATCATCAGTGATTCCAGATCCTCTGATTTTGCTGTAAAACTCTTGTTGTGGTGGCAGAGAACACTCATCAAATTTAGAAAAATCTGTAACATAATCATATGGATATACACCCTTCCGCCTAATTAATTTCAGGTCCTGATTTGGAAACAAAGCACATGTAATTTTGAATTGATCATCAGATAATTGAGTGGCCAGTGTAGCCAGGCTAGCCGATAAAATTCTGTATGAATCAAGAAATCTTAAATGAATAGGAACACCATTAACTTTAATTATTTTGCTAATAGCAATATATTTCTCATCATTTTCTGCTAAAATATTTAAATTCTGCTTGTCAAACCCCTCGTACCTGATCAAATGATGAAAATCATAATTGGATGCGCCATGGCAAAATATGGGGACAAATTTTGGTCTCTGGATCTTAATATTACAGATATTACACAGGGCCATTTTGAATTTACCATCTGTATGGGAATGGTGTTTCACCTTGATATTTGTATCTGAAAATTCAGAATCACATAGCGGGCATTTTTCTGCATTGTTGAAATCCTCAATCTGTTTCTCTGTTAAAGGCAACATAGGTTTTGATTTTAATAAGATATTAGATGCTATGTCATGGCACTCATTTTCTATTCTATGTGCAAATTTTTTGATGGCATCTGGTCCCATGTATCAATCTTTTTTACTAACAACACCATCCTGTACAATCACATAATAAAAGCTGGAAGGTTCATGTAATTGATATGCTGTAATTGAAGATTCCTCAGGGTCTGGGCTACAGAATGCAAGAGGTTTGAGATTTGATTCAAAATCACAGACTATATATGCTGGGTGTTCCAACAAGGCTTCAAACTTTTTGAATTTTGCATTTTCACTTGGCATTGGCATCACCATATGAACAGGTTTATGATTGTTACAATATTTTAAATGTTCAATTAACTTGTTTTTAGCAATTTCTGCATTCACTTCCCGAACCCTATTCACCATTTTTTGACCATCAAATACAGTTAAACATCTTCTGCACAACTTGAATATTATATTGGATTTGTCTAGTTGTGTTCTCACTAAAGCTTCAAGATTATGTATCAGAGTGTAATGATATGTGCCATCCCCTTCAATTAAGAGCAGATCAATCGGAACAGCAGAATCATCATCAAATGTACTGATTCTGAGAGGTGCTATCAAGCAATTGCCACGGCCAGTAGAACAAGTAAATACATTAATAGATAATTGTTTGCCATTGATATTCCTGGCCTTTTTTTCAAATTTATCAATATGCTGAACAGACATTGGATATTCTAAACCCTCCATTGCCTCATCAAAATCGTGCTCATGTTGTTTGTAATAAGTTATTCTCTCAGGATGCCTTGAAACTGGAAACAAAGCAGCTAAAATACACCACAAAAAGCATTTCTCATCATTATTTTTTATATTAACCACGGCTGTTTTGTTTTTGATATTGGCAGGTAATGGCAAATATGTAGATCCTTGTAATGGGCTGAATTCAGAAATATTAACATATAACTTGTGTGGAGAACCGCATAGGCTCCATCCAGACTCTTTTGCTGCAAATTCAGAGTGTTTAATATTCAATTCATCTATCAAACTGCTTATTATTTTGTCTGAATTTGTATTTGAATATACCGGTACAGTTTCTGTTATGTGGGGCTGTGTAAATTTTGTGCCATTTGGTTTCTTATATTGTGTAAACAATTTGAGGGACAGCTTATAAGAGCCATTTTGTGCATTTAGAATTGCCTGCACATCAGGATTTACACTGTTCAGAAAATTCTTAATACCACATCTTGGCTCTGATACAAACCGGTGATCCCTTAATTGGCCATTAAAACTGCTATGGATGGGTGGTGCATAGCGTGACTGCTTTGCTGGTCTAGCATTAACAGGTGCTTCATGCTTTCTTTTCAGACCAGATGTAGATGGTTGTGGGGGCAATGTTGATGATTGTACATAAGAATTACACTTGTGCCATTTGTAATATGCCTTGCTTAATATTTTATGGCATCTTGGACACATTTTTGTGGCCTTTCTGCATTTCACAGGGTTACAAATAAGGCAATGCCTAGACCAATTAGAACTAGATATATTTTTTTTGCATTGATTGCAATATTTTTGTTTTGGCATTTTTATTGTTTATTTATATAAAATTTCTGGGTCCAAAAAAAACCAGAACTATGCCAAAACAATTATAACAGCAATTAGTAGCTGAGCTGATGCTTTTATACCCAGACAACAGCAATAACTAGGCTCTGGTGATCCCCAATATAAAATAATTTTGCTCTTTTATGCTGTTGTATAACACTCTTTTCCAGGTTTCAAACCTCAGCTGTATAACAGCTAGCAGTGAATATTCTCAAAATATCACATGTGGGGATATTATTCTGCCACATGTATTTCAATTTTACACATTTTATCAGGACTCAAACCCGAGCCTCTTGTTTACAAGGCAATAATACCAACATTTTGCCTTCTCCTAGCACTTCTCCATAGAGAGGTGTTAAACCCAGAGGCCTTTGATTATAAAGGCTATGGGACTATGTCTACATGCAATACATATTGAATATCAGAACCCAGGAGTTATCAGCTAAATACAGTTCAAAGTTGGACTTTGAAACTGTGCAATATATATTCTCTACATCTCACTCGGGTATATATTATCAGAACAGGGCGAAACTTGAATTGTATTCATGCAACACGCAAAAGGTCATTATTCTTTTTACTAAGAATTTCCCTTGGAGTCAATAACATGATGGCATGAATGGGGAATTTTCCCTGAAAGAGCAGAGTGTAGATTTTATCTCATGCGTGCAAGCAAATAAGACATGCATAATTTATTGCTGGCCGGGACATGCAACAAGAATAGAAAAAAAACATGAAACAATTTGCAGCCCGACCTTGTTATTGTATTGATTTGAAGAGCATGAGAATAAAAGCATTTTTGCCCTAGTTTTAAGTGTAGCCAAAACAATAACAAGAGGGGCATATTTTTAACAAGTTTATGGACAACAAACTGAGAGATGTAGCTTTTACACACATGGGCAAATCTGTCTGAGGGGAGTTCTTCTTTTCTACACTAGGATTCAAAATTGTTTAGATTTAAATATGTACACACATGGCCGATTGGGCTATATGCCCCCTCTTGGCATAGTTTTAAGTGTAGGCAAATCGGGCTGTTAGGGTTCTTCTTTTCTACACTAGGATTCAAAATTCATGAGATTTAAAAGCATATCACACTTAAAGAATTGGGGAATAAGCCCCTCTTGGCATAGTTTTAAGTGTAGGCAAATCGGGCTGTTTAATCATATGACCTCTTCTTTTCTACACTTATAAGTGGTCCTGGTTATATTGTAAATACAACTACTGGATCTGACAATCAGAAAACAAACTGAATAACCTTTTTGGCAAGGCAACAATGGATATAACCCAATATTGTATTATTTGTGAACAAACGTTGAGTGAAGGTGACACTGTGGTTGTGATAAAAGGCTTAAATGCTATAAAGAGCAGCAGTTTACGTCGAAAAGATGGAATATTTGAGAAATTGGAAAATGAGACGAATGTGAGGTTACATATTAAGTGCCGGAAAGACTATACTCGTGAGAGTAGTATTACTGCTGCAAGTAATCGTTCACCACAAAATTCAATACTCCTTCGATCAGCAGTACATATATTTCACTTCAAATGTGATTGCTTGTCTTGCAGTGAACTTTGTGATTTTCAAGCAGAAATAAAAAAAAATGTGAACAGACGAGTTAAAATATTTGAAGTTCGATCCTTAACATTCAAGGATCAAATCATTGGAGCTGCCATCAAAAGGAACGATGATTGGAGAAGGACAGTGCTTGATCGAATGCACACCGTTATTGATCTAGTTGCAGTTGAGGCTAGGTATCACCATCCTTGTTTCACTAAATTTTACACATCCTCACATACATCGGGAAAACGTGGTAGGCCTGAAGATGAGTGTATTTCTATAGCATTTCTGCAGTTATGCTGCTACCTTGATAATGTTAACGACGAGTGTCAGTACTCGATGAATCAACTTATGACGAAGATGAAGGAATATCTTCCACAAGATACTGATGTCTCAGAAAAAACTCTTAAGAAACACCTATGTGATCACTATTGAGAAGACATGATAATAAAACACGTAAAGGGCAAACCACTACAGTATGTTTCCGTGATACAGGATATAAAATATTATCCAAAAGTTGATACACACAGAAAGAAGAAGATCCAAAGAACGAAAGACTTAGAATTGTTAGAACTGCTGCCGCAATAATTCGGGAAGATATACGATCTGAAACATATGCTAAAGATATGTATCCAAATCCACATGAATGCTTGAAGACAGCTGATGATATGGTTCCAGAGACATTAAGGGGGTTTACAGAGGGTGTGATTATGAAACGAATAAAAGGAAATGAAGACTCCATCAAAAGAAAATGTGCGTGTATTGAGCATGCTATTATATCAGCAGTAAGACCACGGTCATTCAATTCAATGATTCAGATTGGACTTGCAGTTCATCCACATAGATATTTTGGTTCAAGAAATATTATTGATATGTTATCAAGCATGGGTTTATGTGCATCCTACAATGAAACCGTATTGTATCTTAGTTCTGCAATGTTAAGTGATGAGGAAATTGTTGTTGACAAGGAATTATTGAATCAGTTTGTATTTGATAATGCAGACGTCAATGTTCGGACCTTGGACAGACTAGGAACTTTCCACAATACGGGGAGCATTATGTGCACTACTCCTGCAAGATTTGTTCATCCCAGAAAATAAATTGTTCGGTTGAAGAAGCAACCACCAGAATGTTACCTTGCCAAATTTGCTAATGTTCCATTACGCACATACGTTGTGCCTGCTGTCCGTGGCCTGGAGAAAATCAAGATTAAAGAAATTGAATACACCAAACAGGTAGCACCATCAGTGCATGTTGCATCACTTCTTGATTTTGTATGGATGTATGGAAATCACCTTACCTTGTCACCAAGTCCAAGTTGGAGTGGTTATATGGAGCTTGCCACTGAAGGTAGCAACGAATATCACATTTCTGAAATAAGTATATTACCATTTATAAAGCTGCTGCCGACAAGTCCAGATGCCATATACTCATCCCTTATGTTCGCAGTTGAAGAATACATGAAACATGGTCAAGATACATGTATTGTTACTTTCGACCAACCTCTATATCTGAAAGCCTCTGAAATTGTTGCGGCTTCTCTAGACAACGGAGATACAGTATGTCGTCAGTTGTCCTTCGTCTAGGTGGATTCCACATGCTTATGTCGTACATGGGAGCGATAGGATACATGATGAGGGGAAGCGGATTGGAAGAAGCTTGGTCAGTAATATATATTATTCGTTACAAGTCGGGAAATAAAAGTGTAAACTTCAATCAACACCAGGAAAATTTGATTACAAAATAATGGGAAAAGTTTCCACAGAGTTAAATTTATTTTTTACATTATTGGATTATATTGGTTAAATTTATTTTTAACATTATTAGATAGGTTGCTTAAATCACAAAAATTTATCTTCTTACAGTTATTGGAAATTTTATTTTCTTTAATTTATGTCTGAACACATTTTCGGCTCAACCTTCACCATTTTTAGTTAATAAAGCTATTATGATCAAACGTCACCGTTCATCCGCCATTTTCCAATATGGCGGACAGAGCACAACTCGGATTGTCGGGGACTTTTAGTATGTTGTTTGAAATACCATACTGGTGATATCTACCAATTTTTATCTCTGTTGGAATTTTTTCCATTCTTTGATGACATTTTGCCTACTTTTACTGGACTATATTGTTAAATGCGACAATTGAGGTCTGCCATATTTTGGAGAGAATTAAAGGAAAAGGAGAATTGCATTTTCTTTTAATTTGGGCGCTTTTTTACATAAATATTTCCCAAGTTTCTCATTTTCAGTGTATTTTAATTACTAATTAGCGGTATTATTAAAGTTGTTAAGAGTCATTCCATGTGAAAGTGGACAATCAAGGTTAATTTATTTTTATTCAAAGTATCACATATTATTTGTGAAATCAAAGGAAAACTATGTAGAATTTGGAATTATTAATACAAACTAGTTTAATGGCTTTCAAATGACATACGTATTGTTTCAAACCAAATACTTTTTATAGTAGACGTGGGATTTTATGTGTGGTTTTTCCACTTACCATAAGAAAACTAAATGCATTCTAATTTCGTTCTAATTGTCTGATTTATTATTTTAATCTCTGAAGTATGCTACTTCGTTTCTGACACAAATCTTAGTTTGAGGAATCTATTTATGATAATTTTGTAAGCCTTTGCATTGTACCATAATCCTTAATGTGCATGATGTCACACCCATCACAGCCCAAAAATGTTTATATAAAGGAAGTTTGTAGTAATATGTTTAGAAACGAAAAGCATCTAAATGTCGAGTAAAGTCTCCTTTCTGAGAATGAAATGAAATTGTTTCAGTAAAGTTTCTGAAAGGCTGAGTAAACCTTAAAGTCATGTCTCAGAAGTGTCACACCCGTCACAATTGCAAAAAAATATATTTTCTATATTTGAAAATTGAGATGAGGGAGGAATATTCTGAAATTAAATAACTTTCATCAGGGACAATGGAATTACGTGAATTGATAGAATTACATATTTGAAGGTGCTAAGAAACTATTTAAGAAATGAATGTAAACTTGTCTGAATTTCATACCCGTCTTAATAAAATTGACCTTAACAGTATACAAACGGTTAATTCAAAAACAATTATCAACAAGACAATAAAGTACAATAACTTGTTCTACTGTAGCTTATAAAATACTACTGTAGCCTTCATGTTTAAACGCAATCATTAAAATGTGAGTTGCATTTTTATTTTTATTTTAAAAATGCCTTCCATCCCTCTTTCATTCCAATCATGTGTATATATCATCGTTATCATTATTCTACTATGAATGACATTTTTTTGTAATGTTAAATGATTTTATCCAACTTATTTAATGAAAATATAATTAAAAGTTAATAGAAATATGGTTTTCAGTTAACGTTTCATAAAACAAGGCAGATATTCGAGAGTCTATAAATACGGCACTGGAGACATTCAAAGAGCAAGAACTTTCTTCAGAAAGATTTGTCACGAATATAACATTTTCAGTAATTAACTTTAAGCATACACGGAACTGTACTTCATTAAATGAGGATACTTACCAATAAAATTCGATATTTGGGCGATTTTTATTCTACCTACTCATACATCCATACCCCGAGTTGGAACATGCACATATTACATTTGTGGAAACATTACCTGACATACTTATGATAGTTGGTAACCGATACACACTCTTAAAATCTGCTTGCATTTAATGGCTAAATTAAAATTATTTATGCCTTTTAAGCAAATAGACATGCGAGTCAACTTCTCTAGGTCCTACAGTAGCTGCAGTTTTGTTCCACTCGTCGATCTGCACTTTTTCTCTGGAAATCCTAGAGAACTCATGGCACATATTTTTCAAGCCAATTAAGACCGAGGCAATTTAAGAGTTCAGTGATCTAAAGCGAAAAATGTCGAAACTATAAAGCATAGATACTTTCATATTCTTTAAAGTATTTATTGGTTGCTATTCCAAAGTGTACACCTTCCGCACCTGACGAGTTGAAAATCCAGATTTTGATATTTCGGGACATTTTATTGTTGTGGGTGTTCTATCTTGACACTGAAAGAATAACAACAATACACATTATATTGTTTTCAGCGTGTGCTGTAGTGAGAAATGCACTTTCAAGAATTAACTTCCAATGAAGAAATATGGTTACAGAGTGAACAATGTCCAGAGGTATTGGCCTAAACCGGGGTCCTTCTCTGGTCAGAAACAAATAAGGGGGTCGCAAAAGTAGATATGCGGTTGTTATTTGTACGTACACTGCTGTATGTTACTCTGCTCCATTCGCTATGTTTATAGTGATCGACACACGATCATGCCAACCAAAGGTTCCAGATAAGAGTTTCAGCCTGGACAAAGTTAGACTCCATCGTTCGTTCTCGTCTGGCGATTCCTTGAAAAGGCAGCCAGTACTGCATCTACTCGGGCATTGGATTTAACGAAGAAAAGGGTGGTGTAAGGATGTGTTTGTGGGAAACGCACAATGTAAGAAAATTGAATTTATAGAAGCCTGCAAGTTCTTATATTCCTAAGAATTATTCTGATTATTGTAACAAACATAGCGTTAGAAAAATCAAGAACAAATTAACGACAGGAAGGGTTAGGTAAGGTAGGGTAAAGTTCTTCGTGCATACGTAGCACCGAGCCATGAAGGCAAAGTTGCAAGAACTCAACGAAAGCTACAAGCAGTTGAACGTGGAAGTGAAAATCAAACCGTCATTTTCTGCCGTAACGGATACCATAGTCGAGCATTTGCTGCCCATCGAAAATAAACTCGGACACGTTCACAGTAATCTGCTCGGCATCGACACTAAATTCGCCAAATTGTTCACCTTGCAAGCCATCGAAATCAACAGCGTACCCAATCAACAGAGAATCTCCACGTTCGTCGAAGGTAACAAACTATACATGTTACATCCTTATCATCCGTACTACAAGTTTCTCCTCGATGGCACGATTCAGGTAAACGAATTTTCGCACTGGTCTCACGGCAGAAAAGCTAGCGTTCCCACCATGACCTTGATATCGAATCGTGGTGTCCAGAAAGCAGGAAACATTCCTCTGGCACGTTGGAACGAAACGCGCAACATATATGAAATACACGAAGACGAAGATCTTACCGTTTTCGACGTGAGTGCCGGCGATAAGCTGATCATTCAAAACACGAGCGAGGTGCCACCCTCTTTGAATCCCATCACGCTGGTGCTTCTCCTCAAACGTAATCTCTAAAAAAAAAAAGTCTAGGCAAGCCATCGTCCAAGAATTGCATAAACCTGCACGCCGCAACTTCGAACGTTTGGCGGTGGTAACCAAGGGCATCGATGACCTCTGGGAAAGCGACCTCGTCGAGATGAGTAGCGGCAAGTTAAAAAATGTACATAAATTGAACAAGGGCAAAAAGTACCTCCTCACCGTCATAGACACATTTTCGAAATTCGCATGGGCTCTACCTTTCAAGGCGAAAACAGGAACATGCATCACGGAAGCATTCAAGACAATTTTTCGCGAAAGCGGCGGCAGACGACCTCGATTTCTGCACACGGACAAGGGGAAGGAATTGTACAATGCCATATTCCAAAAGTTTATTCGGAAACACGACGTTTGACATTACTCGACCTTCAGTGACGTCAAGGCCAGCATCGTGGAAAGATTTAATCGCACTCTGAAATCGCGCATGTGGTCACGCTTCACGCTTCAGGGAAGCTACAAGTGGGTCACTATTCTTCCGGAACTTGTTAACGACTATAATCACACGGTGCACGGAACGATAGGCATGAAGCCAGCTGACGTTACCAAGTCCGACGAGCAACGTTTAATTTCTAGCGTTTACTGTCCAAAGTACACACCCACGACAAAAAAGGCTAAATACAAAATTGGAGACCAGGTGAGGGTCAGTAAATTGAAGCGAACGTTCGACAGGGGTTTCACACGAAACTGGAGCACTGAACTTTTTACCGTAGTTCGAGTTCTACCCGGAAACCGTCACACGTATATAATAAAGGACAGTGGCGGTGAAATTTTATTGGGGCGCTTCTACGAGGAGGAACTCTCTAAAACTAAATACCCCGACACGTACCTTATCGAAAAAGTTTTGCGCAAGAGAGGCGACAAACTTTTGGTGAAATGGCTGGGACTTCCGGACACGAGTTGGATCGATTCGAACGAAGTGATTCTATGAGTACGTGGAATGTCGTGAAACGTCTACCTGATTCGGAAAATCAAACGAAGAAAAGGAACGGCGAATTGCTCCCCGACAGCATACGGTGTCTGATCGTAGGACCTTCGGGGTGCGGAAAGGTACGGAAAGGTGCTCATTGATAATTTTATCCTTGCACCCAATTGGTTAGACTGGGAAAACAGACACCTCTACGTATTCTCGAAAAGTCTCGAACAACCGAAATACCAGCAACTTATGAAACTGTACGAGGGACTGGGCATTGCAACTTTCGCAACTGAAATCATTCCACTGGACGATTGTCTCGAGAATTCCGTTGTGGTGTTCGACGACATGATCTTGGAAAATCAAAACGAGATTCGTAATTTTTTCACTCGAGGTCGTCACAAAGGATTGGATTGTTTCTACCTGGCACAAACTTTTTCCAAGGTTCCGAAACAACTGCTACGCGATAATGCTAATTTCATATGTTTGTTTCGACAAGACCACACCAATTTAAAACACGCACACGATGATTACGTAGGGGCTGAAATGAATTACAATCTATTTTCTAAATTCTGCTCCCACTGTTGGAACAGTGACGATTTCGGATTCGTGACCATCGACATGACTCGAAAAGCAAACCATGGAAAATATAGGAATAAAATAAACGTTTATCTAGACGTCTCAAAGGCTAACAAGAGGACAATTTCAGATTTGCAACAAGAAGAAAAAATCCAAAAAAAATCAAAAATCGAGAATCTAAAAAATAAAATTTGAAAAAAACGTTCTTTTTTTTCAAACGTCTGACAAGCATACATAAATAACCATTACAACAAAAAGTGAATGTTAGAAAAAGTGGATAGTCTCAAGCGGGTGACAGCAAGAAAACTAGGAGAACCGAACGTATAGGCTGAGAATTCGACGTTTCAGAAACGTTTCAACGTATATAGAAAAATGTCAAAACGTCAATTTCAAGATGAGGACAATCTCAAGTTGCGAGAATACCTCGTGAAGCGATTCAAAGGTTGGAAATCCGAGAATCGCGGATCCTACGAAGAGAAGAAACGTCAAGATCAACCTGTGATCGACGCCATCAGCGGTCTAGGTAAAGAAATTAAAAGTGTCACGGAACAAAATAAAAATTTGATCAACGAACTCGTGCCGCTCGCAGCTAAAAGTTACGCTGTACCCACGCCCATTTCGAGCATTCCTTCGACGCCGTTCGAACTGAAGGACGTACCGGCACGACTTCGAGCCATAGGTAGCACGTCTTCGGATAAGATCGAGTTGGGACCTTTGGCACGAGACTATCTGAGCACGGGGAAGTTCGACAAGGACGAAGTGTTTGGATTGTATCCGAGCATGGAGAGCAACGAAGGCGGTGTGGTGTGGAAGATTGGAAAATCGAAGGTGACCTTCGAAGGCAACGACATTAAAGTCAATTTAGGCGATAAGGATAGTTGGACCAGGTATCCGGGTACGGTGGGACTGTGGGAACTCGTTCCAAAAAGCAGCCGAAAGATTACACCGACGAAGATTACCAGAGTTACAAGGAAATTTTGATCATGACGGATGCCTTGTACCAGAACAACGACGCCTCGCAGAATAGGGTGAAATCGAGCAGCGGCGAGAAGTACAGGAATCTCATCAAACCGATTTGGAACCAGGTCAAAACAGGCAGCGGCGTCAAACGCTACAACACGTTACCCAAAGAATTCGTTTGGGTGGACGACGTGAGGAAGCTCGTGGACCGATTGTTGGTGATAGCCGGCGAAGAGAATGCAGGCAATCGTAATTTCTACAACGAGAAGGTTGGCATCGTGGACATGATCAGCACCAAACTTTCCAACTTCATCGTGAACGACGACAAGGGCATAGGTTACCTCATCAAAATCATCAACACGCTGCCTCCGAGATTCTGGAACGTGGCCGAAGGAAAGGGACTCGTGAACGACATCATCAACAAGTTACCTTTCGAGATGCATTTACCTGGCTACCAGTACTGCGGACCGGGTACCAAACTCGAGAAAAGATTGGAGAGAGGAGACAAGGGTGTGAATCCGTTGGACGCCGCATGCAAAGATCACAACATCGCTTACAACAACACGCAGACGGATCTGGATGCACGTCACGAAGCAGACAAGAAATTGGAGCATGCAGCTTTCGAAAGATTCGTCAGCAGAGACGCATCGCTGGGTGAAAGAGTTGCAGCACTGGGCACCACCATCGCCATGAACACGAAACAAAAATTTGGGTGGGGTGTATAAATAACATACAGTAAAAAAACAACAACATGGCTTGCATAACTGATTTGCCGCACGAACTGCTTAGAAAAATATTCAAACAGGCAGTAAACAGAGATGTTAATAAACTTTTAATCATAGCGAGATCAACGCCGGATTTTCGCATCCCTTGTGAAATGGCTGTCAAGGACCGTCTTCGGGAGATCAGTGGCATGAGGTGCGGTGATCTCGACACTCTTCTTTCGGCCGCAGGGGAAAAATTAAACGAGAGGTTGGATGAATTGCACGAGGCGAGGCAGGGAATAAGACGATACACGGATGATTGGCGAAAGTCGAAACAGGAGACGGAAGAAATCATCACGCACATCATCGCGTTTTCCGAAGCACGGACTTTCTTTCTCTAACACAGACAAAAAAAAATCTTCGATACAAAAAAAATCTCGTGAAAAAAAAAGTATATATAAATAACACACATCGTGAATAAAAATTAAAATTTCTCTAACACTCTGAAAATTTTTCTTCTTCGATATGACTGGAAAAAAAATGAGTGATCTCCAAGTATTAAAACAAATGCTAAATTTGTCAGTCGAGTATGTAAAAATTCAGGAATTGGAAGTCGACAAACCTTACACGATAACTTCCGGTTCAATTGTTTCTACCCAGTATGGTCCCAAGGTGCGTCTGTTGCTCGACGGACAATACAGTCTATTTTTACCAGATCGATACGCTAACATGTTATCCGACGAGAAGCTATCTATTTTAATCGAGAACAAAACTCGAATCATGTACAAGGGGACAAAGGAACTTCTTGGTAAGAAAACAAAACACGTAATAGAATTTGTGTAACGACTGCGCGGAGTATATATAAAATAACACACCTTGAAAAAAAAAATTACACGAAACAAAAAAAAATCTCAGAACATTTATATATAAATAACATACCGTGAAAAAAAAATTACACGAGAAAAATCTCAGAACATTTATATATATAAATAACATACCGTGAAAAAAAAATATATAGAGCATCAACATGAAGCCCAAGGGTGTCGTGTACCAGATACCATACTCCAATCTGAAAAATCTAGGTGCCCTCGATGGGTTACTCACCAAGAAACAACGCGAGAAGAAACGTTCTTGCTTGACGAAAGGACACGGAATGAAATTACTTCTCAGCACACCTCAATTGAGAAGATTGCAGCGTTCGCGGAAACAGCAAAAGATCGGAGGTTTCATATTCAGCATCCCGGCCATCTTGGCAGCATTGGGGGCCGTTGGAAGTTTGGCCGGCGGAAGCGCCGCCATCGCGAAAACCGTCATCGACTCGAAGAAGAACAAGGCGGAATTGGAAGAACAGAAACGTCACAATCTGGCCATGGAGAAGAAAGGGGGGAAGGGCGTGATGAAAAAGTTTAAAAAAAAGAAACAGCAGCACTCACCAACCGAGACATTGAATCTCTGATCGAACCATTACAAATCAAACACTTCAGAGGAGTTTTCATGTCCGACTCGTTACCTTCAACCGTTAAAAGAAGAGAATGTGGAGTAGTCAACTTGGACAGTCAAGAAAATCCAGGCACGCATTGGATATGTTACCACAAAAACGACAATAACAAAGCATTCGTTTTCGATTCTTTCGGAGGTGTTCCACCTACAAATTTAGTTCATTATCTGAAAACGAACAAAACCTCTATATACTACAACGACGAACGCATTCAAAATTTCGGAGACGTGAACTGCGGTCATCTCTGTCTCTCCATGCTCACGTTTCTCTCTAAAATAAATAAGCCTACGATCAAAGATTTCCAGAAAGCATTGTGGAACCTGAAACAGAATCACGATGGGCGTGTTCCATCTCACGAGCGAATCTTCGATCTTGAAACTCACGCTGCACGACGACATCGTCTATCCTAAATCCGTAGCTCTGCGTGCATTCTACAGCATGTACCTCATACCTAACGTCACGCAGCACAACAACAAAATTAACGTCGGAAGCGAACATATCGTCGTCACGCCAGGCCAATACAATCTTTCTACTTTGCAAGCTCAATTACCCAAAGGCACGTACCTTTCTCAAAATTCGGTCACGCACAGAGTGGAAATCGTGTCCGCGACGGAGACCGTGGACCTGGGCACCATGGGAGAACTTTTAGGTTTCGAGAACGACACAAAACTCGAAGCTGGCATCAAGCACGTAGCAACAAACATTCCTAAATTTCTAGCCATCGAGACTCTGAACGTACACTGCAACGTGGCGGAAGGCATGATCACGAAATCCTCGGACGGGGGGTTACTGGGAAGTCACAAGCAGACGGGAATCATAGCCACTTTCAAACCAAGTTCCGAATTCATGGAACCGATCATCTACACGCCCTCTTCGCCGATCTATTTTCCAGTATGTCGCAACCGCATAGACGACATAGAGTTGGTGGTGACGAACGAGAAAGGAGACGTGGTGGATTTTGCAGGTGCAACGACCACTGCCGTCGTGGAGATCAACGTATAATAAATAACACACATAGTGAAAATAGAGCAAATTGAAAGTTACGAATTGCAATCTTTCCCTCCCAACCGTCGCACGTTCGCCAATCTCAACGAAGCGAACCGGGAGATCGAATACGACGTTGACGTAGGCGACGGGTTCGTTCATCCTCACAGAGCGGACCTCTACCTTCAATTCGACGTGGTGAAGAAAGAAAGCGGAGAAGCTTTTCCGCCCAATGCCAATTTGATACTCGTGGACAACTTCGTGCCTCACCTGTTCTCGCAGGTGGAGGTGAGGAAACACAACACCGTCATCGACAGAATAGATTATCCAGGCATCACGTCGACGGCAGTGGGAACATTGAAATTATCCAAAACGGACGCAGCATACTATCAGGCGGGAGGATTCGAAGCGGGAACCAAAATATCGACGAGAAGTCACACGGTGCTCTTTCCCATGCGTCTGCTGCCGGGATTCTTCTCGGACTACAAGGAGATCATGTGGAAGGGAGGACTGAGGATCACGTTTCGAAGAGCGGCCAACGACAACGACGCACTGATGCGATACCCTACTTTGGGTCCGGACGGCACCACGCCACTGCCCAACACTTTACCCGAAGCAGCCAAGTGCGTCATCCGGAGCATGGAGTTGAGAATACCAGTGGTGGAATACGAGACGAACTACGCCCTCAAGTACAAAGCGGAGATCTTGAAAAGTCCACAGGTGCCGATTCACTTTCACGGTTACCAGTCCGTGCAGAAGTTAGCGTCGGGAAGTCACGTGGAATTCGACGTGACGACGCAGTTCAACAACATACAGTTCGACATGCCAGATTTCGTCGTAGTGCTCTTTCAGACCGGGAGGGACAAGAATCAGGAAAAAGATTCCAGCAAGTTCGACGATTGCAAGATCAAGAACGTTTATCTCAAGAATGGGAGGAACGAAGTGTTCCCGCGCGAAAATTACAACCTCGACATGACCAAAGACGATTACCTCAAACTTTACGAAGCTTACACCTCTTACAAACGCGTGACCGAGGGAAGCGTGGACATGTACTACACGCCCAGCGAATTCAAAACCCACAGACCCATGTCCGTCATCAACACGACGAAGAGGAAGCAGGTGGTGGTCAACGATCGCACCAACATCAAGGTCGTCTGCGAGTTCAACAGTCCATTGCCCGAGGACACCGTGTGTAGCGTCATCCTGGTCGCAGAGAAGTCCTTCGTCCACGACGTGAAGAACGAGAGGGTCACAGAGCAGTTTAACAGGTTTAACATCTTTTCTTGCACAATCAGTTACAATAAGGAATTTTTGTACTAGCACAATCAGTTACAATGGCACAATACGAATTTCACTAGTTCAGATCAGTTACAATATCAATTTCATCAGTTATCAGTTACAATGTCTTTTTTTTCATCAGTTTTTTTGCACTATAGCACGAGACAATCAGAATTTGCACAAAATTTTTATTGTTTTTACACGAAAAAATTAACAATAAAATTATTTCTTTTTTATCGTTTCAGATGCTGTCGAACATCAAAAACACATACACATACATACACACTAGAAAAAAAAGCATGCAACTTTATTTGTAAAACACACATATTCTCCATCTTCATCAAGAAAATATTATAATAAACATAATTTTTTTTATCTATCTCACAATAAAACTCTATATCCAAAAATTTACAACATCAAAATAACACTAGAGTCGTTAGTACACGTTGCATGCATTACGGAGGTCCTCTGTAGAGTTTCATGGAAGTTTGAGAGAAAAAAAAACAAAAAAAAAACAAACACGTGAAACTCTATAGAGGTGTGGTTATCTAGAACCGCATCCGTTAGAACCTTTACTTTTTTGGTTGGGCACCACGCACCCGGGCGAGGTTATAGGGGCCAGGGATCCTAAAAAACAACAATTATTATTTGTTTGTTTGCGTCACAATACGGAAATAATGAGAGGCACGCGCGCGCGTGTGGCACATCGTTCCCCCGAGAGAGGTTTACAAAGGTCACGATATATAAACATGGCCCCGGACTTGGAAAATTACGATAAGGTGCATTCATCCTTCAAAGGATGAGAGGATGAGAGAGTGAATTTCACTCATCACTGCTTTTCTGCGCCGTGAAACATCGTCAGCGCAATAAATGAGGCGCGGAACGTGGAAAGAAAGTGAGTTTTTTTGGTTTTGGCGGTCGTTTCGTCAAGAAATCAGGGTTGGCGTAGAAGGCATATTTGTGACACTACTCCTGTTGTATGTGGAGATAGTTTTTCTGTAACAACATGTTTAGGCCCAGCCTCGTCGCCGTTCCCCCTTGTCTCTTGTTGCCTCGTGAAGCTCAGATAATGGTGATGATGTCTGATTGTAATATCGACAGAATGGATGTCATGTTACAAACTACTTGAGCGATATTACAAATACTGTAAACTATTGTTGTTTTCATCTTAAACCTTGACTTAAAGTAACTTAAACTTTATCTAAGCTGAACCTAACTTTACGTTATGCCTTATTTCTATATAACAAATATTACTATCATTTACAGTCTGGAACCTTGCTTTGACACTTATAAAACTAAATTATAAACCTAACATACTCAACAAAAACATGTATATTTTCATATCTATTATTTTCCTATAATATCTGATTATATCCAACGTTTTGTCTTTGTACAATGAGTGTACCACTTTCTGAAGTAGTTGGCAGATAACTGGTTGATATCAATATAATCACTCCTAATAAGCCTTGCTTGTGTGTATATCCTTGCAAGATAATTTTCTAAATTTCAAACTAGGTCAAGTTCATATGAATGAAATTTCCTCATTTCTCATTGTAATTTCTGAAAGTCAATAATAATTCCTAATTCCTAATAATTCATAATCCCTTCTAAGGGGCCCTATTTCTTTCATAGTAAAAGCATTGAAACTTAGTAAAATTTGCTTGAATGTATATATCCTTGTAAAACAAATTTCTTAATCTCAAACTAGGTCTAGTTCACATAAATGAAATTTCCTCATTTCTCAATGTAGTTTCAGAAAGTCAATAATAATTCCTAATTCCTAATAATTCTTTATATTTAATAATTCGTAATTACTTTTAAGTAATTGGGTGTCAATATCTTTGATATTGACACCTAATAAACTTTGCTTGTATGTATATCCTTGCAAAATAATTTTCTTAATTTCAAAGTAGGTCTAGTTCATATAAATGAAATTTCCTCATTTCATAGTACTGTAGATTCTGAAAGTCAATAATAATTCTTAATTCCTAATAATTCTTAATCCCTAATAATTCGTAATGCCTTCTAAGTAGCCCTATTTCTTTGATAGTAGAAGCATTGACACATAATAAACTTTGCTTGTATGTATATCCTTGCAAAATAATTTTCTTAATTTTAAAGTAGGTCTAGTTCATATATATAAAATTTCCTCATTTCATAGTATTGTAGATTCTGAAAGTCAATAATAATTCTTAATTCCTAATAATTCTTAATCCCTAATAATTCGTAATGCCTTCTAATGAGCTCTATTTCTTTGATAGTAGAAGCATTGAAACCTAATAAACATTGTTTGTATGTACATCCTTGCAAAATAATTTTCTTAATTTCAAAGTAGGTCTAGTTCATATAAATGATATTTCCTATTTCATATTGTAGTTTCTGAAAGTCAATAATAATTCCTAATTCCTTCTAAGGGGACCTACTTCTTTGATAGTAGAAGCATTGAAACTATGTCCTGATTTCTACCTATCAGTAGAACTTACTGTTAAATTATATGTGGATTAGATAAAACTAACTGTCCTCCTGCCAGAATCTTTCACCTAATAATATCCAGAGTTCTTTTCTGGCGATACGCAATGGCACGCCGTACCGTCACAGAACCCTATCTCTTAGATCAACGTGTATCATGGTGTGATAAGAACATCATCATTTTTCTATATTATTGATGTTCAGCTAAATCTTAATGGGTCTTAGATTTCTATTTGATATTGCTTTATCTATTCACACCTCCCTATCTTTATTTTCTTCCACTAGTAACTTGTATCTATGTTTATTCATATTGTACATACTCTATAGCTATATTTATATACTAATCCAAACGCTATCTAAGTTAACAGCAATGCAGTTGTTAAGTATATGACCTAAAGGCAAAATGGTAAGAAGTAACTGAAGATGACTTCCAATTATATCGTATGATAGAGTCAAATTGGGAAATAGTAAAGAAATGATCAATCAACGATGCATAGGAGTAGCGATAAAGATATTTCCACTGTTAAACATGGCTTGAGATAAAATAGACACATGAAAGACCCAAATATGAATAACGACTAGGAAGACAAAAAGCAAGCAAGGAAGGAACGTAGAAGCAGTCCGATATCCTCTTGAAAGGGTTTAAAACTGGAGGTAACGCGTGTCTCCTTGCAGAGTGGTTAGCGCTTCGAAGCCAGAGGCCGTAGGTTCGAATCTTTCATAAAACATGGACGTTTCATCAATTCATGATTAGGTACCTTGATTTTTTGGAAATGCGATAACACCGAAAAATATTAATTGTTGCACAAAATAGTTGCTGTATGTACAGTGGCATGTTCTAAACACATTTTTGACAAATTCCTAATAGCAAAATAACCCTAATTTGGCATAAAATGCGAATTGTGGCCCTTTTCGCGAATTTCAACACAGTACTTAAAAGGCTAAAAATAACGAGAAAATACAACATTATTGTGTTTTAGGTTTAAAAAATAAAATATGCCATATTTATGGGCGTTTTATACTCCCAAGAAACTATGGTGCGTGTTATACATGGATAAATTTCGAAAGCTAGGCGAAACCATGTTTATGGGGATGTTTTCCACGATGTCTCACCTTTTGTGCGAACGTTGTGAATCACCGAGCAAAGTGGCTGGGTTCTGACAGAAGATCGAGTGCTCCCTCTGGAGTCATAACATAGATATTTGTCACGCTGGAAACCATTTGCTTTACCGAACAAAGTGTCATGATTTTGGCGGACATCGAGTGCGCACTTATCGCCCCCCGGGGACCGTAACATCGGTATTTGTAGCGTGAGAAACGTTTTACTTCACCGACCACAATGGCGCTGTTCTGACGGAGATCGAGTACGCACTTAGGGTCACACAAGAGTTGTAACATCAGTATTTGTCGCGGGAAAAATAATGGAAATTATCCTCTTCAAAAATCGTTTCCAAAGTACGAAACTATCACGAAGAGCGAAGGCCATGTGATCTACAAATTACTAATATACTTGTTTAAAAGCACAATGAAGGGATACGTTTAGGTAATATTTGGCAGAGAAGTGAATAGAATGTCAATTTTGGGATATATAGCACGGAAAAGTAAGAAAATAACATGAATTAGGAAAATGCAACACCGAAAAATCTAGGTCCTTACCTATTATCTTCACATTGCTGGGTGAACATCAAAATATTGGAACTCATGTGAAGCCCCGCATCGAAATTATGAGATCTGACCTTATGGCTACACGGGATCTCTGGTTCACATATAAAAAGGTTTTTGTAAATTTATGTAAAACACGTATAGATATAAGTGAAGGAACGAAGTGTCATGTTTCTCGCTGGATGTTACATAAGTAATATACATCAGGTTCTTCAGTAGAACCGAGGTTCTTTGGACAGTCTTTTCTGTCAAAAATATATTTGTTTGCTGTCCAAAGTAGTTCATGTGTATTAAATTAATTTTGGAAAGAATTAATAACGTTTGTTTTATTTGTCATTTTAATGCCGAGTGCAGCTTTGATTGTTGAAAACACGAATTCTGAGGAAAATAACACGAAAAACTATAAAAACAACACCGATTAATTCCCTTAATTAAAAGCGAAAAATCAAGGTCTCTCCCTATTCATGATCCCTCCTATTCGTCGTGATTAAGCTAGAGAAGTTCAAAACATCGAAAAGTAATAAATATAAAATTATAAAAATTGGTAACATACAGAGCCTAGAACAGTGACAGGGAACTAATAGAATGGTGGGTATTCAAATAAATGAGGGTAAGATACAGTGGTGTGGGGGCAGTTGCCCCATTCGTTTGCTCCCGTACTATGACTTCTTAATGCTAAGCCTGGTCTACCAAGAAAAATTAAACTGCCCTTTTCCCCCAGTTTTGGCTCCGAATCGCCGCTAGTGGTAAAATACCAAAGAAAATGAACTATGGGCAAGAGGGTCACGGATGTAAGAAATGATATGCTAAAATATAAAACTAAAGGATAAATACTAGTGGGCAAATTTACCAATGAAGTATAGTTAAGGAAATACGAAGAGTCAAGTGAAGAAACTTAGAACTCTAAAACGGTTTATAAGTAGGTCTATATTAACGAAATTGGTCTTCGTGATAAAGTGGTACACACGTGGCACACACCAAATCAGGACTCCTGGGCTCGAATCTTACTGAAAGCATGGATATGCCGTTATGTTTGTCCTGATAATATACTTCATCACTCATCGTTTCGATAAGTATAGAGAGATTGACAAGTAACGTAAAAAGACCACAAGGTAAGATTATGAGCAAAGCCTGAGTCAATCTAACATTATACTCAAACCAATGATATACTTGACAATTAGCAACTTATATTAAAATGAACGAGGTAAAGCGAATGGAGACAATAAGAAAGAAATAGATGTTCGTGATCCAGTGACTCATGTTCACATTCAGTATCCAATGGCTTTCGGATACCTACGTCATTTGTCTACTCTGGGTGTGAATCCTGAATAAGGCGCGCATGTTGAGTTTGCGTCCCTATCTATTTCATAAATTAACTGCATCTTTATCGTCGCGATTACCTTAGATAAGTAAAAGGCGATGTAAAAATGAAAATACGTTGTTTGTTCTATGTCAAAGCTATTATTCCACTAATATTTCTGTCTATAACTGTATGAATGATAAGATGCAATATCCTTATTAGGAAGTAGCCTTCACCTTACCTAACCGTGTAATCTGACCCTAAATGTGTGTGCTTGTGTTTTTTCTAAATGTTGTTGAGAAGAAAAGAGAGAGTTGATCCAATATGAACACGTGGTGAGATACATCAAAGATGGGCAAGACATCTCGTGAGAATGATGGATAGATTATGCTTAGTATTAAACCAGAAACTCTAGGGAACAAGGCTTAAAGTAAGACAAAGGGGAGATGTATCGATGAAGTTGAAGATGATTTGAAAAGCTTGAATGTAAGTAATTGGGAGAATGTAGCTCAAGACAGAATGAGGTGGAGGAGGATTGTTTGGGATGCCAAAGCCCACCAACTGCTGTAGTGCAAGAGAAGAAGATGAAGATGGTGAAAAGAAGATTTGAACACATGGATCTTAGTAGCGCCTTAAATGGATTTGGAAGCTTTGTAAATATATTTTTTTGCTAGGAAGCCTTTAGAATGTTAACAGCAATTGATGTGAAAAGTTTTCACATGGGAAATTGATAGAGGCATCAATGTATTGTACTGCAGAAGCAATAGGAGTCTGTTATGTGCTGAAATGAACCAGAGATGGGAAAGACTAGAAACATTTGATATGTGGCTTTGGTGGAGAATTGAAAGTTTTAAATGGATTTGTAAGGTCTGAAATGAACAAGAAAGAGATTTTAGATGTGGTAGAAGACGGCAATGTATGACAATGTGGAAGAAAGAAGGAAGAGTAAGGAAGAGAACAACGCTTTGGGCGGCTTAATGGGAAGAAAGGATTGGGTTGCCAGGAGTCCTCTTTAGCCAGGACATATTCCAGGAGGAATTTGGAAAGAGAAATCATAAATGTCCTACATTTTGAGCTTTACATAATTTAAGTTAAGGAAATACGTGCTTCAATTGAATAAAAAGAAATAATGTAAGTTAGAAGTCTGTGGATTGCACTCCCAAAGTCAATAGTGAAATTAATTTGATTCAGACATTGAAAACAATAATGTCTTGTGCTAGGACTGATGATATTAATGAACAAAGTTTTGGGGTCACATTCTGTTCAATGCCTGAACGATATTTCTGTACCGATTGGAAGAAATCATGGATCTTTCAAAGTGCTCCCCATTCTTATTCAATGTTTTGATTTTATTCAACTGATAACCTCACTACAGCGCCTAGAATAACGTAGTGTGGAAAACGGCATGCTTCTGCGCTCTCAGGCTGGTTCCACTCGAAAATGATACCGCTAGAGGCGCTGGTGTCGGTACACGTGCTAGTCATTCGTCTGCTTATAATGGAAGTAAATGGAGTTTTCGCTGCAACGTCTGATTCTTTTACATGAAGCATTTCTATGAATGTGATAATTGCTATGATATTTGGTACAGTGGTCGCGAAGATATTAACGAACATTCTAGACAGTCGACCACGTCCTGTTATCGTCATACTTTTGTTAATAATACGGGAGAAAAAATACGCGTGGAATGTTCTTGGCAACTAAATTTTTGTGTATAAATTAGGTTCATTATTATTATCATCATCATCATCATTTCTTTTAAAGATATACACACTGAAGCATTTGTATTTTGGATATTTATCTCTTTTCTTCTGCTTTAAACTAATCGCGGCGATGATGATAATGATGATTGCATGAAACGACAAGGGGAACCCCACAAAACTTTCTTAGTGCCATCGACATGAGTGTAAGGCAACTTTCAAACCAATGGGACAAGCGACACGGGATGTTCACACTGCCACACTAGTGACACACACTTCCAGATTGTAAAATAGCATTCATTGCACATGAGGGGCCTAACTAAGTGACAAGCGACATGGTGCCTTCAGTCTATTAGCAAGCGTTGCTTGCGAACAACAGATAGGCGACACGATAAATCGCACATTACAACAACAGATCTAGGCGACACGATAAGCCACACTTGTCGCTTTGTCGCTTCTGCGTCGCTCAAACTGGGCCATTTCCTCAATAGCTTGCAACATGTTGCCGTGGTTTGTTGTTCGCGCATACGCGATGCAATGAGTGTCTTGCTTTAGTGAGATTGCGCACCAAAGCGACAAGCGGCACGCGACACTTATCGCTTGAGGTTTTCACCAACCGAACGCTGGCCTGTGCTTCCCGTCATGCCGCTACGATGTGAAATGTTGCTCTTGATTGGCTCCTTTCCAAGCAACATGTGTCACTTCGGTATGAAAGTTGCCTTGGACCGAATGACCCGTGTCGCTTTGGTGTGAAATCCTCGTATCGTTTGTCGCTTTGGTGTAAAATCTCCTTGAGAAAACGGTGCAGTCAGAGCTTTTGTCCCTACGGTTCGAAAGGCTGCATTGATTTCCGACTGCTCGCTTTCAAGCGACATTTGTGGTTTGTCGCCTCGGTATGAAATATCTCTCAGGATACTATTTATATTCTAATAACATAGAAAAATAAACTCTAATACACAGTCCAAGACCTGACGTCCGGAATCACATTGCGATGTTTCTTCTTGTGTTACGCATGCTATTTATTTATTAATTTTATTTTACTTTTCTTTCCAAATTAATGCCATTTCTTGACTGCAAATCACTCCACAAATATAACTGTTTCCATCAATTCACTTACCGCCTTTCTAGAGAAACAAATCTACACAATATATTTCAAAAACTAACTAAGCCGCATTACTTTCATAACAAAATTAGCAGCTGTGTCGATCGCACTGCCATCTACTTGTCATCGTCTCGGGGAACCAGTTTCTTGGGTCATTTTCCACACTACGTTATTCAAGGCGCTGTAACCTCACCAAGTGAAACTTCTAGAACGATTTCAAGTTATGTTAGGGACATTATATTTCATATTTTGTATTTCAGCTTACGGTAATTGCTGAATATTTGCATGCCATTCCAGGTCATAATGGAAATGCGGAAAGACTATTTTCATTAATGTCAGAAGAATGAACTGACGAGAGAAATAAATTTCTCATAGAGTCTGTAAAACGTTTGGTATGTACATGTATATTTTGATTAAACCTGAAATTTTGATAAAAATTGCTTCCTCTAAGAAGTGTGCCACTGAAAACAAGTGTAGTAAGAATTTATTTTTTAGTATTGATTCGAAGTTTGGAAAATTTTGTATTTAAGAAATCATAAAAAAATCATAATAGTATTTCAAAGCTAAGAATGTATCAGTTTTACATTAGTTGCTAACATGTTCTAGAATGTATTATTTAGTTAGAGTGATTTGTGTCGTACATTTTGACTTAAAGTCCTACATCTTGAGTCAGCATGCCATAATTTCCTAATCATAAGAAAGGGGAACAAAGCATGAAGAGAAGCTGTGCCTAGGAGCACATTCCCAGATTATGGTGAAAGTACAATAAATTAATATAAGTAAGTGTGGTTAGAGAGATCTTTATTACTAAGGTAAGTTGTGTGATATTAGTAGCTACGAGGTCTGTAGTTATTTGAGATGTGAGATAACATAGAATATACAGTGCTAAATGAGGTTTTGGTGCAAGTATTTATAGTTTGTGTTTGTCTGTGCTTTCGAAACAATTTTGATATCTAAACTATGGTAGGAAGAGTGAAATAGAGTTTCTATCAATACTGTTTGATGTTCGAAAGAATGCACGTGCTATAGGGTGTCCCAAAAAAATATATACACGCATTAACAGCTGAAATGATATGAATGAGTCATTACGTTTGTCCCTAATGTTTTGTCATTCATTTTGCTGTTGCGATTAGCCTGAGGAAGTAAAAAGGGGATGTTAAATAACCAATATGCAGTGTAGCCAAAAAATACTGCCTACCTTAGCTGGCTGCTCTGCTTGTGGAACATGAGTCACTGGAAGAATACTGGAAAAAATCTGGAAAAAATGGAAAGGAGATCGAACTGCTTCCAGGCGACAGATGACCGAGCGGTGTGGAGTGTAGAGGAGCGAGTCGTGCGAGTTTCCATGCAACCACTACATCCCCTGCAACCCTTCCCCTACACGACTAAGGAGGGGAAAAGGGACGGCCTCCCCCGCCTCTCACGAACACCGACAGAGGCGAGTAGTCACCCACGCCTCCTGTACGCCATCACACCACCCCGATACCGAGACCAGGAGCCCCAAGGAGCCCATTCAGACAGGGCTCGGCAAAGGGTGGAAGTATGGAGTTTTCACCAACGACTGCTTTTTCAGCAACCCGCTGGTGCCTACGTCCCTCCCGGCCTGGGTTACATCACCCACTGACCATTCACACCTCCGCAGTGCTAGTTCACCCCCTCTGAAACCCACCCCCTTCCCCTACCCGTGAGTCAGCCCTTAAGAAATGAACCCCAGTGTTTCATCTGGCCCCGAAACTGGCCTTTTATCGAGGGAGGGATTTCTTAGGCAACGAACGATTTTTTTTTGTGGAACCTGAAACAAAAGAATAGCATATATTTTAGTCCTGTTTGTGAGATTGAAAAACAACGTAAATTAGCTATTTACTTTATTTTGTATAATAATGACTTCAGGAGGTTGGTTTGCGTGTCCGTACAGTACAGAATATACATTGGTTGCGTTGTTCGCCTTCCTGTTGAGAAATCTTGGCACTACAGTCGTCACTGGCACCCACTTCTTCCTGGCCTTCGGGTGTAAACAGTTAACAAGAAGCATTTATCATAAACATGTCTTACCTTGTATCCTCTGATAATTCGCCACTAGAAAAAAGTACAAGAAAACTTCCAGCAGCAATATAATTAATCTGCCTTGTATATCCTTAATGTAAAAACTGAACTTTTATAAATGAATTATTCAAGTTCATTTAAAGGTATGTGAAAATCTTCACTCTTACGCAAACTACGTTTGGAACATTCTTCGTTCATATTTGCTTTTATACATAATGAAGTTCCTGTCGACTCGGTGGCGAGCGCATTACGTGGTCGACTTAGATCATACCATCAAAGTTTCCTGGTTCGAGTTCAGGTGTGGTCATGGGTGCAATTCTTAACCAATATAAGCTAAGCACCACTCGTCCTCATCGCAGCGATTAGCCAAAGTGACAGAAATAGGACGGAAATTAGCAAGAATGCAAACAGAATGCAAGAAGTTCACCAAAATTAATCTCACATTCTAGATATTAATGGAGTATTTTTCCCAACGTATATACGTATAACACCTCTACTCATATTAGCTAAAGCAGTCCTGGGCAACCCACCGTGTTTTTGGAAGAGAGCTCTCGTGTGCATGTGTTGATTGCAGAGCAAGCGGCGGTACTGTAGCGCTTGAGGAGGGGAGGGGAGAAAGGGATGAGCGAGGCAAGAGACTTAATGGTGCATTGGGAAAACCCTCGTCATTTGATACATGAGTAAAAGTGCAGCGTGGCATTGTTATCATGGCAGAAGAAATAGTGGGTGGTTCCATGAAAATGAGTACACCTTCTCCCATACTATTTTTACCACTCAATTCAAGCGGCTTTCCCTCTCCTGCTCTGCCGCTGGCTGGCCTTAAGGTGCAGGCGTTAAGCTCCCACTGCTCGGAGCGCTCACTTTCTCCACAAGCGCAAGCGAGTTTCTCAAGCCTCAGTTAAAGCATTGCAAAGGGACGGTCAGTGGCGTTCCCAGAAATTTCATAAGTTGGGTGTATGGCATGACCATTTGGGAGATATGCTTCATTTAGTAGCCACTACTAAATTCTACAGCATTTCAATACTTGTTGTATGAACGTTGGATCAAAGGGAGATTATAACCCCCATTATCCCAACCGGGTGACTCCTCTTAAAATAATAATTAATCTAAGTGGCCTCCCCGATGGCGTCGTTGTAAAGTCGTCGCCTTGTAATGAAAGGGCCCCGGTTTCGATACGGCTGGAAGCACATAGTGGTTCGGATCCCACTTTAAACTATAGGTCCAGTTTCAATGTATGTGTTCACAAAGTTGACTTAAAAAACTCAAAGAAATCGAACAATAATCTGATGTATCAAAGTGTGCAATGGTTGACGTTTAATATTTCTAGTTAAGGCCGTCCTGGATCTTTAGTCTGCGATATGATATTTTATATTCTGAAAAAAAAAAATACATTTGTTCAGAATTCCTTCTAAAGCACTGAAACGGATATTTGTGTGTTTTAATTTCTCTGCTGTCCAGATATGTGAGTGATAGAAAATAAGCTTACAGTGCCACAATATTATCTCAAAAAACTAGGCAACAATGAAAGTAAACCCCGCTAAGATGCTCTGGACGGAATTCTAAACCGATGTTTTTTATTTATCATTTTTTGAGGACACATTAGGGGTTGCTCAGGTGGAACCCTCCCCCCACCCTTCACTACTGTGAAGAACATCAACAGAAAAGTTATTTCTTGTCCACATTGACAGGTTTTTTTCTTTCTCATAACAATGTGACATTGTTTACTATAAATTCCGACATATTTTCTCACATATGAAAGACCATGTCGTGTGAAGCTGTGAAATGTAAATTTTGGAATCACAAATGAAACAAAAACAAAACAAAATATTTTTAAACTCCCTTAATGGAGTTAGAAATATATAAGAAATATGATTTTTCAGATTTTGGTTTCAGAGATCTTGAAGCTGTAACTGTATTAACTAATCAAGTCACCAGGTACATTATTATATTTTATGAAGAAACGCGTATGAGAAAAAGTGAAAAATCTGTACCTACAGATTTATCTAAGGAGAGTGATTGAGCTGATATTACCTGTATTGATATAGCCTGGTTATTATGTACTAATGTTGTATTTCAATTGTATACTTCCATTATTTAAATAATTCAAATATCATCACAATGATAGGAGAAACCTGTGCTGAAGTGATAACGAATACTAAAACTATTATGTTAAAATTTCATCTTCATATACCTTCTAGTTTCTTTGAAAAAGGAACATGCTGCGTTTTAAGAATACATTGAACATATTCATACTAAGCATGTTGTAAAATCAACAATGTTTGTAATTATAACAATGAGACTAAATCACTGGCAAGCTGAAAACAAATACAAGAGTCCATTAAATGTATGAATGGATTTTGAACCGAAACTGAGTCCTTCCTGTGGATTGTTTAATAGCATCCATGCTATTATCAAAGAGTGATAAAAATAATATGGAATATGGTACTCACCGACCCTGTGTGAGTTTTCTGCTCCCAGGAGGCAGCACTTGGTGTCTGACTGTCGCTGTCGTCCCTGTGTCACTCTGTTGCCTCTGAAAGGGACAAAGTAAGACGCAAATCAACAAGTGCTGTAAAGTTATTTATTTCAGCTGAAGCCAAATGCAACCAGACGTTATCAAGGTGAAGTGCATCTCAGTGTCAGGCTGGTGCAAAGAAACTGTGTTCAACCAACGATAAGCCATGTTCAAGTTCAGAAAATTAAACAAATCCCTGTCCGCTTCTGTCATAATTCATTTCATTGGTTACCACGTACCACGTGACCATACACCACACACTACACCGCTCCAGAACGTAGTACAAACTGTGGAGACACCAAATACACTACGTGGCACCAAATCAGCGAAGTAGGCGACTCGGTGTGGCACTTTGTAAACCAACTAGACGTGTATGTAGAGTCAAAAAGTGCAACGAACTAGGCGGAAAAAAATAGGCCGGCGGCATTACGTATTCAGACTGTCATGAACTAGGCAGACGGTGTGAAATATATACACACACACACTTGCTAAAACGCACTAAAGAATCTAAATTTTCTTGTACGCAAGCAATCCATAAGTAATAATCACACGTCCCCTTGTTTTGTCTGAAACGAATAGACCAAACAGCAAAACAGTCTAGTTTGCTGATGTCTGCAGCGAATCGAGAATCTCTTAGTGGTAAGCCTTGATTTTACAGACGTCTGACTCGCTCTCGGTCTCGTCTGGTTCCCGCCTGGCTGCCATGCCTAAAGCTTTCTCATCCAAAAATAATATGGTCTTTATTTTCATTGCTAGACAACCATTTTTGCTGTCAAAGCCATCTTGCATCCGTCGTTATGCAAGAGAGTGTCTCCTCATTAATTTCATGATATCGTGATTCATCTTCGCGATTAGCCAAAAGTGTTAGAAAAGCGAAGTACAATAAACTAAATCAAAGCACGTATCTTGAAAGCTTACCTGCTACTAACAAGGCACTCCTCTTGGCAGGTGCTGTTCTTGGATGCCTCCATGTTCTTGACTTCTTTGACGTCATAGCCTGGCTAGGAAGTTCGCTTAGCTCCATCATCCAGTACACATGGCTCGTTGAAGGTGTCATAGCCTGACAAATAAAATGTAAGTTTGTGTATAAATTAAATCATATTTCTTTGCAATAATAATAGCTATCTAACATGTATGAAATGTGTAATTTTAGTTTGCCGACATCTTCAGGAGAGATCTAATGTGATTTCAGAGTTTTCGAAAATACGAAGACGACCTACGTGGAAGAGTGGTTAGCACAGCGCGCTATCCTCTCAGTTAAGAATATTTTCATAAAGCTTTCCCCAATTGGGATAATCTGCATAGGCATCCCCACCTACTGCATTGTCTCCATGTTGCTCATACTACCATCTTCCGCTTCCCCTAACAAACATAACTTCAAGTAGTAATTTCCACTTCGAGCCCTGGAGACAGAAAAAAACAAGCATACACTATTTATATTATTGAAAAAGCTCTAATTACCTTTTGTTCTTTGAACCGCATTTCAAGATAGACTTAGATTTTAATAGCGTTTTAATATGATCATTTCTATGGAAACAGTTAGCACACAAGTATTGTTGGTTTCCAAGAATAATAGAATTCAGATATTCAAAATAGGACTCACTAGTACATTGTCGTAACAATAATGCAATTATAAGATTACCAAACGTCTTGATTTAATAGCCTTGAAACACTTGTGCAAAACTTTTTTGGTTGCAAATGTACGGCCGCAAAATTGGTCACGTTTTGTAGATCATGAATGGGTCGTTTTATGAGGGGCAGTCAAATGAAAACCGAACACCCACCATAAAACACATTCCTCGCAAAAGTTGGCAACACAGTTGTTACGTATCGATACTGCCATCTGTAGGGTAGGAGAAATGCATAGTGAAAACTCACAGGTCCACACAGTTGCTTCGTCATTGCTCAGGAGGTGAGCGTAGTGAAAAGTGTGTTCGTCCAGCATTGGAAATGGAGGCAAGCAAAGAAGAGCAGAGAGGTGTGGTTCGTTTATTGGTGACTGAGGGTGCTGGAACACACAAAATTCATCTTCGCATGTTTGCAGTGTATGGCGAACACTGCATGTCCCTGACAAGTGTGCACGAGTGGCAGAAGAGATTCCGCGAAGGAGGCGCATCACTGCAAGACGATCCGCGCCCGGGACAGGCCCATCGAGCCATTACGCCTGATGTGATTGCGAGGATCGATGGTCTGATCCGGGAAGACCGACGAATCACAGAGGAAGAAATTCGTGTTCAGGTTGGCATTATACCGCGTTTGTTACAACCTGTCCCGCTTCCCGCGATAGCTGATCACTGGCTTTTCTAGCATAAACCACGCGGCGTTGCTGCTGCAGACCGCGTGAACTCCGTGCTAGGGGAAGCCAAAGCCAGGCAGCAAATTAAAATACGCAACGTGGCAACAGCGTCTACGTAAGCTGCTCTCTTCTGGCTTCCATTCGCTCCTCGCTGCCCAGCAGGCGACTTTTTCCTCGTTTCTCATTGGCACCGAAACTGTCGAACGATGAAAGATCACCTGCACTGGGTTCCGCATCAACTGACGGAGGGACAAAAGATTGACAGAATGACTGCATGTCTGAGTCATTTGCAGCGGTACCACGAGGAAGAGTATGCGTTTCTGTCACGTATCGTCACAGGGGACGAAATGTGGTGCCACCATTTTGAGCCCGAGAGCAAAAGGCAAAGCCAACAATGGAAACACGTCGATTCTTCCACGCCAAAGAAATCCAAGGCTGTCCATACGAGTTCCGGTAAGGTCATGCTGAGCTTCTTCTTCGACTGCAAGGGCCCTCTGCTTGTCGACTTCCTAGAGCGTGGAGCCGCAATCAATGCGCAACGCTATGCAGACACGTTGCAGAAACTGCGACGCGCCATAAAGTCAAAACGCCCTGGAATGCTGTCGGAGGGACTCATCCTTTTGCATGATAACGCCCGTCCCCATACTGCCAATCTGGTGAGAGATAAGCTTCAGACATTTGGCTGGGAAACGCTTGAACATCCTCCGTACAGACCCGATCTTTCCCTTTGTGACTTCCACATTTTTGGTGACCTGAAGAAAGACATTCGTGGACGTCGGTTTCATTCGGACGAGGAAGTGCAACAGTGGGTGAGGTTGTAGATCCGTCAGCGACCTACCTCTTTCTACAAAACTGGAATTGATCGTCTCGTCTCCCAGTGGGATGAATGTCTTAACACTTGTGGCAATTACTTTTGAATAAAACAAATCCATTGTCACTTTGTAGCGGGTGTTCGGTTTTCATGTGACTGCCCTCATATCAGTTTCACGTGGTTTTTATTGGGGATGACATAACAAAAATGATGCGTGAACGCATGTGCGGAGCCTTAGACGAATCCAATATAGACGAAGCGGTCCAGCTGGGATATAATATCTTAGAACGTGGGGGAAGAAATATGGCAAAGGAAGGGGGGAAGGGGGACAGGCCTGCAAAGACAGGGTGGTACAACGGGAAGTGTAAAGCGATGAAAAGAAACTAGATCACGCGTTAAAAGGGTATTAAGAAGTAAATAGCATGGAAACCAGAAACAACTATATCTCGAGCAGAAAGGCTTATAATAACATTTTAACGAAAGAAAAGGAGAAATGGGAACAGGGAAATTTTGAATATATAACAAAGGTCGTAGCAGAAAATAATAACACCACTTTGTTGGACATATTACTGAAATTACGGAGCCAAAAGAGCAACTGGGCACATATTGAACCTTACATTTGGAAGCACACTGTCGCCGTGTCGTCGGGGGGGAAGGGGGGGCCACGACGCCTAGAAGTTACGCGGGAATATACTTTTTAGGGAATTTCGTTCCGATTCTCGACGAAGATATAGGGGTCGAGGAGATAAAAATAGCGATAAGGAAACTAAAAAAGGCGAAAGCTGCAGGACTTGACTCCATTGGGGCGGAATTTTTCAAAGCCAACGAAACTGACATTCATATGGTGGAAGCACAAAGCAAATTAATGGACAAGATTTTTAAAGAGGGGTACTTTCCGAGGGACTGAGCAAGATCCATAATCTGTCCTATTTATACGAGAGGGAAAGGGGACAGAAATGACGCAAACCATTTCAGGGGCATTTCTTTATTACCTATATGGAGTAAAATTTACACACACATCTTAAACCGCAGGGTACAGAAATGGACAGAAATATTCGACAAAATCTCACCACTACAAGCGGGCTTCAGGAAAGGGTACAGCACGTTAGACAACATATTCATATTACAAACACTCGTACAGAAGAAAATAAAACGGTAGCGATGAAAATTATACGCATGTTTCATTGATTTTGAAAAAGCATTCGACAAAGTTCATAGGGATATTTTGTGGGGAAAATTGTATGAGAAGGGAATATCCGCGCGCATGATCAGAGCACTGCACGCAATATATACGAGGGTAGAATTCGGAGTAAGATGCGAAGGAAACCAAGTCTCGGCACTGCAGCCTTCGCTCAGGCGACTCAAACAAGGATGCATCCTGTCACCAGTGCTATTCTCACTGTTCATAGATTGGGTAGCGCATGAAATTGAAATGGACCAGGATTCTATCCCATGTATATGAGTGCAAAGTATACCAGTCCTTGTGTATGCAGACGACATAGTCATCTTGTCCGAGACAATAGAGGGTCTTCAAAGGGGCATAGATAGCATATATGAGGGGTGCAGCAAATTTAAAATTAATGTAAACATTAAAAAGCAAAAATCATTGCTTTCAAAAATGGCTACATATTTAGCAGACGTGGACATACGAGGGGATTTAATCGAGAGGGTTAAAAACTTCACATACCTGGGGGCAACACTCTCCATGACAGGGAGCTGGACACACCACATAAGGGCAAGAAAAACTAAAACAAAATTTGCAATAGAGCAAGTCATAAGGACAATAAATAAGGCACCTCAAATGCCTTTCCCGGTCATTCAAAACCTCTATTCATCAATAGTATTAGGTACATTAAACTATGGAGTAGAACTGTGGGAGTTAAATAAATTATAATAGTGGGCTAATAAAATTATTTATTGGACTTTTATTTTTATGATTAATAAGTAGAACCTATTTATAAAATAATATAAAATACTTCAGTATGGCTTTTAATTTTATTTAATTTTTTGGGGACAACACAATAATTGGCATACAAACCGAATTTTATAAGAGAGTAATGGGCGTAAGCAGAGGCACGGCCAACTATGGGATTCTTAAGGAATTGGGCCTGAACAGAGACGCGGTACAAGCACGGATGAGGGTTGTTAAATATTGGATGCGATTGTCACAAGAGGGCCTAACTACGCTGAAGGGACAATGTTTGGAAATACAGACAAGGTAGGAAAACGTTTACAGCTGGTGCCTGGAAGTGAAAAATATGTTATATAATAGCGGAATGGGTTGGGTATGGGTAGAGGGAGGAAATGGGGCATCTCAACAGAAAATCAAATCAAAGACAGGTTACTCGACACAGACAGACAAGAAATAATAGCAGACTGCCAAACAAAGACCTCAATCAGGGAACAGCTAAAAGTAAGAGAATGGGGGAGAGCGAAATATATCCAGGTTGTGGGAAAAAATGAAAGAGACGCGCTGGCATGGTTCAGATTAGGGGGATGGAAACAACTAAGAAAGAGAAACGAAGCAGGGGAAACAATATGTCCTTTGTGCGATGGGGAGGAGACGGACAAGCATATCCTACTGAACTACCGTTCCACACGTTTTTGATTTGATTTGATTTAGTTTATTTTACTTCGCGTTTTGTGCCTCTTGTCTAATTTGCGAAGATGGGGATGAGTGATGAAATGATGAAATTGATGAATGGACATTCACAAACAACCAAGCCCGACCGGGATTCGAACCCGGGACCCTTGCGTTCTACACGTGACCTAAGGGACAAATGGATGAAAAACTTAACAGGGTTGGGAGGTGATAGAAGTGGTAGACGACAGAATAAAGATAAAGGAAGCGGGGCAGAAAGTGGGGAAATACCTGGGAGAAGCAAGAGAACGGCGGGGGTAAGCTATTAGAGAAGGCAGCGAAATGAGTGATCATGCTCCAGACGAGCCATCTTTATAGTGTAAGTGTGTGTAAAGTAAAATGTATGCGTTTTTTGGTGAGAGCGCAGGAGAAGAGAAGTGGGGCGAGGAAGAAGGAAGAAAGACTGAAAGAAGAACTGTTGGGGGAGGGGAAGAATGTGTATATAGGGGACAAAGTAAGAGACAGCTGAAAAGAAAACTAAATGTAACAAAATATTGTAGAAAAATGAAAACTATGTAGTGCGTACAGCCTATGGCTCTCACAAAAAGAAAATAAATCTAAATAAGAGGAAAAATATAAGAGAAACATGCCGTCATGATGGTCTTAGAAAACGCCATTGGTAAAAGTCGTATCAAGGGATTTCTGTAGTGGGGAAGGGTTCGAACATTATATTTTCGGGACAATATTGAGCTACATGGTTTCAACACGTTTTTGGCGCCAATGCTGCAAAAGGGTCAATCCATATGAAGTCATACAACATGATTGCTTGACCATTTATAAAAAAAAAATATTTTTTGTGTGGTGTGAGCCTCATATGTTGACAGTTCAGAACCACTGTTACATAATTTTTACTATCACTGATTTGAAGATGGCGGAAATTTTTTATCATGGTGCGTGTCATTTCCTCCATTCGTAAGCATCAGCGACAACTTTTGTATCTCAGCTCTGGTAAGTCCTACGACAATGAAACAAAATCTGTGATGATAACCACATTATAGGCTACAATTATATTTGTGTGTTCCAGCTGAAGAACTCTCAGTGTATGCGAGAGAATGGAGTGGAAGGCCGCGTACTGCAACTGATGGAGGTCATCGGAATCGTGTTCAGCTGAGGTTTTGTTTACGAGCATGAAAATCCCAATATCGCACAGTACTGATGTCTACGCATTCATCCCCATAAAATGCCCTCAGTCTCAGATGAATATCAATTAGTAGCACATTTCCTGCTGTTAGAAACTTGATCACAGCACGCTACTTCAGGCGCTCCACCGGCATTGCATGGTTACATGATGCCATTTTCCTCGCTATAGTTCAGCACCCCCTGGCGATAGAAGTTTGAAACGTTCAATGGAGAAGCGGGAAAGTTTTATAAGTGCAATGTATGGTTATTCAAAATCCAAAATGCGTTTACAAGGTAACAAAAAAATAATAAAAACATAGGAAGCTTTACTTTTCAGCACGCTCTCGTATATATATACTTTATTGCAGAGCCATTTCAGGATTGTAATGTTGTTGATTGGCATTCCAAATTACAGTTTGCAGAATTTTAACACAAAATGTTAATAAGAAATGAAATTAAATTAGGCATACCATATTTAATGCAAAATATTGAATTTTTTACGAGTTTTGTATCTCTTAAACCAATTGAATTTCAAACTCAAAATTTTTACTGAAGTTACTTATCATGGAATACTGTATTGTGTACAATTTTCAGATTTTTAAACAACTGCCCACCAGAGATATTTAACCCTGAACTTGGATTTTTTTAAAGAAATAGTACATGTTTATGACCCTGTAGAAAAAAGGATTAAAGTCTCAAGCTTCAAATAATTTTGACTCACACTATTGGTACTTGCACAAAAGAATTCAAGAGTCAAACAAACTGCCTTCCCACTAAAACAAATGTCCAAAAATGTCATTTTGAGCGATTAAACTACACAATTTTGACCTTAAAATTTATTATGAAGGAATAATATTTAGAAAATTACATACAAATATAATTATAGCCTATAATGTGGTTAACATCACAGATTTTGTCTTATTGTCGTAGGACTTACCAGAGCTGAGATACAAAAGTTGCCACTGAAGCTTACGAATGGAGAAAATGATTCGCACCATGATAAAAAATGCCCGCCATCTTCAAATCAGTGATAGTAAAAATTATATAACAGTGGTTCTGAACTGTCAACATATGAGGCTCACACCACACAAAAAATAAACTTTTTTAAAAACGGTCAAGCAACCATGTTGTACAATGTCTCTCAAAAGTTTTAGGACAACGACATTTTAAATTAGGCAACACAATTTACACAAGCCGTTGGTGGGTTGCGTGCAGAGTTAGGCTCAATTTCAGGGTTGCCACATGCACAATAGATATTTATAAAACACGCGAAAGAAATATAAACAAGTATTATTGTATAAAATTATTAAAAATATCACTATTATATCGCAAACGACAAAATTCTTTCTGAAAGAAAAAAATAGGTTTTCTAGTATTTCATCGCTGATGAGTCTACAGTATGGAAAAGAGGTGAGAGGAAACGAAAAGTCACAAAGGAGAGGAGAAAGAGAAAGCGAAAGGAGAAGAGGAAAAGTAGAGGAGAGAAGAAAGATAGGATAGACGAGGAGAGGAGATGTAGTGAGGAGAATGGAAAAAGATTCGACGAGAGATGAGAAAAAACAAAGAAGAGAAAAGAGGAGGAAAACGAGAGGAGAGGAGAGGAGGAGACGAGAAGAGGGAAGTGGAGAGTAGAGTAAAGGAGAGAAAATAGAAGAACGAAAAAAGAGAGAATAGTGCAGTGGAGTCCAAAATCTAAGACAGGAAAGGAGATAAGACGAGTGGAGAAGAGTGGGATGGAGATAAGATGCGAGAAAAGTAGGGAAGGCGATATGAGATAAAAGCAGAAAAGAAAGAGGGGAGAGAAGAAGGAGAAGGAACTGGAGAGAAGAGGTAGTTGCAGAAAATACCGTCTGAGCGTCAAAAATGGATGCATTGGTCAAATTATCGACATGAAACATTCAATGACATTTTGAAATGTATTGGAGAATATATTAGATCGGTGCGAAATGCCTTTTGGCTGAGTTCAGAGCAAATTAAAATCTTCCATGTAAGATCTTTGATTTTACCTGCGATTACACCACTAAAAAAATGAACGTAATCTTTAATATTTATAAGAATTATTCAATTTTTTTCCACTTCTCGGTTCGTTGAAATGGAGATTTTGTAATTCAATATTTCCCCTCCCCCCATCGTTAATTCCAAACTGAATCATTCCGTTTCACACGGCGTGGACAATGAACACAATGGGATATGTCTAAAACTTACGAAAATTTTCTGCCAGCGGAAGGGTTTGAACCTACGACCATCAGATTGACAATCATGAACGGTAACCACTACCCTACAACCTTTAGCTCCTTAAAGCAGGTAGAAGAACCACTGCACTACGCCTTTACCTTCGAATGAAACAATAATTTTTTTTTTAAGTATTCTGCCCCTCCAATATTGTAAATGTCGTTTGGTATACGTGTAGTTGAACTTTTACTTTAATTTTGATTTGCTTTCTTGTAGTATAACCAATATCTTCAAGAAATAATTTTCGAAGTAATTAAAAACGAGAATATTGGTAGTTGTGAAAATGCGAGTTATATCTTCTAACTTATTATTGTGATTAGGCATTACTAATGGAAAATATCTAGAGGCTTGAATATTACAGGACGATGTTCTTTTCCTGTGATACTCTAACAGACAAAATGCTTGTTTACTGATGCAAGTCTTGTGTCCAGAACAGTCTTATGAAATGTATTTGCTGTTGCGTAACATAACACGAAATAATTACACCGTTTGCGAACTACCAAATCTGTGCAACGTTATACGTAAACAGGCGGAAAATTTTATTCATAAAATCACTTCACATTTGACAGTGTTAGTCAAGAGAGACTCGTAGGACACTGTGTTAAGGTGCTGGACTAAATCCTTCTAATTTTTCTTCCTCGAAGAACAACAATTTCTAAGGAAGAGCAACAGTGATGATCTTTCTTATTTCTTTTAAATGCTTACACTTGCCTTTAATTGGGTTAAAAATAAATAAGAATATTGCTTGCATTTCTGTCATTGACGTAGACCAGAGAGAGAGACAGACAGACAGACAGATATTACAAAATAGTTCAAATAGTGCGAACGCCATTAAAAAGTCATGATAATTCTATGTTGCGTACTTAGAATTATCCATACAATAAAGAACATGTCTAATTGTGAGTTAACAAAAAAAAAAAAACAATAATAAAGAGACATTTTTGCATCACGATTGCAGTTCGAAAAAGTCTGGACAGGGATTGAACGCAACGCACTGTCCTGACCAAATCGGTGAATCGGACGTCTGGTAGCCTTGCATCAATGATTATAAAACTAAAACCACCCAATATTGCAGCTTGAAGACTTATGCGCAAGAAACAGATTCATTTATACAAGAGCAAAATTGAAAGTTTTACACATTTCAAAAATCGACGATGTTATTTTCGTATTGATAGGTTCACAGTTAAATATTTTAGGGTTCGAGAGGGAAGCATGGCCCACATGGCCCCTCCCCTGGGTACTGACCTTACGTAGACAGTGGAAGAGACATTTTGGAGAACCTTTCTATTAAATTTAGTATTTATGCTTATGCTCAGATAGGTTAAACCGTTTATTGACAATCGTGAACTTTTCGTTTAATAGATAATATTTGGTTTTAAACGACGGGAGAACATTGGTCGAATTTCCTTTCTTGCTCTTTTGAGAGAATATATACTTCTACAATAGCAATCGCGTTCGGAAACCGTGAAAAAAAAATGACTTGGTTTTCAAAGGCAGACAAGCTTGGTAGTCTAGCTTGCTCGCGATCAAAGTGACTCACTCACGCTATTCAAGGCCGCTTCTTATCGCACCCAGCACGTTACAAGTGACCAGAGTCGAATTTTAAAGAGAATCTGAAGAATCTTAGATTTCATCAGAGGCGGCTAGGTAGGCACCAGCTCAACATGCAATAGTTTAAGTGATAATTCCTGACAAAAAGAACCGTATTGAATAATTATTGGGATAGTAATACGTGTATCCGCTCTTTTTTAACAATGTAAGCTCGAAGACAATCTGTATTCCATTTATTTATATTGGCAACTTGGTCAACCGGAGGTTATTTTATCGCCTTCGATAATCGAATTGTCTGATCGATTATTTTTTGTTTACCCAGGAACATGCCCCATAGGAGATTTCCGAGACCGGGTTACGCTACTCACTCGTAGCTCCCCAATTTCTTCACGATGGTGGGTTGCCACCGGTCCCATACACAGGCCGAGAACCTAGAGAGTGAGCATAGGCGGACTCGAATCCATGCCGTCCTGCAGTCGGAGGTCACGGAGGAGGACTTTTCTTATTTTACCTTTGGCTAATCGCGACGATGAGGATGAATAATGAATAGAAAAATCAAGGTCAGACAAAATTGAAATTTTTACACATCCTTGCATCCTTGCATTGAACTCAAGTGGGAAAAGGGGTAAAATTAGCATGTCCTGAATTGCCACACATATAAATAGTTATTTCATTAATATTTGTCAATGTCTTTGAAGCAGTACACAATTATCGTTAGAGTATCATTATTCATGATCTTATATATAAAAATATCCCGTTGAACGTGTGTCAATTAATTTATTTGTTTATTTTTTTTATAAATTGCATATGCAGAACAATGTATCCACTAGGCTATATACTGCTATTACAAATAATGTTACCATGCTCTTGTTTAATGGAAGGGATTCTTTTTTAATTAACATCTAGTATGGAGGATCGAACGTGGGACCGCAATGCTTTCAAGAACTCTAACCAATACATTACGCCCTTTGTTTTCTTGGAGCTACTGTTCCTGATTATTCTGTCGCCTCAATATTGTAAACGTTATCTGCAAAAAAGAAGTTAAATACTCAGATATAGCTCTGTACTTCTAGAATTACTTGATACACATGCATTTGAAATTGAACTCTGAATTTCTTTCTTCGTATTATTATATCTAAGCTTGTGAATATATTTTCTTTGTAATTTTATAACGGTTTCATGAACATCTACGAAATAGTTCCTTATAACTTGGAATATGGTGAAAAGATATGAAATGTCTTGAAATTAATTTTCGACCACTAGATTTTGGCAAGGGAATTATGTGTTATCCGTTTCCAGTTATTCATTGCTTAAACAAACGTTTTAAAACTATGTGGAATTTTCATTCTGGGATAAGTTTCTTTACTTTCTACATGTATGCGAACTACACTCTGTCCCACTTATCTCAGGAGCAGGTGAACGAAAACAAGTATCTGAGCAGCGATGAACACGTGAGAGGAATGGGATTGCGTGGAGGGAGGAAAGCCACTGCAGTTACCAGCCTTCCCAGCAGCGTGCACTGATTCGCTCTGTCCACTCGATCTCCTATCCCCTCTCTCCACTTCTCTTCCGCTATGCGCGGCTTTGCTCCAGAGATGCTGGGACAGGGTACAGTTAATTGTTTCTCAAAAGGTATCATCTATCTCTGTATGCCACACATTTAATTCTTACTCACATGGAAAAAAAATGTCAATTTGTATTCAGGGGTAGTTTCACAGTTACAAACTATTTTGGCCTTGAGGAGAAGTTTAGTTTAAGTAGACATTTTGTTTATAATTTTGAAATTGAGGTCGTCTAAGGTTGAAATCCTCATATTTAAGGCTTGAACTCGTCACCTAAGAGGTTGAAGATCGTCCTCTACTTTGTGCGTGGCCTTCTTTGCGTGCCCAAAGGTAAAATAAGAAAAGTCCTCCTCCGTGACCTCCGACTGCAGGACGGCATGGATTCGAGTCCGCCTATGCTCACTCTCTAGGTTCTCGGCCTGTGTATGGGACCGGTGGCAACCCACCATCGTGAAGAAATTGGGGAGCTACGAGTGAGTAGCGTAACCCGGTCTCGGAAATCTCCTATGGGGCATGTTCCTGGGTAAACAAAAAATAATCGATCAGACAATTCGATTATCGAAGGCGATAAAATAACCTCCGGTTGACCAAGTTGCCAATATAAATAAATGGAATACAGATTGTCTTCGAGCTTACATTGTTAAAAAAGAGCGGATACACGTATTACTATCCCAATAATTATTCAATACGGTTCTTTTTGTCAGGAATTATCACTTAAACTATTGCATGTTGAGCTGGTGCCTACCTAGCCGCCTCTGATGAAATCTAAGATTCTTCAGATTCTCTTTAAAATTCGACTCTGGTCACTTGTAACGTGCTGGGTGCGATAAGAAGCGGCCTTGAATAGCGTGAGTGAGTCACTTTGATCGCGAGCAAGCTAGACTACCAAGCTTGTCTGCCTTTGAAAACCAAGTCATTTTTTTTTCACGGTTTCCGAACGCGATTGCTATTGTAGAAGTATATATTCTCTCAAAAGAGCAAGAAAGGAAATTCGACCAATGTTCTCCCGTCGTTTAAAACCAAATATTATCTATTAAACGAAAAGTTCACGATTGTCAATAAACGGTTTAACCTATCTGAGCATAAGCATAAATACTAAATTTAATAGAAAGGTTCTCCAAAATGTCTCTTCCACTGTCTACGTAAGGTCAGTACCCAGGGGAGGGGCCATGTGGGCCATGCTTCCCTCTCGAACCCTAAAATATTTAACTGTGAACCTATCAATACGAAAATAACATCGTCGATTTTTGAAATGTGTAAAAATTTCAATTTTGCTCTTGTATAAATGAATCTGTTTCTTGCGCATAAGTCTTCAAGCTGCAATATTGGGTGGTTTTAGTTTTATAATCATTGATGCAAGGCTACCAGACGTCCGATTCACCGATTTGGTCAGGACAGTGCGTTGCGTTCAATCCCTGTCCAGACTTTTTCGAACTGCAATCGTGATGCAAAAATGTCTCTTTATTATTGTTTTTTTTTTTTTTTGTTAACTCACAATTAGACATGTTCTTTATTGTATGGATAATTCTAAGTACGCAACATAGAATTATCATGACTTTTTAATGGCGTTCGCACTATTTGAACTATTTTGTAATATCTGTCTGTCTGTCTGTCTCTCTCTCTGGTCTACGTCAATGACAGAAATGTAAGCAATATTCTTATTTATTTTTAACCCAATTAAAGGCAAGTGTAAGCATTTAAAAGAAATAAGAAAGATCATCACTGTTGCTCTTCCTTAGAAATTGTTGTTCTTCGAGGAAGAAAAATTAGAAGGATTTAGTCCAGCACCTTAACACAGTGTCCCACGAGTCTCTCTTGACTAACACTGTCAAATGTGAAGTGATTTTATGAATAAAATTTTCCGCCTGTTTACGTATAACGTTGCACAGATTTGGTAGTTCGCAAACGGTGTAATTATTTCGTGTTATGTTACGCAACAGCAAATACATTTCATAAGACTGTTCTGGACACAAGACTTGCATCAGTAAACAAGCATTTTGTCTGTTAGAGTATCACAGGAAAAGAACATCGTCCTGTAATATTCAAGCCTCTAGATATTTTCCATTAGTAATGCCTAATCACAATAATAAGTTAGAAGATATAACTCGCATTTTCACAACTACCAATATTCTCGTTTTTAATTACTTCGAAAATTATTTCTTGAAGATATTGGTTATACTACAAGAAAGCAAATCAAAATTAAAGTAAAAGTTCAACTACACGTATACCAAACGACATTTACAATATTGGAGGGGCAGAATACTTAAAAAAAAAATATTGTTTCATTCGAAGGTAAAGGCGTAGTGTAGTGGTTCTTCTACCTGCTTTAAGGAGCTAAAGGTTGTAGGGTAGTGGTTACCGTTCAGGATTGTCAATCTGATGGTCGTAGGTTCAAACCCTTCCGCTGGCAGAAAATTTTCGTAAGTTTTAGACATATCCCATTGTGTTCATTGTCCACGCCGTGTGAAACGGAATGATTCAGTTTGGAATTAACGATGGGGGGAGGGGAAATATTGAATTACAAAATCTCCATTTCAACGAACCGAGAAGTGGAAAAAAATTGAATAATTCTTATAAATATTAAAGATTACGTTCATTTTTTTAGTGGTGTAATCGCAGGTAAAATCAAAGATCTTACATGGAAGATTTTAATTTGCTCTGAACTCAGCCAAAAGGCATTTCGCACCGATCTAATATATTCTCCAATACATTTCAAAATGTCATTGAATGTTTCATGTCGATAATTTGACCAATGCATCCATTTTTGACGCTCAGACGGTATTTTCTGCAACTACCTCTTCTCTCCAGTTCCTTCTCCTTCTTCTCTCCCCTCTTTCTTTTCTGCTTTTATCTCATATCGCCTTCCCTACTTTTCTCGCATCTTATCTCCATCCCACTCTTCTAAACTCGTCTTATCTCCTTTCCTGTCTTAGATTTTGGACTCCACTGCACTATTCTCTCTTTTTTTGTTCTTTTCTTTTTCTCTCCTTTACTCTACTCTCCACTTCCCTCTTCTCGTCTCCTCCTCTCCTCTCCTCTCGTTTTCCTCCTCTTTTCTCTTCTTTTTTTTTTTCCTCATCTCTCGTCGAATCTTTTTCCATTCTCCTCACTACATCTCCTCTCCTCGTCTATCCTATCTTTCTTCTCTCCTCTACTTTTCCTCTTCTCCTTTCGCTTTCTCTTTCTCCTCTCCTTTGTGACCTTTCGTTTCCTCTCACCTCTTTTCCTTACTGTAGACTCATTAGCGATGAAATACTAGAAAACCTATTTTTTTCTTTCAGAAAGAATTTTGTCGTTTGCGATATAATAGTGATATTTTTAATAATTTTATACAATAATACTTGTTTATATTTCTTTCGCGTGTTTTATAAATATCTATTGTGCATGTGGCAACCCTGAAATTGAGCCTAACTCTGCACGCAACCCACCAACGGCTTGTGTAAATTGTGTTGCCTAGTTTAAAATGTCGTTGTCCTAAAACTTTTGAGAGACACTGTACCACTTAATATGGATTGACCCAAAATAGAAGCTGGAACAGAGTAAATATCGCGGAACCCTATGAAAGTATTGACAACCCATTAAATTAATATTCTCGAAAGTCTGCAAAGAAATATATGTAAATATTTTCTTGCTTACTTTCCTTGTATTAATGCATTACAAAAATGTGTGTTCGGCGTTTTCATGAGGTGATTTGAAGAATTATACCATAAGTGCACGATAAAGACATAAAAACAGTATTCTCAATAGTGATTAGATTAATAATATCATTTCTTAAAATATAATGCTTACTGTGTGTATACTGTTTAATTTAAAGCAGGTGCATCATTTTGATGATGTAGTTCTATTAACAATATTACTGTATTATTTATTCCCTGTATGTTGTAATAGGTGTAGTAAGTATACTTAATAGTAACACTTTGAACATTTTTCGATAAAACAGAAAAATAAATAAAGTCAAATTCTCATAATGTCGCAACAAAATTTTACTTTAGCAAGGGAAGTTTCCACTTAAGATAAAATCCATGTTCATATTCAATGGATTACTATTACTGGGTGAGACTGTTAAAAGAGGCCCCGTGGAAAATGTGCTCCTTGTATGTAGGCAACCCTGGTACACCGAAGAGAAGAGCGGGGTAGAGAACAGTCCAGGATATCGGTCCCAAGACAATTTAAACAACTTGACATAAACGTAAATGAATGAAACATCTCTTCTGTAAATACAGTACAGTGTGACAACAACCTACCTAAAGGAGGTGCTGGAAATGTCCTCCGTTGACCTCGAGGCACGTGTGCGGACGATACCACATGTTCTGAAAGGCAAGGGCGAGGACATCCTGTGGGATGGCCTGGATAGCTGTGATAATGTTGTTCTGGAGTTCTTCGAGTGTTTGAGGGTTGTTGCTATACACCTGTCCCTTTAGAGCTCCCCACAAGAAGAAATCACAGGGTGATAAATCTGGAGAACGAGGTGACCAAGGTTGGTTCGTGCCACGGCTGATGAGGCGATCAGGCGGGAACACTGACCCATGCTGTATGCACCGTGGCTCCATCCTGCTGAACGTAAGCGTTCCTTCGCTCATCCTCAGTCAGTTGTTCAACAAACACGTTGAATATGTTACTGATGTTGATTGGATTGATTTGTTGTTTTAAGTCCACTTTATTCACAGTAAGGACTGGACCTACAGTTTAAAGTGGGATCCCAACAACTTTGTGCCTCCATCGGGAATCAAACCCGAGACCCCTTGATTACAAGGCGACGTCGTTACCACTGCGCCATCGGGGAGGCCTATGTTACTGATGTAAAGAGCCGAGTTCACAGTCTCATGGAAGAACACGGGGATGATGCGGCGTGACGACACGGCACACCAGACACCGAGTTTCTGGGCGTGCAGTGGAACCTCCTTGAACACGTGTGGATTGTCACCTGACCAGTGTCGCCTGTTCTGGGAGTTTATGTAGCCTGACAGATGGAACCATGCTTCATCGGAAATGAACAAGTAACCATCCTGCAGCACCTCCGGAGCTATATTAAACAGAAACCACTCACAAAACTGCACACGAGCTGCCTTGTCCACATGTTGCATCACGGTAACTTTGAATGCGTGCAAGTTCAAGTCCTGCATCAGGATCCGCATAGCAGTTGACTGGGACACCTGCAACTGTTGTGCCAAACGCCGAGATGATTTTCGTGGAATACGTACGTATCATTAGCTGCGCTGCGTCACCCACCTTTGCCTCAGTGCGGACAGTCTTTGGACGCATTTTTTGGCCTATTCAGCAACGATCCGGTTTCCCGCCATTTTGAAATCAGTTTTTACATTATTGATTTGGTTTGGGCCTTCGCTGGAAGTCCATTCACCGCGAACTCCGTCGTAAACAAATCTGCACACTGTTTCCAAGAACCGAGGCGTGCATACGTCTCGACAACAAAGTTACGCTGCTGCACCGTTAACACCATGTTGACCCACCGCAGCGCACTCACAACTTTCCTCGCCGCTCAACTGCACTCAACTGACCTGCAGCGTGCAAGGTCACTACTGGACACTTTCTTTTCAATCACCCTCTATGTCATGTTGTCGAAACAGCTTTTCACCGATATCCTGGAGTGTTCTCTACCCAGCTCTTCTCTTCTACCCCGCCGAAAAACACTGTAATAGTTCCAACTTCCGTGGCACCAATACTCTGCCCCCCCCCCCCCTTTTGTTTTCCTTCTCTGAGGCTCAGAGAGACATTTACATGTAAACATGGTTTCGTATAGCCGACTCAAAACAATACACATAATTTATTCATTTCCAACAGTGACTGCGATTACGAACTGCCCCCTCACTTTTTACGCCCCACTGTGGCCTTTTAATGCTAAGCCTTCTCACAAAAAAAAGTAAACTGTCCCTGCCCCCCTCCCCACTTTTGTCACCCAATCGTGGGAGTGTTAATAACAATACATTTGTTAGGGAATTTGCGCAATTATTTATATTATACTTATTCACCGAACACCATTTCCTTCAAATTTTCCCACGCCACTTTACCTGCCATTTGCTTCGCTTCATCAAAGTTGCCTCCATCTCTCGCGTGGACTGCGATCGCCAACACTTTTTGAAATATGCTACCTCTGCCGCTGTTTGCAGCATTCGAGGGGAGAAAATGGATTCGCTTTTCTGGCTTGTATTATTATGGACTTCATTCGCACAGCCAGCGCGCATACTACCACCACCAGCCATGCGCTGAAATGTACTTTTGCAATCCCGTTCCATTCGAGACCGTGCGACCGAGTCGACGCTATCCATACATCAGTGCAAAGAGAGGGATTTTTAGAAATGGAAACTTTCAATGTTATCTTGCCCTTCTCACCGTGTTCCAAGCATGGCAGTGACAAGAAAGAAGGGGGGACAACTGAAAGCGAAACTGGTGTTTCAAACATTGTCTTGCATTGCCATTTGATTACACACACAAAATCAACAATTCTCACCTACTGTCTATGCAATACTCCTCTTGCCAGATGCTCTTTCTTCAATGGCTTCTCAGAAAACAACTAACTGGTGAAGAAGTCAAAGTTGGAAGTAGAACTTTGGCCAGTTTGCGAATGGTGGCTTCTTTCGACTTGTCGAAGATTTCAAACCTGAAATCTTTTCAGGCATCTTCTGGGAACAAAAATGTATTCCTTTTTACTTATTACATAATAATACTAAATAAATTGTGCAAATGTATAATTATACTGTTGTACACAGGACATATCCAGGTGCATTGCGAAGTTTTCAAAAATATTATTTTGAATGACATGCATTGAATTTAAATTTATATTCCTCCTATAAGTGTGACGTGACACACATTTTTTCACTTGATATTTTGATTCAGTGGGTTGGAATTGCTATCACTGTAACTTCTACATAAAAAAAATTAATTTGTTGGCTAGTGTTATTTGTCCACGAACACATATTCACATTTCTAATGATAACCTACATTGCGCGAATTTTGGTACTTCTTGTGTTTACTCATCATCAATTCTTGGTTTGCAAGAGTACACATTATGCATTTAATTATAATACAAGCCTTACTTACTTTCATTTTCTTGTTGATTAAATTTTGGCTTTGAGAATTGTAAGAAGCCAAATAATTCTGCAAATATTCAAAGACAGCAACTTTTCTCTTTGCAATTTTTGTCATATAAGCTCTACGGAAACGATTATCACGTAGGCATTGTTGTACTGTTGTATTGTCCACGAATAAAGTGGAAGCGATATTGCATTTTTTCATTATCGGAATTGTACACACGAAATTAATTAATACTACAACCTATAAATGGTACGCCCAGGCAAGTCAAAAACACCCATGATTCGGTTAGATTAGACTACCAAGAGAAACAATAGTCTTCATAATGTGATTTCGATGTGGCATGTTCGTTTGAATCCACACTTGTCGAGGTTAGGACTAACCACCTTCTATTTTATTACGGAGTAAAACATCAAACAATATCGCATCAATTCTATAATAATTATTAGAGATATTCTTGCTCGAGTAGGATACAGGGAATGCTAAATATTTTCGGACGGGCTTATCATCAGTGGTTATAACTAACATAATGCTCTTTGTTCTCGGTTTTCTCTCACATTCTTTCTTCCCTTATTCATTTGTCTCCTTCTACCCTTTCTCTCCCTTTTTCCTTCTCCTGTTTTATGGTATTTCTTTCTGATTCTCTTTCTCTCATTTTATTTTATTTCCCTTCTTTCTTTCTTCTGTTTATTTAATCCTGTTTCTTTCTACGTCTTTTCTCTATTTCTTCTTAAATTTCATTCTCCTTGTTTCTCAACATCTGTGACTTTTCTTTTGCCTCTATGTTAGATTCTTTCTGTTCTTTCTTTCTTTATTCCTCTGTTTTTCATTGCCGTGATCAGTTGTAAATGAGTTTCAAAATTTCTCCTGTATGTTATTTGAGTGCTCCGGAGCTAGGCATTGTCAACCAGCCCTTGATTAAATATGTATAAAATACAAGTTTACTCTTCTGGAACTTATTTGTGTGGATTCAGTTTCTTTTCGCCAAGTCACGAACGTGGGGCATTTCAAAAATAATGGTTGATTTGTTAAAAATTATTATTATTTTTTAATTGAACACATATTGCATATACTTGCAACTCCTCTCTACATACCATTCAATAGCACACATACAATAAATATAGACATTTGTGTAATATGTAAACACAACATCAAGTGTAAAAACACACAGAACATTACAATATAACAAATCATAATTTAGAAATACTATGATAATAATTCTGCTTTAGACAAATACTCTCACTAAGCACTATTTCCTCAAACACAAACAATTTAGGGCAACGAAGTCATAAAATGCTATATATATATAAACACCGTGTTTATAGACTTAGCCTAAATATTGACCTACACTAACCAAAGCTTTAACCAACTCACAAATACTAATAAGCGAAACACCCACATTAAAATAATAATATAAAATATTAACTAATTTAACTTCCCAATTTCAATAAAGGTCTGTTCTGGATACCAGAACATGTCGAACGTCTAAATTTTCATCTAATGGTCTGCTCTGATACCAGAACAAGTCGTAATTATTATGCAATTTTAACATCTCATACTACCTAGGTACACCCGTGAGCGAAAAAACCACCCACCCTCGAAAATTTGATACGCTGGTTCAAAAAGATGATAAAAAATATTATTTTGAACTTGATAAATTACGTCCTGAAATTTTGCATAAAATGAATTCTGGAAAAAAAGTAATACACAAACATGCGCGCACACAAACACGAACACACAAAACTCATATATAGCCAGCAATGAACACAATAGCAATTGGCTGTTTGGTCACATAAACAAACACGCGTGTTCTTCTTAATTACGTGTCCTACCATGTCGACAATGAAACTGCAAATGTTGAGAGTTCTTCACAGTTTGTAACACTGTCGATCATCGTGGCAGTCTTCCCGACTCAGCTTTTGGCTTGTATGAGCTGGTTACATTCCTACAACAATCATACGTAAGGATATAAAAAAATATTCATGGACACAAACCAAACTGTAATTTTTGGGGGGAAATATGTCAACAGGTCTCTCGCGAAATGTAAAGTTGCAAGAAGTGGCCGGACGAAACGTGCCATGCGGTGTCTGCCGAGCGAGCCCGCAAGAGCATGTTGAGTGGAGAGAGAATGCTAGAGTAGTTGCTTAAGGCATCTTACTTATAAGCTCAGACTGACATTTCGATCCCATGTTCGAGTCTCCACTCGGCCAATCCTTTTTTTTCGGCTTATGGTAGAGTTTAGAATGTATGATTGTTTAAATTGCCCCATAGTTTTTACTATCGTTTCAAACGATTTGAAAATAACATTTGGAAGTACGACGTTGGTTACTGTGTGCTGCAATATTCCTCATAAATATTTGCTTGCGTTTATCAGAAACATTTCAAGATTAAAGAGCCTAGTATAACAACATTAATCAAAATATGACTTGACCCTTACAAATATTGGAACGTCTAGTAGTTCATGTATGTTGAAGAAAACTATAAAATACTCGACATTTTCATAAGATGATAATAGTAATAATAAAGATAATATTAATAATGACGTGAAGAAAGGTAAGATTTGACTAGATAGTTGCTGTTGAGTGATAGATTTGTCCCTCAGCTTTGCCTTCAGGGGGATACTGCAAGAATAACACGTGGTTCATTCGCAGCGTCAGGCGACTTTGAGTATTGTTGTAATATGATTTCCTTCCTATAACATGAACTTCTTGCCATCAGAATTAGTAGTAGATTTTTCCAAAGGCGAGAATTTCTTCTGTAAGGAAACTTAGGACGTGTAGAAATTCATAACAAAAACTGTTTTGTAGAAATTTTAATTATTAATAATTATTTCAGTAGGATTGTAAACAAAATATGTTTCAACAAGTAGTTCCCATTCCATTCACGTCAATATTCACCAAACTAAAAGAAATGCGTAAATTTCAAAATATTGCTTGGTTAATTCAATAAGGGTTTGCCTGTTTTTATTTGTCGCTTGCTAAATCATGGTGAGTACTCGCATTGAGTAGAAAGAAAATATTATTGTTAAATTATTTTTAAATAAAATAATCATCCGCCATGTTTGGAGCTTTAATTTCTCCAACCTCATTACTCTGAACATTTATATGAAAATTAATGAGGAAAGTAGTAAAAAAATATTATCTTCCACGGCGTAGAATGGATATGCATAATTCGAAATTTCAACTACATTTCATTATTTGGCCTTCCGGATGGCGCAGTGGTAGCGTCGTCGTTTTGTATTCAAGGGATTCCTGGATCGATAACCGATGGAGGACATAGTGTTTCGGATCGAACTTTAAACTGTAGATCCAGTCCCGATTAGCCTTACTGTGCATAAAGTGGACTAAAAAATATCAACGCGATCAGTTCAATTACATTCCATCTATCGTTGAAAATCCAAATATTATTTTGAAAGATGGGCAAATTCGTCCTCAGGTTCCTCACAGAAGAAATTCTCGGCTTTGGAAAAATCTACTACTAATTCCGATGACAACAAGTTCATGTTATAGGAAGGAAATCATATTACAACACTACTCAAGGTCGCCTGACGATGCGAATGGACCACGTGATATTCTTCTCGTATCCGCCTGACAAGTATATCACTCAACAGCAACTATCTAGTTAAATCTTACCATTTTTCATGTTATTATTAATATTATCATTATTATTACTATTATCAGCTTATGAAAATGACGAGTATTTTATAGTTTTCTTCAACATACATGAACTACTAGACGTTCCGATATTTGTAAGGAAAAAGTCATATTTTGATTAACGTTGTTATACTAGCGTAACGGAGCTTACATCACGTAACGCAATGTTTCTTCTGCGTTTGGGATCGAACCAAGAACCTTTAAATTGTATTCATCTCTCAGATGGTTATCACTCGCTTGGCCTAAATGTGATAAATGCAAGAGGTTACATTTAGAGGAATGACGATAGAAATTAACTTATGTTAGATTTGGGTTTTTGTATACTCTCCATGACTGAACCGATATGGATTGGTTTAGAAAAGGATATTACTTGCCTTAAAATATATGAAGATTATTCCCACACTTGTCCTCTCGAATATCACTTATCTGACCTCCATGTCAGACATCAATCTCATCACACACCATTGTTCTAATCGTTCTCCACTTCGCTTCTCTCTCACAATCTGCAGTCCTTACTCTCTCTCGTATTCTCTCCAACTGATCTTACTCCCTGTCAATTCCAACACTCCAAGCCTCCTCGTCTCCCAAGTCAATAACCTTACATTTGCCTCATTGCTTATTCCGCATTCCTATCTCTGTTTCCTACTATGCTAAGAATGACATAAGACTTTTCATTTCTATGAAATACCTTGGGTACGATAAGTTACGTTACTCTACCCCCTAAAGAAAATCATTTGATTTTCACTTAAAGATGAAAGATTTAAAGTTGTATTCCATATCGATCCTTTCTATGGAGATTTTTTTTTTATTACAAAATATAGTCCCAAAATTATTGAATTAACATACCATTACCGAAAATATGTAATTCGATTAATATAGTTCCTAAAAAAATGAAAAGGAAAGGAGAAATAAAATAAACAAAATAAACAATACTTGTCAGCGTATGAAAGGTAAACACTGACACGTGAGTTTGCTATGCTGACTCATGCATGCAATGATTCAGAGTCTTACCACAGATACAAAATATATAATCAGATCTTCATCGAAGGCAGGAAACCAGCTGTACGGACCTCCCACTGAGAAATGGCCCCTCGCAAGAAGTTGGGAAATTATACGTTGAGAGGCGCTGAGAGCACCACTCGCACTTTTTGCTTCCACTACTTCTGCCTAGCAGAACAAGAGATGGCGCTGCTGAATTTAACTGATTTCGAGGTCAAAAACGGACGTCACCAGACTCCCACCTCGCCGGAGGGATGGGGTTTCCCAGAAAACGGCGCCCTGCGATTCTGCGAAGCCTCAGTGCTTCGGTGGCTTCGCCCTTGAAATTTGGCGTGATACCTTGACATTTACTGGCGGTTAGAAAACAATAGAATGATGTACATCTATGTGATGAATAGATTCTGGAGAATACCTGGATATTATCCTCATTTCTCACAGTTACTGAAGGAATAACGTAATAACATCGGGCACTTTTTCAAGGAACACTTCAACAATTTACCACAGAAAAATTGTTCACATGTGGTTTTCTATCTTGAGTCTCTTTCATCTTCTACATAAATACCACTTAAATATATATAAAAGACGTTACTGAGTGAATTTACGTAGTAATCACAGTTACACGTATCTCTGGAAGGTAGCCTTTATAATATTTTCGGGAAACTGCTTGGCGACGAAATAAAACATTTCAATTATTTTTGAATGAGGTACAGTAACTTGGTCAGCATTCAAGGCAAAGATAAAGTCAGGTGTTTATCAAGATTTCTCCAGCGGAAAGGGGGTGGGGATTTCAAGAACATTATTTAGGCGGGTGTAAATGTCAAAATGATCGTAAATGGACTCATATGGTAGAGAGGGTAAAAAAGGTAAAGTGTTCCCCTGTGCTTAGCACCACGCCATGAAGGCGTATAGGGGGTGTAAGGGTAACGCCCCACACTTTCTTGATCCGGTCGTGAGTGGGGGTGATGTGATCGCATCACGCCCCTGACCGCCTTTACCCCCCCAGGGTTTCCCCCAGGTACCCATGTTATTCGACGCTGGGTGGGCGCCGGGGCCGCTTCAAACGTTAGAAAAGTTCCCGGATTTGAACCGGCCGGGGATCGAACCCGGGACCTTTAGCATGGTAGTCAGACGCGTTACCGACTGAGCCACCGCGGTAGAGAGGGTTGTTGAGGAAATATGATGGAGGTGTTGATAAATCACTGGTACAGTTATGGGACAATGCATCTCTCCAGAAAATGATTGCTGTGACAATAAGGTGAGTAAAGGCGCTTAACTAATGAAGAAATAACCTAAATTAATCGGTTACTTTTTATGTTTAAAGAAACACGTCAGCAATTTATTAAAGAACATAAATGTTTGCTGCTAATTTCCTCACAGTTTTGTAACGTACGCACACGGTCGGATGTATCTGTGTGTGTGTATAATTGTCATTTCCGTCCATTGCATTCGGCTTGCGTTCTCCCAATATAAAAGGAAAGAAAATAACTTTGAAGAACTTAGACGATAGCACAATAAACCTGCAAGCATTGTGCTATAAAATTTTTGCTTTTGAAAATGGGAACGGATGTCATCATTTGTTGGGTTTATGTGAAAAGAGGAAATGCATATTTATATCCAAGGAAATTCTGTTATTTTCATATTATCATTAAGAAGACGTTGAGAAAATAAAATTACATGCGAAATTATTCACCATTTCCTACCCAAAAATATATATCTGGAAATGATATTCCTTTTTACAACACGTATAGGGTAAAGACTCCGAATATGAGGATAGGCACCTAAAATGAGACCCCATGTATCTCGTAAACAAAGAGCTGCACCCTAGCGGAAAGAAGCTGAAACAGGAGGAGGAATCGCGCCATAGCACTGAAAGTCACGTGAGCTCTTTGTGTGCAGAGTTGGTGACGCAGCGAATGTGAAAAAGAAAACGTGCTCCTGAAAATTTTGCTGCCGTTTGGAAATTAGCTGCTGAAAATGGTTAAGGTAAGTTGTTGCTGATCCCCTTTTTACTGTATTTCGTAGTGGTGAGTGTGTGTGTTTTACCATGTAATTAGTTGCTAGCTTTCGTCCACTTGTAAGAGATATAGCGTTGTTCATTTGTTTAGCCTGCGAAGGTCCTATTAAGACTTGGAAGAGGTTCAATATATGAGACCGCTCTCATAATAGGACTACCATAATAATGAAGGCTCTCATATTAGGAGTCATAAAATATATCTAATATTTTACGTTGATTTTCATCATTGCTTTTCCTAATTTGGGAGTTACGTTGCAATTATGTTATAAATGAAATGGTTATTAATCTTTACCTTTTGTTATATGTAATGAATAGAATATTCTTGTAGTTTTTACACAAAATAACGAACTACATCGGACGATATTTTTGGGAAGAAAACTTGAAGGCAAAGTATTGCAATTTTTAATAAATTTAATGACCCACTCATTTTCAAATTTAACCCAATTTACTCATAATTAGATTAATAAAATTTGAACAATTATTTTGGAAATGTGTATAGCCTAGGATTTATTATGAAAATGTTCATTTCTTTGTTTCAGGGAGCGGCCTCATGCCAAAGGAAGAAGTGGATCCCAGAAAGCATGATAAGGGCTGTAAATTATGTTCGAAGTGGCGAAATGGGTTATAAGGAAGCTGCACGTTATTTCTGCGTCCCCAAAGGAACACTAGAACGTTATGTGAAAGACAAAGGGATGACACCTGAGGCATTAGTGAGTGTTCGCTTAGGGCAAGAAATGGCTGCGAGGTTTTCTGAAGCGTCACCCCGAACTGTCTATGCGGAGTCCAGAACCAACGTCATTTGCCCATATTTAAAGTATTCAATCTCGATAGTGTGAGTGCCTTCTTTGATATTTTTGAAGGGGAACTGGAGGAGATTCAAAACGAACCACACAGACTTTTTAATATGGACGACTCAGGAATATCAATGGTACATTCATATGTTTCCCTTCAAAACATTTTAGCCGCAAGAAGTTGAAACATGGTTGCGTCAGAATCGAGGAAAAACACTAAAAATAACTAAAATTGCCAGAATATTGTCAGGTGCATACAACAGAGCTGCTACTATGGAAACATCCGTTAATGCATTTCGAAAGATTGTTTTTTCCTTGCAATAGATACATTTCTTGTGATGAAGATTTTGCAATACACTCTGTCAGCTCTAAAAAGGGAAAGCGGAATGTGACAGGTCAGTCAGTTAAACTACCCAAAAGTGAAGTGGAACCCCAACCAAGCTGCAGCAGGTTAGGCCAACTTGAACAGGAACAGGAGCCTGAAAGCAGTCCTATTCAGGCTACGCAGTCTTCAAACAGTACCACCCCTGATGACGATGCAATTGTAATGCCAGAAGACATTGAGCCACTGCCCACACTAGACAGCCCATCTCTTACCAACTCCGGGAAATCTCGAGTAGTGAATCAACCAGTAGTTATAACAACAACACCATACAAAAAAAGATTTGCAGACAATTGGAAGAAATGTAAGAAGGAAGTGAAGAAGAACCTGTTTGGTAGGGGTGTTACAGGTACTCACAGTAGGAAGCCTACTGAGGTCCAGAAAAAGCAGCGATCAGATTACTCGCGTTCTACTTCACGTAAGAAGAAGAAGGTTGTATCAAAGAAATGTGAAGAATCCACAGATGAGTCGGAAGAATCTTTCTCATTAGCAGAATCGTCTTACAGTTTAGAATTAGATGAAGATGAATATGATACAGAATGTGTATTTTGTGTTTCATCTTATTCCAAAGATCAATGTGGTGAACAGTGGGTAAAGTGCACACGTTGTTACAAGTGGGCTCATGCTCATTGTGGTGCAGATGACACATTTGTGTGTCCGATGTGCAAAAATCAAAAGTAAAGGCATTATGAACTTCGTTTCTACCAGGTAGCTATATCATGTGTAACACAATGTAGGTTTCATTTGAAGTGAACCAATTTTGGTGACAACAAGACAGCTACTAGGATAGCATAGAAGGAACATTTTGTTTTGTATTTTTAGCATGGTAAAAATAGTCAGTTTCTTCTTTAGAATAGCCTAATCTTTTTAAACATGTTGTAAAAATAATTTCGTTTGAATTATAGTTGGGTAAGAAAATAATTTAGTTTATTTAGTTCAAAAATAATTTAGTTCAAAGATTCAAATGATTTATATACTTATATACCCCCTATAAAAATAGCTTAGTAGCACTTGTGTTCATTTTTTGTTTATAATTTATGATTGTTACTTTTTTTATATATTCCAATACCTTGTATCATAAAATAGACTCCCTACAAAATATATTTTTAAAAAAACATTAATCGTTTATGCTTTAATTAACAAGTAAATCGAATTCTGCCAAAAGGGTCTCATATTCGGGGTCTTTACCCTATTAGTCATTTTCTTGTTCTACGGCAAAAATTAACTATTTTTGTAGAACCAATTATACTAACATTGTTGGATTATAAATAAAGTACCAAGAACAGTTCATTCATCAGTATATTGTGCAAGGATTCAATGTGTGAATGGCGAAACGAGAAGCCATGAAATGGGGTGTATTTTACCGTGTAAGAAAATTATTGCATTGAATTCACTGATATGTTACTCTTTTTTAGCCAATATTTACTCGCACCGTGCTAACCACTCCGCCACGGGGGTCGGCAAATACCTAAAACATGATTCACTATTTATTGATACATTTAGTATATGATGTTTAGTTTTGTAGTAGTCAAATATGTTGTTAACGATTAAGCTGGCGACGCTTGAAACCACGAAACGACTTTTGCTTTATGTGCAAGCTTGTATTTTAAATTTAGCTGGTTGATTTGGTGTTTTAAGTCCATTTTATGCACAGTAAGGCTAATCGGGACTGGACCTGCAGTTTAAAGTGGGATCGGAACCACTATGTGCCTCCACCGTATCGATCCTTGTATAACAATTTGTAATATGGTGAGAAATTTATCTTCAGGGCTTCAACCCCCCCCCCCCCCCGGTCCTTTTTCACCTTTAGATAGCGGCTGCTCATGATGGAGGAGCCCTTCTCGAAAAATCCTGGCAACGGGCCTGCCGGGGTAGCTGATGATCTAAGGTTGGAATATTATCGACCTTGATCCCGCATAAAACGACTCTGTAGTTCACCCAACCTCCAATAAAAAGGTACCTGGGGTAACCCTGAGGTGTAAATGCCGCCGGAGTGTGGTGCTGATCACATAACCCCCAAAATTACCGAAGTGGAGAATGTGCCTAAATGGCACGGTGCTACATGCACGGGGAACATTACTTTTGGCATCTCCTCGATTAATCTGAAGTGGAACAATAGCTACACTAAAGAAAAAATCAAAGTCAGAACACAAATCGTAGGAGTGCCTCAAGTGCAAAGCCGTGACTGGGAGAGAGGGAGACGAGGTCACTCCGGGTGTCAAACGAACATACAAAATGTCAACGTCCCATCATCCTTTTGCAGTATTGGTGTACTATTATATTGGGACATGAAGTGTTCGTTTTAACGTTAACACCGAAAAGTTGAGGAAAGCAAAATAAAGTGTGTAAAATGGATTTCGGTAGCTTAAGGTGGCAGGTTATCAGTGTTTCGAAATCGCGAAATAACGCGCATTATTCCATTTTTTTTAAGAATAGCACCGAATTTTGCACTTAAATATGCAATATAAACTGGGGATAACACTTCTTCTGTTAAAAAAGAACCAACTGAAGTGCGATTAAATGTGCTATTTGTAGTCTAGCTGGTGATATTTTGATTCAAAGGAATTGTCACGCTTCATTTATTGCGTCATGGCGCAGATATGACTGACAGTGTTTAACCTCGTCCTGAAATAGAATTCGCTGGGGGGATCTTCCCAAATGGGAAGTTATAACCGATGTTCCAATTACCCGATGTACGAATTACCATTACCATCGGTCTTTCTACGCATTCCCCCCAAGATTTCATTTTTCTGCTCTCTGAGAAAAGACATCTGCCTCAAGAAACCAGCATTCTTTCCCATGAAGCCCCGCATATATCACTGCCCCTACTTCAAGATAAAGGAGCCAATGCGTCCTGCAATAAACTCTCATATCCATCCCGTCCACATTCGGCTCACGTCAACATAAATTCAAGCTCAGCCTGATGGCTGAAATTTAGAGATGGAGCTAATCACGGAGCTTCAGGCATTTAAAACTTAAAAACCCCAAGGAGACTCTCGCCCCGTCCCAAACAAAGAACTCTCTGTTCTCTAGGGAGTTCGCAGATGGAAAGGCTCAGAATCGAGACAATTGATCTACACATGGCAGTATCGACGAGACGTCATAACGTCTATGATCGCGCCCGCCAGTCTGGCTCAGTGACAGTGAAGTGACAAGGGTAAATAGTACGGAATCTTGAACTACAACCCTGCCCGAAAATATCTCTTCGTATCTCTTCGCTTCAGTGGGGCTTTGGCAGCCACGGAAGGCATAACTTTAACGAAGTGTCCCAGTTGTGAGCAATAAAAATTGAGTTGTGAGCAATAAAAATTAATTAGAACAAGATACTTTTCATTCTCGAGATCAGCTCTCGAACAAGGTGCTATTGTGTTTTTGTGCTACGCGATTATCACCCTTCAGTGTAAGCATTATCACTCTTCGGTGCAGACATGACCACGTGTGGGAGGAGTTAAAAGTTCGACGACCAATAGAGAAGAAGAACAATTCTTCCGGGAACGAAGGAACTCGAATAAAAAAGAGGAAGTAAGCACTTAGCAGACACAGTTCGATACACGGTTCAACGTACACAGTTTAGAACAAACACAGTTCGATATTCACAGTTTAGAGACACAGTGCAAGATACACGGTTCGACTTTTAAGATTAGGACTCTCGTTTCAGTACCTTCGGATTAGCTTTGAGATTTCAAACTTAACTTTTAAACTTGATAGAAATGGTTCTCACGTAAAGAACTAGTGTTTACATGCGACGTCGACCATCAGCGGTCTGCGCTGCTAGATTGTTTTGACCCGGTGCATGATGGGTCCGCGATAGTATTTTGTCTATAATAGTGCTTGTGTAGGTGAGCAACAAGGTGTTCTAAGTATGTCAACAGTAATGCATTAAATATTATGTCATAACATGCTACAGTGTTCAGTGTCTTGATTTCTGATTTCTGATTCCTACTTGTAGTGATAATTTTGGCTCGAAAATGAAGACCAATGCATTGGGAACAAATGCGTCTCAGTCCATTGGCCGAATACTTGGACCGTAGACACGATGAATAATCCCGTGTCATAATTAAGTTGGTACATTTAAATTTCTATTACATGAATGAACATCCATGCATCATAATCAACGTAAGACCAGATTCGAACCAGCAAACGCCCCTCTTACTTTTATAACTATTATAAAGTTTCGTAGGAACGGGAAAATTTCCAGAGAGAAGCACCCTGTTATTTTTCGGGCGGGGGGCATGTATGTGAGTACACAGAACGGTATTTTGAGGTCGTAGAAGGATTTTTTGGCATTGTTAGGTAAATGTGATGTGTATGATTGTGTTCAAAGATGAGTGTGCAATTCAATAAGCATTTCATATTTAGTGGCTGATGAGATGAAATAGTTTTCCAAATGGAAGAAATTTGGTCATTTCTCACAAAGGTAAGCCATATTTTCTGTCATTGAAACTAAAATTTCTCTCAAATTTCAGAAACTAAAACAATGTGAAAATTTTAAGCATAAGAGGAATAGTAAATATGCACGTAAAAATAACACCGAATTTTGCCATAAACCTCGAAAACTAACACCGAATTGCAGTAAAAGTTAACATCGAAATTTAGAGACAAATAAAACGAAAACTTCACGTCCCTATTAAATTTATATTATTGCCAGTTTGTGATGAAATAGAGCTAAACATTTTCTTCATAGCTTCGTTCATACTAATTTTTGCTATGGACATTTAATGGGTAAGCGAGTTGTTTTCAAAGTTGCTTATAGTATTTGCGCCCTCCCCCCAATAGGTCATAGAGCATATATTAGTTACCGCCACCTCGTTGTTGACAATGTCAAGTATTCTTTGAGTGATCTCCAACCTGACCCAGCCACCTTATCTGAGCCCCAAACAGCTGGCGCCAACCCATCTCCAAGTGAAAGTGCAGTTCAACATCCCCCAGCCCCTATCCGCCCTAGAAGTTCAGGAATGCAGTACGATTGGGGAAGTAAGTGTGTTACATTACTTTTTACAGTTGTTACCCTTGCTCTTTCTGTCGGGCTTAACTCTTTCAGGGGCAGGGATTTGCTCGCGACTGCACCGGTTGAGGGGCAGTGGTTAGTTGCAATAACCACATATATTGAATTTGTGTGGGGCTACATGGAAATGTGGTTAGCTCTGCTGGCCACAGATTTACTTCGTATACTTGCCGGTAGATCGCAGCACAAGAAAGTCATTGCATTCTGAAAAGATTAGCGTTAATAGACAGCGGTCTTGTGGTTGGCGTTGTTGGCTGTTTTCGGGTGTTTGTGCCATTTATTAACTTTGACGAATGGATCAGTGGTAAGGAAAGTTTTGTTGTACATTTAGTGTCCGGTTCATCTTGCTCACTCACTATTGTTGATAGCAATAAGTATATATCGCCTTTGTTGCGGGTGTTTGTTGAAATTCTGTATTTTGCATGTGGTTAGCAACGATAACCACGGCACATACAAGGTACATTTCTTTGTGTCGGGCAGAAATGGCGTCCAATGATCTTGATAAAACTACGATAGAACAGATTCTATTTGAAGACATTCCTTCGGACCCTGAAAGTGAACTGGATGATTGTACCGATTCAGATGACGATCCAACTTATAAACCAAATAACACTTCGTGCATGACAGCAGGAGAAAGTGACAGTGTGTGAGTGGGGAGTCCGAGCCTGTTCGGAATCAAAGTGTTCCCGTTCCTTCGTCCACATTTCAGTGCCAGTAGTTCTGCCACAAACTCCGGCATGGATACCTGATGTTCCTAACTTCATCGGAGATGGAGGAGTTTCGCAACATATTCACGACCTGCAGAATCCTACGCCATATTCCTTGTTCCAGGAACTATTTAAGGACGATTTGGTAGATCACATTGCTCTTCACACAAACCTTTATGCAACCCAACAAGGAAAACCTTTTGTACCAACAGGTGGACAAGAAATTAGAGTATTTCTTGGCATTAATTTGTTTATGGGCGTAAAGGTTCTTCTCAGCTATAGAGATTATTGGTGGTCTTCTCCGGATTTGCATGATTCCTACATTTCATCCCTAATGACAATGAAACGCTTCAGTTTTTTATTGAGCCATTTACATCTAAATGACAACAATTTGATGCCAAAGAAGGGGGAAAACAATGTTGATAAACTGTACAAAGTAAGACCTTTGCTAAATTTGATAGAAGAATCATTTGCAAGGTCATACAAACCTTATTAAAAAGTTGCTGTAGATGAGTCAATGGTGAAATTCAAAGGGAGAAGCGTAATTAAACAGTACATGTGTAATAAACCCATAAAAAGAGGTTATAAAATTTGGATGCTGTGGGATGAGTCATAATATAATTTGCGTTTCCATGTGTATACAGGGAAAGTAGGCAATATGCCTGAAAAGGAACTTGGTGCACGCGTAGTTACAGATTTATGCCAAAAATCACATTGTCTACATGGAAAACTACTTTTCCTCCTTTCGTTTATTCGTATTACTGAAAGCACAGCAAATGTTTACAGTTGGTAAAATAAATCCAAGCAGAAAACATTTACCAGAATTGAAAGCAGAGAGGACAATGAAGAGGGGTGAATTTGATGTCAGAATAAGTCATGAGGGAATTGCTGTGTATCATTGAAACGATAAGCGAGTTGTGAACCTCCTCTCATCTGTTCACGACCCCACCAATGTTATAAGTGTTCAAAGAAGAGAGAGAGAGAGATGGTACCACTGTCAGTGTTTCATGCCCTGCAGTATTGGATGATTACAACAGACACATGAACTTTGTAGATAACTTAGATCGTCTCAAAGGAGACTACGAGACTGACAGAAAGAGCAGCAAATGGTGGCACCGGCTGTTTTTCCACTTTGTTCATTGCTGTGTTGTGAATGATTTTATCATTCATAAGGAGTTGGAAATGGAGCAGTACAGTCACAAAGACGTCCGAAGAGCAGTTTATCGGGGACTTCTGAGCAAACAGATAGTGTCATCAAGGAAATCTGGCAGTCCACGATCGCAGAACACAGGAATTGTAACCGTCAAAAAACACAAGCCATCGGTGGATGCGGCAATCCGATTGACGGAGAATGCTCATCAGCCAAAGAAGTCAACATCAAGAAGATGTGCTAGTTTATCTTGTATGTACGCATTGCTTGCATTATAGAATTATTTTCCTGTAGTTTACGGTTATTACAAGCATAAGAAAACAGTTTTTCTTTGTGACGTTTCAGGAGAACACACGCTCCTTTCATCAGACATTTATTTTCATTTTGACTAAAGATACAGTTATAACAATGGTTAGTAATTTTTTAAACAAAAAGAATCTGTTATATAATGGATGTTGTCAATGTTACATTGTTGTAATATAGCAACTTAACTGTGAAAAAGTCTGTTTTTTTTGTTTTTTTAAAATTATGAATCCAAAATATCATCAGGTAATTCAAATTCATCATTGTTTTCACAAAGTCTCTTGATGTTTTCTGTTACATTAAATTTTAAAGATGGTGGCTTACTCCATTTGTGAAAAAGAAAACTCCATACTGGATCTATGTTACCATTTTCATTATTTAATTTATTCCAGTCTTCTTCTGCAATGAACGAAGCTTCCCAGACGTTCAACTCTGTGTTTCCCGTTAATCTTTTTAAAACCCTTCTCTTTTTAATCAAATGCTTCTCTTCGATGATATGAGTTGACAGACCTGTTCTTGGGTTTAGGTTTATAATGTCCAAATCGTGTTCGTGCCATCTTATTGCCATTTTCCTTGCTGTTTGTCCCACATAATCTTTTGAACATGAACAACTTATATTATATATTCCTGTGGTTTCCACATCTGGTAGAGAGTTTCTCATTTTGAATTCATTAAATGTACATTCCAAACTTCTTGGTGATTTAAAAACAATTTTGAAATTAAAACTTCTAAAAATTTTTGCAATTTTATGTGAGAATCCCTTGTGGAATGGGATGCACACAAATTTCTTTTCAACAGATTTTTCATCTTTGTCTGTATTTCTCTTTTCCTTTAGTTTTCTTGCAACTTGTTTTTTGATTTGGTTTATTCTGTTAGTGTGAAAGCCATTTTCTTTTGCTATATTAAAGAGCCTTTCTTCTTCATTTTTGATATCCTCATTATTAGAACATAGTCTTTGTGCTCTCAGGAAAAAAAATAAAAATATGTTATCCATTGTTATACGCGAATGTTCTGATTTGGAATGGATGTATTTTTCCCCCGCTAATTTTTTCCTATGGACCGATGTTTGAATTGTTGAGTCAGTTGTCTTAATTTGCAGATCAAGGAAAGAAATTACATTGTTATTCATGGGTTCACAAGTGAATTTTATGCGAGGATGTGATTCATTTAACAATTTAAATACGTCCATGATGGTGTTCTCATTTTTAGCAATAATTAGCACATCATCTACATATCTGATGTAGAGTTTGATATCCCCACCTATCGCATTAACAATTTGAGATTCTATGTAATGAAGGAAAATGCTGGAGATGATACCGGATACTGGGTTTCCCATTGATAGACCATTACTTTGCTGATAGATTTTGCCATCAACTCATATCATCGAAGAGAAGCATTTGATTAAAAAGAGAAGGGTTTTAAAAAGATTAACGGGAAACACAGAGTTGAACGTCTGGGAAGCTTCGTTCATTGCAGAAGAAGACTGGAATAAATTAAATAATGAAAATGGTAACATAGATCCAGTATGGAGTTTTCTTTTTCACAAATGGAGTAAGCCACCATCTTTAAAATTTAATGTAACAGAAAACATCAAGAGACTTTGTGAAAACAATGATGAATTTGAATTACCTGATGATATTTTGGATTCATAATTTTAAAAAAACCCAAAAAAAACACTTTTTTCACAGTTAAGTTGCTATATTACAACAATGTAACATTGACAACATCCATTATATAACAGATTCTTTTTGTTTAAAAAATTACTAACCATTGTTATAACTGTATCTTTAGTCAAAATGAAAATAAATGTCTGATGAAAGGAGCGTGTGTTCTCCTGAAACGTCACAAAGAAAAACTGTTTTCTTATGCTTGTAATAACCGTAAACTACAGGAAAATAAGAAGATGTGCTTACGGCAGTACAAGAATAAAACCTGTGCGAACCATCTGGTCATGTAGTACATGCCAAGTACCCTTATGTATGAACTGTAAGACCTCCTTTTAAGATTTTCATTCGAAGTAAGAGATTTTTTGTGAGTTGATCAGCAAATATCAGCATATCTCCTAAAAAAAAATATGTCAAGATTTCATTTCCCATGCAAGAGTTTATTGTTCTTACATCTTTTGCTATACAATTTTGAGTATAATTGTTATACTAATTAAATAATAATAATAATTCTTGTGAACTATGTGAAACAATATTAAATTTCAGACTTTCATCTCCACCTGTGAAGTAAATTACCATAATTTGTTTGAGCACTAATTAAATGCTACAAATAAAATACATTTTTTGTCTCTCTATGTATTGCTTGCATTTTGTGCCTCTGTGTATAGGCAATTGTGTGTGTGCAGTGGTTAGCATCAGCAACCACATTTGATGACGTGATATCTAGACAAACAACGAACAGGGTTTGGATGATATTTATAGAAATGTTATTACAATGAGTATAAGAATTACCATTAGCATTATTTTCAAAATTGAATTGCAATTCCTATTTGTGTCCCTCAAAGGGTTTGGACAAAACGTGGTTACCACAGCTAACCTGCCCACCTTTCAAAGAGTTAAGACGACTCTTCAGACCTTCACTGAAGCCATCTCTGGATCATGGAAACACTGAACACCATAGATGGGTTTGACTGTTTATTTGCCAAACTTTTAATACCGAGTAAACCACAATATTGAAGCTTTGGAATTAAAAATGTTTATGTTGAGAGTTTTTCTAAATCCTGTTCTACACAGGCGGTCCCCTTTATATTCAACACAGGAAGGAAAAAAAGTGCTCCCCTGTGCATAGCAACACGCCATGAAGGCGTATAGAGGGTGTGGGGGTAACGCCCCACACTTTCTTGATCCGGTCGTGGTTAGGGTGATGTGATCAGGAAGTGTAAAGTTAAACCTGTTCAACACAGGTTGTCTTCTTCCTATTCAACACAGGAAGAGTAAAGCTAAAACCTGTTCAACACAGGTTTTCTACTTCCTATTAAACACAGGAGAGTAGTCCCTATAGCCTGTTCTACACAGGTAGTCTCCTTCCTATTCAACACAGGAAGTGCCGCTATATCAAGGATTATCTATTACAGGATGGGACACTGAGCATTATCTCCATTGACTTGTGCGAACACTTTTCTAAGGCCTTATAAACCACAGACTATACATACCCAGTACAAGAAGAGCCATCTGGCGGGGAAAGACAACGTGCTCTCGCAGTGAGGAACTATCGATTAATACGCATATCGATGTTTGAGCTCGATACTTGGAAAGCAAATAGACTTTTTTCTTTGGAATGTAATAAATTTTAAAAAGGAATAATTAAAATTGTGTGGATTCTAGTCTTGGATTGTCCGAAAGAAATATCTAGAAAATATTCTAATTTCTTATACATTTACTAAACATATATGATATTGAGTCATTTTCTGGTTTTCGTAAAATTCAAGACAATTTTAATTCTTACACTAAAAATCTTACTTGATGGTTCATTATTGTAATTCATTTCAGGATTTTTCTATTATTTACGTTGGAGTTTAATCATTGCAATCCACGGGATATGTAATGAGATGAACAATAATAGAACCGAAATATCTCCCCCTTGCACTAAAATAACAAACTATCCGTAACACAGCACATTTACCACAGAAGAAATATTGTACTATGGAGTTACAATGAAAAGTCATCGTATGCAAATTCAGAGCAAGAACGTAGCTACATAATATTAAACTGTAAGCATTTGTAACACGCTTTTTTTAAAAAAATTGATTCGTCAAAGTTTACTTTGCACATTGTCTTCTGCTCATCTGACATTAATTAAAAGCATTTACTATTCCAAAATGTTGTAAATATGTGTAGGTTTTCCTTAAAAAATAATAACTATTCACGTATGCAGGCAAAACTAATTTGTAGGATATAAGGGAGATTTATTCTTCAACTAAACTTAAATTTCATTCTACATCAATTTAAGGCGCCGGGGTATCATTCTACACCCTCGATTTTCCGCACATTTCAAATATCTTCGTGAAAATATTTAGTTCCTCATAACAAACAGTGTTTGTAAATAGCGCTGAAGGTAATTTTTTAGATCTGCGTGTACGAAACTTACGTTTTTCTTCAAATTAAAATTCCTTGCGTAACGTCAATGAGGTTTTTCAGGGCTTCTATGATGGCGGATGATGGATTCATGTCACAGGCGCAAGTCTGAAGATTTCGTATCATGAATTCATGTCACAGGCGCACGTCTGAATTTTTTCTTTTTCTTCTTATGATTGACTTGTGCAATGGGAACATTTGCGATTGCGATATGTTATTTGTGTGATATATTGGCGGCTTGGACATTTTAGACATTGGATTTCATTTATGCGACTTCAGAAATTGGAATTAATTATTTCTTTTTGGCAACTGCAGGCCGAAAAGGGGAGGGTTTTATTTTCTAAATGACTTGTGGGATGGGATAATTTGCGACTTCTTATTTTTATGATGGGACGGGCGTGGAGGGTGGTATTCTGTGGAAAAGGACAACAAGGACTTTCAACATAGGAATAAGTACTTCATTTTTGGACTTTGAAATTTAACTTCAACCCGCAATCCAGTGCCTGGCCTTGGTAAAAAGAGGTAAGTTACCTTCTTAGGTTTAATTTTAGCCTTAATTTTTGGTATCTTCATGTGTCAATGCGGAAAACAGTGAGAAATAGTATTGGGGGCAGGAGACTCCGGCCAATTTCTAACATGCCTTTAAAAGGGATTCTATGGATAATGGCGGGGCCGCGGCAGCGGTAGGTCAATTACCCCAAGGACGGAGCCCGGAATCGTTGGGAAATTTGGACTCAACAATTTCAAACGACAATATCTCAACTTCAAACGGTTGTACATTCGTAAATACTTGTTTCCGCGCTCCAAATTTTTGTTCCTCATAATTAGCATCACATAGGTCTTTTTTTAAAAAAAGAACTTCCGAAATCGTGAGTGTAGAATGGGACACCGGACCACAATTTAAATTACACACACACACACAAATCTAGAGGTTTCTACCTTTGCTTAGAGCGTTCAAACTCAACCTGTCTGCTTTGAGACTTCTTAGAGGATGATATTTAATCAATATAAAAGGTAGAAAGATAAGTTAGCGCAATCTTACACGATTCTTAGTCCACGATGGATGTCTACGTTAAACACGAATACCTAATTCCTAGTATATTCTATACTATGCTTGACATAAGACATAATACATCTTTCACAGCACAGGGCTTAACCACAAAACCAATAACCACTGATTTTCTAAACATACCAAGAATAGCATATGAGCGGAATTGCAGATGCTTTAAAATTCTCCACAATGAACCCAAATTTTGGTTCAGAAAGTAAAATACAGCCACACTAAATCAAAATGCACTTATAACCTGGATCTCTGGTACATTACCACAGGTTAGCCACAAGGTACCTTTATAAGGTAGGCCATTCCCGAGGTTCCGAGATTTTCTCCCATGATTCTGTGCGCGCTATGACGTCATTAAGAGGACAGAATGGAACTTACTTCGTTATCGTATACGGAAGCTTGAGATAAATGGGTCGATTATTTACTTATACACACTTTTTCTTGAATGCCGGTACAATGAGAACAAATCAACCTGTTTGTGCTCTTGCCACGTGCAATAATAATAGAAGAAAATCGCCTGGAATAAAGCGATCATCGCTTCCCAAAAAGTTGCTGTAGCAGGATTGATTCAATTTGTTCCTCCAAATTTCGGACTTACTCAGTGGTGCAACCACAGGAGAGGGCAGGGGCATTGTCCCCCAACCTTCGACGGAAGTCAATTCTAGGGGGTGGGGCAAACATTGATGGCCAAAGGCACCTGCAGGGGGCACAGAGGAGAAATTGCCCCCTTCTATTTCAAATTTTATACAAATAAAAATACATTTCGTAAAATTTTCTTGCTCGCTTTGCTTGCAGTGCCAGCTTTTCTCAGTCTCGTCAAGTTCAGAGACGTAGCTAGGGGGCGTCGGGAGTCGGCCATGGGTGCCAAATAATCTATTTTTAAAAAAAATGTGAAAGAGAGAATGCCTTGGCGCCATGTGATATTATTTGTTCCTTATTAAATCAATATTGTTTTAAATTGCAAAAATTGGATCAAAAAATTTTCTTTATCGCTTCGCTCGCAATATAATTGTTTTTTGTAATGTGATGTATTTAAATAATATGTCTTGTATATATCTAATGAAAAAAACTTTGAATACGTACATAATTTAGTGTTAGCATCTTGCATATGTATTTTCTTACTTTATGTCGCTCCATGTTGCATATGTGTAAAACATATGAAAGTTATACATGTTATATGTACAAAAAAATATCTTCGGCATGCATTTATCATTCATTTTCTGCCATTCAAAAATACAGTTTGTGTGCTTGTTTTCAATTATTAGCTAATGTAAAATTTCTGGTGTTGAAAAAATATTTCAAATCGTTTGTTCCAAATAAATGCTTTAGCACAGACATCTACCTTCCTTTTGCGTAATTTATGAGGATAATAACGTATTTGATACTACTACTACTACCACTAGTAATAATAATGTCATTATTAATGTTATTATTATTACTATTATTATTATTGGTACGTTTATCCTGGTACTTTCTCCCCAAGACTACTAGAAGGAAAGGCTGGGGTCAGACACGCCTCTTTTCGCGACTGCCGCGGGTGTGACGTCATTGGGCGGACAAAACCCAGCTGAGTCTTTACCCCATACGGAAAGAAACGTGGAAAGGCTGATTTGTTTTGTTCTTTTCGCTCCTTTTTTCTTGTATTTCTGGATTGTTTAGTTCAGGAGGCGAAATCCTGGAGGGGACGAGGGGGATTCCCCCCCCCCCACAAACAATCTTGGCCACAGAAAAAAACACCAAAAATTTCCCGGGGGAAAGAGTTTTTGTTATAACAATGAAAAGATAAGTAATTACTTTTAATTTCAAATATACTTTACTAAGAATAATATTGAAAACACACACAAATTAGTGTAGTTGTGAGTGTTGAATGCTTTCTGTCTCAAGAGATCATTAACAAATCTACATCAATACGCACAGTAAAAGTAAAACAAGAATGCAAAACAATAATAACTATGAAATCTAATTGATTTATATTAACATAGTGCACAAACTAAACAAAAACTTACACATAATAAAACCACTTCAACTGCCATAATTTATTAACATCTTTAACCGGTTAGTAAAGGAATTAGTTAGCTGCTTTACACTATCTGATATGTATGAAAGTAACAAATTAATTTCTAATTAATAATCACAATAATTATTTTAATTGAGTAATTTATTTTTACTTTTAATAACATTACAAATATATACATCGTATAATTCACACATATGTTTGTGGGGAGGAGGGGTTGTAGGTTACGAACTTTCTCCCCCTCACCAGTTTTCAATGATTTCGCACCCTGGTGGGTTGTGAGGTGTTGCAGTTTACAATGCCTTCAGTGAGGTGTTGCGACGTGTCGTGATCTCCGATGAAAAAATAAAAACGGCGGGCGACAATATATAACTGAACATATCGCATCTAACGAGACTTGTTAGTGGATTGAAATACCAGTAGTCTCATTACACATCATCAAGCTACCATACACTTCAAAATACACAACTTGCTATTTATATACGACTGATGCTTAAATGACAACTTCCGTCCTCCATTGTTCTATTATTTATTCAGTCAAATTTTCATCACAATCCCCCCCCCCCCCCCAAAGTTAAGTGGACTCAACCAGCTTTCACATACCCGCCAGTGGGCACCCATGTTCGACATTCCACTGATTATATATACGTATAAGTATATAAAGTGACCCTCGACTTTCTTCAGTTCTATGTCTCAAGTTTTCGTTCAGTGAAACGTTTTTTAAAGTGTGTGTTACATAATACACACGGAACTTCCTCACATTCCTCCCTGTGTAGTTCAAAGATTCATAAGACTCAGAATTGTAATCTGAATAAGGAAAATTAATTAAGAAATAAATACCAATAGTCGAAGCAAAGTTACCAAATTTGAAGAAGTTAAGTGAAAACAGCTCCTCTCTCACTCCTAAAAGAGAGCAATAGACGAGATTGTTTTCTTTTACATATTCAACTTATCCATAATTTTGGCTTTCTGCCTTTCTTTATTTAACAAAATTATTTTACGCATTCAATATATATATTTTTCTTTCTGCCCTAACAAAATGCATTACTAGGTGTATTAACAGCAATTTTACATGAAACTAATGTTTCACAGAGGAATGTGACGACATATAAACTACCGATAAAATGTGTGCGTAAATGGCTGTGTAATCCAACTGTAAGGACATACGTTATGTCGGATCCTAAGTAAGTCTGTGTATTCACTCCCAATTAGCTTCTCGGCATAATTACGGCTCTTTTTTGTTCATAATTACTGCTTTGATTCGGCTGCGAAACCGGAGCGTAGAGCGATCTGTCCGCGCGTGACGTCACGCCTGACGTCAAGGACCACGTGATCAGGTTTGGCCCCAGCCTTCTCCTCTTGCTTTCTCCCTCCAGATAAAAATTTGTGGTTGCGCCTCCGGCCTTATCTTCCACACTCGCCTTCCGTATCATCACGTATGCAACTTTCAAAAACCTTTACACAATCCGAACTCAGTTTCTAAGTATTGCTTCATTGAATATTGAGTGCAAGATAAGATTTATTAGCTTTGAAGTTGAAACATCGTCCGCGAAAATAATACTTTGAACATCTCGTAGGTAGCGAACACTAATTAACAATTGCACTGTTACTTTACTTTATGTGCGTTTGTTGAGAAATTGTGCTGAAAATATAATGTACGACTTACAGGACAGGCGTTTCTCCCCTGCACATCCTTTCAATCTTCTCGTCAATCAATGAGAAGAGCTGTCATGTAAATAATGACCAAAGAAGCTATTCAATCAGGCCCGTAGCCAGGAATTATTTATGTGTGTGTGGGGGGGGGGGGGCGAAGTCAATCCTAGAGGGGGCAAATTTTTAATATATTGTGTCGCATTGGCACATATTATGGTAGGGTACACAGAGGCACTTGCCCCCCTCCCTCAAAAGCTATAAGTAACATAGGGACTGTACCTACTTGATATTGTAATTGATTGATTTGGTGTTTAAAGTCCACTTTATGCACACTAAGGCTAATTGGAACTCGACCTACAGTTTAAAGTGGGATCCGAACCATTATGTGCCTTCATCCTACTTGATATTTACAGGTCGATAATGTTAATTGATGACTAACAACAGCTTTGGGCCTCTCTGCAGAACTGATTAAGGGAGCTCTTTATAAATCATGCTTCATAATGATTCCCTCTAGTTTCCAGTACGCAAGATTTTTTACGCACAAAGGAATCTATCGAGAATCCAACAACACCATTGTGTTGTGTCGTACAAGCAAAATCGGATTAATTACATAATAATGGTTAGGATCTGCAGTTTGATGAATTGTGGAAAAAATTGTAATACTTTTTTTGTACTTGCTAAAACATTAAAACATGGGTCCCTTAGTCCACCACAGACTCTTATATCCTTCAAAGAGGAGACTCTTACATCACTACAGACAATGTTTGCCTCCTGGTTACGTTAACCATTTTGCAATATATTATAGTTGAAATACATGTTTTGACACCTGACAAAAAATAGGAATCCCTTGATTGACCAATGACTTCTTGGATTACAGTGTCATCATTAATATTTGATATTAAGTTTCATAGAAAGAAATTGTTTTAATAGGGCGCAAATAATTTTACGGGGGCTCCCAGGGCCGACTCCCGCCGCCCCATATAGCTATGGCTCTGAACTTGGACTAAAAGAATAGAAGAAATTGTGAGCGAAGCGAGCAAGATAATTTTACGAAATGTATTTTAATTTGTATAAAATTTTAAATCGAAGGGTGCAATTGCCCCTCTGTGCCCCTTGCAAGTACCCTTGGCCGTCTGGAAGAAAAATGCAAGGAACACGTCCTCCCCGATGGACCAGTGGTAGCGTCATCGCCTTGAAATCAAGGGGTCCCGGGTTCGATACCCGGTGGAGGCACAAAGTGGTTCGGATCCCACTTTAAACTGTGGGTCCAGTCCCAATTAGCCTTACTGTTCATAAAGTAGACTTAAGAAACCAACTCAAACCAAACCTACCTGTATTATTAGTAAAACGCATTTTATGTGTGTGTTGGATATGGTATGAGATTTAATTAGGAAAAGCGATGGATAATGTAATATTTATACAAAGTAAATTAATGTATTATGTTCTTACAACAAATGTACCTATTACAGAATAGGAAGCCAGTGACGAAATTAGCCGTAAGTTTTTTTTAAATCCTCGCAGTAGTAAATATTGTTACAAATAAAATCCAAAAATTTAGATCCTCAACTCAGGTGGATAAGAGATCAAATTATAATTCTCAGCTTGCATTTACCTCCGATTATTAGAAGTATCATTCGACCGAAAAGCAATCTCTGACTGTTGGCTGATAAATGCGACGTGCCTAAAATACAGGAAAACGTAACAGCATAATCGTTCCATTATTTTTGCTTTGTATTTGTATTGCTATTGTTTTATTTCAAGTACCTATAATTTACCACTTGGCTAATCGCAAATATGAAAATGAATGGTGAGTAGATGAATTGGATGACGGGATGATCACAAATCCATGTGGATCACAAACAGTACAGAGTAATACACAGATTGTTGGCCCACATGCCAGAACCTAGTAAGCCCGCAAGAATGAAGTTCCTAGGATATATTACCTGGAAGAAATATTGCTATTTGAATGTTTCCCGAAAAGACACCTTTTATACAATAGCCATTATCTAATTCATTCGCCGGCTCGGTAGCCGAGGGCGTTAAGTGGTCGACTTTCGATTTCGCCTTCGAAGTTCCCGGTTCAAATCCCAGCATGGGCATAGGTGTTCTCTGCGAGTCAGGCATGTATCCAGGAATTCCTTTCGTTGGGGGCTAAACACATATTTTTAAGGGGTATAGATAGAACCTCACAATTGTATGTTTAAGGCCAATGGTGGCAATTGGGTTCAAAACGGGAGTGGGGGGTGCAAGAAAAGTTTACTTTCTCTTCCCTTGGTATACAAGGGTTAGCATAAAGAGGTCATAGTGTGAAGGCAAAAAAATGGGGAGCAACTATCCCCAAAATCGTCGCCACTGTTCAAGGCTGCAAAATTATTCAGAACGTGAAATCGGAACATTTTTTACCACTCAACTCCTCTGTTTCCATGCATTAACATTGTGTGCCGGAACCATCTCAGTATGTGTGTTTGTCCATTTCTTATCATCAGGCATCAAAACATCTATGGCGTCTTCGAGTGTTTTTACGAAGCTGTTACACACGCACGGGATGGACAATCCACTCGACAACGAGAGACTCAAACTGTGGGCTGCGAACTGGACGCAGAAATTTCTCGAATATTTCTCTCTGATTCGAGCCTGAACACCACTACTGTGTCTTGTCCTCCCATGTTTACAATTCTTATAAACGCCGAAACCCACCAAATTATTCATATTGAGGCCTAAGTACATGCAAGTGTTCACAATTGTCTGTCACAACTTCGCGGTCTTGTCATATATTGGCACAAAACAAAGTAAGTCTTCTCGAATACAGTCCGAAACAATTAATTCACAATGAAAATCCTTCCGATCCCAACACATCTAGCGTTTCTTCTCCCAATATGATTAAATGCTTACTCATTTATCTCCAGTGACGTGCCCAAGGGAGGGTTGGTGATCTCATAACCCAATTTGACCAAGTATCCCTTAAAAAAATGAACGTCAAAGAGAGGAAAAGATGGCAAAATGAGGACTGACCACCAAAAATAGTATGCATAACCCTCCACTTCTAAAATTCTGGGAAAATTTGGTCCGGGTACAACTAACTCATCACTCAAAACTTTGATTTTCAGTTGATCTGTGCAGCTTACTTCTTTTTTAATTAACCGCTCCAATACCCGTTACTGCTTAAATATTCACTTTAGAGAGAGACCTTCGATCTCTTCGGCCCTTGACCCGAACTAGCACTACACTGAGGCTCCGGAAATTCCGCTGTCGTTAATGTCTTCTGCTTTGGACCCGAACTTGAACTAGTAGTAGACTTCGTTACTTTATGGTATTTAGTCCTTTTCATTTTCGAATCACTAGATCTTATAAAGCCACCAATATACTGTATGAACTATCACACTTACCTTTGAATACTCATTAACCGATTCTGTTGTACAGATCAACCTGGAAATTGAAGCCACGTATTTTAACCTCATTATATTCTAGAACGTTCCACAGATAAAACGATTCGTTAATGTTGCCAGTAGTTCGACTCCTTCTCTTATTCAAGAACGTTCCCTCTCGCGCTTTCCAGAGATTAAAGAATTACAATGAATCGTCCTACGTGTGGCGCTACGTTTGCAGCTTCCAATTGTTGACAAGTCTTTGCATAGTGTTGCGACAACACCGAAAGCGCAAGAAAAGTTTTAATGCAATATTATCAACATCAGGGTTATAGAACATTCTCCGTGTTGCCTTGGTAAGTATTTCACTCCTTTATCGGCACACTATTCAAGAAAACAAAAACCTAATTTTGCCGGATCCTGTGGCTGAGTGGTTAGCACATCGCGCTGCGACGCCAAGGGTCCCGGGTTCGAATCCCGCTCAGCCATGGTTGTATGTGAATGTCCATTTATCATTTTCATCATTTTATCACTCATTCCCATCTTCGTAAATTAGCTAAGAGGAACAAAACGCGAAGTAAAATAAAATAAATCAAATCCAAAAAAAACAACCTAATTTTATGTAGTGTAAACTGAAAAAATTAAGGGGGCTCCAGCCCCCTGATCCCACCTTGGGTGCGCGCTATTAACAATAACAGGGTTATAGAACATTCTATGTCTTGGCTCGAAAATTATTTATCTCAAATTATCATCACATTATTTAAGAAGCCATGAACCTAATTTTATGTAGCGTAATTTCCTGAATGGGGTGCTGGAGCCCCCTGATTCCCATCTTGCATACGTGCTTGACTCGATAATTATTTGTCTCCTTAAATTATCGTCACGTTATTTTATTTCACACCACAAGAAACCAAAAACCTCATTTTAACTAATGTAAACCGCAAACTTTCGGGGGGTTCGAGCCCCCTAAGCTCCCCCTTGGATACGTGCCTGCTGAGAGTGTCCCTTCATCAATTTAAACTAATCATCACTCATCCTGTTCGTCGCGATTAGCCAAAAGTGGAAGAAGACACTAAATAACAAAAACAAATTTATCCTCATCGTGGCGATCAACTGGAGAATCTGAAAAGTAGCGTAAAAATATTTAAGGGAAATTCCAGGATATTCAGTAAAAAGTCATATCAGAATATGCCCGGACAAGAACTTTCCTTAGAATTAGACATTTAAAATAAATGCAATAGGTTAGCTGGAAAGAAAAGCTGGCAGTGGACTACAGTCTACAGGGACAAGATATCACGCATATAATGTATGAAAAATAAACTATGCATTGTTTCGGAATAAGTGTATTCTTCTATCGCGTATTTGATCTCTTGTTGTCAAATTAAATTAACAGCTTTGGTGTATAATATCAAAAGATGCATGAAAACACAGCGTTTCATGGGCCATCTGCTACATTCTACGCATAGCTTTCTTCCGCTCGTGTCCGCTTGGTGACGTCACAAGCTCTAGCCAATAACGTGCAAGTCGCGGAGTGGTCCCCTCTGGGTTAGCCAATAACCAACTTTGAGAGTAGTGAAATGCGTCACAATCTTCCATGAAAGCCTAGAATCATTACAACAGCTTTATTAAAAAGTTCCAAGTTCTTGAATATACATGATGTTACGCAGTACTACACAAAATGAAATAAGAATATACTTTATAGTGTAAATCTCTTGAATTTATACGATCGTTTTATGAGTTAGCCTCTGGTCATGAACGTACAGCAAATCTTGTCCGGTCAGATCCCATTAATTGTCCATCAGTTTAGGGCTGTTAGTTTTCATCCAAGCGGTTAGATGGCACTAGCAACTTCCGTCTCCAACGGAAATGTCGTATAGCTTATGGGACTGGGTTATCCTCATATATACCTAGGTATAATACTTGGCTATATTACCCAAAATTTTCGCTTTTATACCTAAGGTATTAATCTCTCCAATCCCCGGCGATTATTTATTTTTCATATCATTATACAGTTTCAACCTTTTATTTTTTTATACATATGTTCATTTATCATTATACAATTTTAAAAGTTGAGTTATAACATGTTTCTTTCTGTTATCTTGCTTCACAACAAGTAAAATGTATACTTTACAAGTTACATTCGACAGTTCATGCATATGGTTGTATACAGGTTAAACGCTCTCTTCATCTGAGCGCTGATTGGAGGAACATTAAATGCGTAATACAGCCGCGTTACATTTTAAAACATTTTGCATAAGAATAAAGCCGTAACAAGTGGTCCCGCGGAAATGGCCTCCGGCCTCTCTGAAGATGTCGACGTAGCCACGCTCATCGCAACCTGATGGACATTCCCTCAGGACCCACTGGTGTATTAGTGAAAACAACTGACAATCTCGAACCTAACGGAACGAGTACAAATGTAACTAGTGCACACTCCGTTTCAAACAACTCACCACACAATGTTCATTCAGTCAAAACCGTTCATGAGAATCAAACAAATCGAGTCCCCATGAGCATTATTGATCAAAACCTAAGAGATATACGCACGAAAACGAACCAGTTTCTTCTCAGCATTTTGGCCAATAACTATGATGTAGTCTTGTGCGCTGAAACTTGGCTCAACATTTCAATATCCAAATCAGAAATATTTTCAGAACAATACAGTGTTTTTAGATCGGACCGCAACCCACGAGAAACTGAAAAACCCTAGGCGGTGGTGTTCTTGTTGGTGTAAAGAAAGAACATTGCCCTGAATTGGTGGATGTACCGTTAACTGCTTATATATCTTTATCTGTGGCCTTACGCCATACACCTAAGTTCTAGAATGACATTATGATTGTCCACGCATAAAATATGTAAACACACACCACGTGACACTATTATAAGGTCATTGTTACATCAATAGTGATCTAGTTAAAAGTTTATGTCACAATGACACACTAGCGAGGTATAGGGTTACCAGACAGCTGGTTTTTCCCGGACATGTCCTACATTTTAGCCTTATGTCCAGCGTCCGGGAGGAATTTCATAAATGTCCTACATTTTAAGCGTCACAAAATATGAATGAGGAAAATACATGTTTCAGTTGAACAAAGAGAAATCATGCAAGTTACAAGTCTATGAACTATGCTCCCAAACTAAATAGTGAAATTTATTTTGATTCAGTCATTGCCCAAAAAAGAAAAGAAAAGTTTGTCCTGCTAGAGGATAAACGGAAAAATGAAAGCAATTGACGAACAAAGTTTTGGGGGCGACATTCGGATGATGCCACTATTCAATACTTGAGCGGAATCTTGCTTTGGGGTTTATCCTGATGGAACAAGATGTTCCCCTGTCTTATTCAATATTTTGATTGTAAATTATATATAACAAAGATATTCGGGGTGTCTACCAGTCAAAAATGTCATGAAAATTAAGAAAAAGTAAAGAAATAAACAAATCAATATAGAGCAGTGGCGGGTCGTGGTCTGACTTTATGGGTGTGCACTTCAGACTCGTGTAGAGAAGAAGTGCTATTTAACCCCTTTCAAATACTCGCACCCGCTTTTCCATACATTATGATGCTAAATGTATTGGCAACCCAAGGTATGACCACCTTTTACTGAAAATGAGGCTATGGGAGAGTTTTATTTCATGAAAAATATCATTGATTTATTGATTTGATTGATGTAGTTTATTTTACTTCGCGTTTTGTGCCTCTTGGCTAATTTGCGAAGATGGGGATGAGTGATGAAATGATGAAACTGATGAATGGACATTCACAAACAACCAAGCCCGAGAGGGATTCGAACCCGGGACCCTTGGTTGGCGTCGCAGCGCGATGTGATAACCATTCGGCCACAGGGTCCGCATGAAAAATATCAAAAATAATATCTAATATATATAAATTGGAAATACTTCGGTGAATTTTCCGTCGATCACGAGAAGAGCGATGTTATTGGGTATAAATAATTGAACACTCGATAACCTGACACAATCACTATAAACATAGAAATGCCGATCTGTAGGTATTAAATAAACATATACCTACAATAAACGTGTTGTTGAACAGTATTAAAATATTTATGAAATAAGGCTATTATTTTTCGTCATTAAAACCGTAAATATATAACATGGCTATGATTTATATTGGAGGAAGGTGGGAAGTGGGGGGTGCCATTATTCCACCTCGCCCTGGTGAAACTTTTATCTCGAGCCACTCCTGCAAACAAAGTAGCAGATCCAACGACCACATGCATAAAATCAGTTGTAATCTATCTAGCAGTTGTTTACTTCTAATGACCGACAGAAGCAAGCGAAATCAAGATAATAAAAAATATTAAGGAAAATAACAGTACTCACTCAGTCCACTTCACAATGCCCTCTTCGTACTTCAAACTTTTATTTCTCCTCCACCATATCCGTATTATTACTGCAGTCGCTGCACGCTTTGTAGCTAGCTTTCCTCCAAAAATTCAACAACATTAAATATTACGTCTCTGCTTTCGCTATGTACAGTTTTCTCTATAATTATGAAAGCAAACACTTTCCACTCGAACAGGAACGAGCTTTTGACAGTGCAACAATTTTGTATTCTAACGCACGAGCAGGCACAGCTGACTGATCCACGGTTCCCCTTCACGGATTGATATGATAATTCCACTACAGCGTCACAAGGGCAGTTTATTTTGACCAAGCGGCACTAAGCAAAGACAATGCAAGACATTGTTTAAAGCACGCCTTTCGCTTTCAGTTGACCCCATTCCGTCTTCCCCTATTTCTTTTCCCTTTCAGGCTCAGAACAGCGTGGGCGAAGATACCATAGAAATTCCCTTTTCCAAAAACAAATCCCTCGATTTACGACGATGTGTGGGTTGCCTCTACTGCGCTACACCCTCTCGAATGGAACGGGATTGCAACACTGCTGTATCGTGAACACAACGCTAGCAGCACAGATTAGGCTAGCAGTGTGCGTGAAGCCCATAATACCGCAATCTAGAATAGTGAATCTCTTCTCTTTTCTTGCGTACTACAAACAGCAGCACAGGGCGACTTGTGTTCCGAGCGAACGCATCTCAGCGGCAGGCGCTGGTAATGCGAACCTGATGGGACGATTGGGATTCAGAACATTTGATATTTTGAAGGAGATAGTGTCCAGTGAATAAGTATAAAAAAAATTATTGCATTGCAGATTTATTTGGGTGTGCACGTGCGAATGTGCGAATAGGCAGAAGCCTATTCAACTGATATAGAGTCAAGAAATTGTACGTGTGGGCACAGCAGGTCTAATTCTCTTGTTAAATACATCTTCCGTTTTCAACGTAACTGGCCTTTTGGTAGGTTTTTTAATTAAATAGATATTTATTTTCTTAATTGCTAATTTCCAACTTTAACTAAGTAGAGTTCGAATAAATAAAGGTTAAGAGAAACGGAAAAAAGGTCAAGAAAATGTCCTGAAAAAGTCAAGAATTTTGGACTTGCTATTTTGGTAGACACACTGTTATTGAACTAAAAACTACACAAGATGAAACTTCTAGAACCATTTCAAATTGCAGTAATTGCTGAATATTAGTTTACATTACAGGTCATAATACACATTTTGAGATAGTACTTTAATTACCTTCAGCACAAAACACTCACAAGTGAAATAATTTGTTCATAAAGTCTGTGAAAGATTTGGTACTGGTCACTATAATTTCAAGTCTCTCATAAATATATTTTGATTATACCTTAAATTTTGAGAAAATGTTGCTTCTCTGAGAAGTACCGGTTAAAACATGTAGTTAAATTTGCATTGTTTAGTATGAATACAAATTTGGACATTTTGCATTTAACAATTCGTTAACAAATATTTTTTTTAACTGTGACAAGTGTCAAACTTAAATTACTTTCTAAGGTGTTCTATAGAAATATATATATATTATTTATTGCGAATGATTTGTGTCCTACATTGTGTCACGTAACGCAATGTTACTTCTGCGTTTGGGATCGAACCAAGAACCTTTAAATTTGTTTTCATCTCTCAGATGGTTATCACTCGCTTGGCCTAAATATGATAAATGCAAAAGTTTACATTTAGAGGAATGGCGATAGAAATTAACTTATGTTAGATTTGGGGCTTTGTACTCTCCATGACTGAACCAATATGGATTGGTTTAGAAAAGGATATTACTTGCCTTACAAATATATTAAGATTATTCCCACACTTGTCCTCTCGAATATCACTTGTCTGACCTCCATGTCAGACATCAATCTCATCACACACCTTTGTTCTAATCATTTTCCACTTCGCTTCTCTATCACAATCTACAGTCCTTACTGTCTCTCGTAATTCTCGCCAACTGATCTCACTCCCAGTCAATTCGAACACTCCAAGCCTCCTCGTCTCCCAAGTCAATAACCTCAAGTTTGCCTCATTGGTTATTCCGCATTCCTATCTCTGTTTCCTACTATGCTAAGAATGACATGAGACTTGTCATTTCTATCCAATACCTTGCGTACAATACGCTAGGCTCTTCAGTCTTGAAATGTTTCTGATAAACGCAAGCAAATATTTATGAGGAATATTGCAGCACACGGTAACCAACGTCGTGCTTCCAAAAGTTATTTTCAAATGGTTTGAAACGATAGTGAAAACTATAGGGCAATTTAAATAATCATACATTATAAACTTTACCATAAAAAAGGACTCGAACATGGGATCAAAATGTCAGTCTGACCTTATAAATAGGACGCCTTAACTAACTACGCTAGATTTCTCTCATCTCTTTCATTCTCTCTCCACTCAACATGCTGTTCCGGATTCAGTCGGGAGATACCGCATGTCACGTTTCGTCCAGACACTTTTCGCAACTTTGTAATAAGTGCACTCCCGGTCCCCGGATTGACGAATCTTTCATACCCCGGCACGGGGCCACACGTCATTATGGGTACGGGAAACCGGTCGTGACTTTTACTTACGGTCCAGGTTTCTTAGTTCGGTACTGAGACGGTCGATTATTGTCGTACTAGTGCGAGACGGAGATAAATACCTTGAAATGTTACACTTTTTGGTTTACGTTAGATATGTAGACTCGAACAATAATAACACACTAAGAGCATTATAATAGATACCTGAAAAACATCAAATAATAACACTGACGGACGGTAAAAAAATGAATATATTGTAACAACAAAAATAAAATATTGAAATCAACAAACTGTTTACATCGCCTCCTCAATCACTCTCTCTCATTCTCTCTCTTATTCATTACTTCTGAGGAATATCTATCACATGTGAATCTACATACAAATCATGGATCCAATCAACATACCATTTCCTTTTTGTTTGAACCTTTACGTGAATTTAGGTCATTAGTCTGCCCGCTCCTGTGCTCTTTTAACTCAAATATGCGCCAGTCCTCGGAAAGCAGTTATCTAAAACAATTGGGTCGGCGTAGTTAAACCTTTCGTCCGAATGAACGTATACATCAAGTCGTAAGCGCGACATTTACCAAGTTTCTCTGACGGGGGAAATACATACAAGCCTCTCTCGTCGATTGAGAACAAATACACCATTACATAGTAATGCAAACTCAATCGGCTCCAGCTGCCGGAATACACAAATCAATCGTCGGGCCGAGCAAAATTTACAACAAAAACCTCTATGCAATAAAGAATACTACATTCGCACGACCTTGTAATATAAAATACGCTCTCCACAAATTATAAAGACTAATCGGTCAACTATTGACAAGCTAATTGACGCGACGGGGCGGTCGGTTACACAAAAATGGAGCACACTTTGACAATTTACACGAAAAATTATCGTAATTGAATGGAGATTCTAACTCTGAATGCAGACAATCAAATTATTACATATAAACATGAAATGACCTTTTATATAACATTACTCAAAAATATCAGACACGGAAGTTAGGTTCGGGGTTCCTGAGTCACTTTGCAAATCAGTGAGACTTCGGCGTTTACGGTACGGCGTTGATACAAACAATACATGCTTACATGGACATAGACCATCTGAAGAATACTCTACCGGACTCTGCTACATCGTGTGATTGTTCATCTTTCCTGGATGCGGGAATTTTCACAAGGTGTCGAAGTGGAGAAGGATGATTGCGACGATATTGGGCACATTCACTTTTATAGAACGTCGCGTCTCTCTCTTCACAGAAGCGTCGGCTGTACGTTCTCATGCGTCGGTCCGTAATCTCTCTTGTGTGTTGGGCATCAATCAAACGTCGTCCTGGAATCATCTCTCTCTCTCTCTCTCTCTCTCTCTCTCTCTTTGGGCTTCTGTCGGGCGTCATCCTTCTCTCTTTCTCTGGTAACGGACTTCTGTCGGACGTCGAACTGGAAACGTCCTTCTGGGCGTCGGGCAATGTTTGGCTTCGCGGCGCTGTGCGTCGGTCGTCGGTTTTTGGCGTTGGCTTTCGTGTTGGCTGGCTTCACCGGATGGTGGCGGTGCATCGTTGTAGGCGTCGGGGAAGGCGAAGGCCTTTTTACCTTTCTCTACCTTTTTAGCCGGCCATCTTTATGGTAGTCCACGCTTGGTAAAAAAGCAAACCACCGCGAAATGCTTCACAGAATAAAGCGCACACTGGTAAACTCACTATCGGTAACGCACTCACGGTACGCAAGAAAAACAAAGTCCACGGAGACCAAACAGTAGTCACGCGAGAGTGTAGCGCGGAGATGCTCTCTCTACAAAATCCGGATTAAACTGTGTGGTGAACTCGAAGTTCTGCAGATTTATATCAGATTCAAAATTGTCCGTTGGAAACACGTTAGAGTGGCTTGGCTTGGGTTTCCGAAGAGATGGAAATGACCTCTGGTCCATTGTCTCGAAATGCGGTCACAAGGCGTGTCCTGTGTTCGTGATAGCTTGGGCTCAAGCTCATTATCCTGGTCATCCGTGAAAAGTAGTTTTGCCCTCCCGCGGCGAATTCTTCGTTGGTCCAGACAAAAATAAGTCCATCCTTTCTCCGTGACGACCCGCTTTGGTGCAAATATGCCATGTACTTTGCCGTATTGACAGTTCGGCTGTCACTCAGAAAAAAAACCGTCTCCCAACTCCCGACGTCTGGTTCGGATACCAATTTTTCCACAACATAAACCAAACTTCACACTTTACATTTAAACATAATATGAATCAATAAACAAAAATGAACGGTGTTTTTTCACATGTCACTGGATACCGTGACAACTTTACATTTCGGGAGAGACCTCATGACATATTTACCCCCCATAAATTACAGTTTGCTTTGTGGACATGAATATTTTTATGAGTGGGGAAGACTGCCACGATGATCGACAGTGTTACAAACTGTGAAGAACTCGCACCATTTGCAGTTTTATTGTCGACATGGTAGGACACGTGTTAAGAACAACACGCGCGTTGTTTATGTTACCAAACCCCAATTGCTATCGTGTTCATTGCTGGCTATATATGAGTTTTGTGTGTGCGTGTTTGTGTGCGCGTATGTTTGTGTGCGCGTATGTTTGTGTATATTTTTTTTAGAATTCATTTTATTCAAAAAATTCAGCACGTAATATTTATCAAGTTCAAAATAATATTTTTTATCATCTTTTGGAACCAGCGCAGCAATCATCTTTCACATATTCACCGAGTTTCAGAAGACCGATCCTTCAAGTTATCTGCAGCAATAGCAATGTTGACCAATGAAGCAGGAGCAAAGAGTGTGTTGTAAAATTTATCAATTGTTTCATTATTTGTAATTTTTCGTCAGAAATAAGTAAATATATCAATTACATATCTCTTGTAGCATCACCAAGACTTCGACGTACTGGCGATGCTACTTTCTCGCACGTGAGATTTGCTACACTGCCCCGACTTGTTGTAACATCGTGCATATTTGGACTTTGAAATTTTCGAGGGTGGGCGGTTTTTTTAGCTCAAGGGTGTACTTTATGAGGCAAGGGCGCCCACATGGGGACACTTACCCAGCCTGACCTATCTGGAAAGTTCACGTAATTCTAATGGTGAAATTGTATCAAAATTTTATTACAAATGTTAATGTTTTCTGCGATTTACAGGCTGTCAGTTACAGCAATGAAGTGTCATGTGCAACAAAATAACGAGAGACGTTTTCACAAGGGGCTTTAGAATCAGATTTACTACCGTAAACTAGAGGTATGCGGGTTGGAAATTTTTTGGTCGATACGAGATTGGGAAGGAAATAGTCCTGACGTTCGGGATTGAAAAAATCTCCATTTCCAGACCACGTCAAGAAATTTTTTGGACGGGAAGTTTTCGGAATTTCCCGATTTGATCTACAATCTGGGAATGAAATAAGTTTACACTCCTGTCATGTTGTACAAAACTAATTGGCCATTAATAGATATTAGATCAAACCTTATCTTAGGTCAAAGAAATACATTTGGCAGCGTGGCAAAACTATTGTAATTATCAATATCTCGACGTATGCCTGTGAAGTTACCGATTTTCTTTCGTGGTACAGAAGTGTGTGTTGCAACTTATTGTTTTGAAAGTGTACAGAATTTTATTTTGTGAATCTGTGACACGGAAGTCACGATATGACAGAAGAGCAAACAATTAATGCTAAATAAGAATTTCGAAATTATCTGTTTTCTTAGATGTTAACGTAAAATTTATAATATTCTATAGTTAAATTCTAACAGATTGCCGAATAATTTACAAATACTGAACCCAACACTTTTGTTCGTGAGCACAGGCACTGCATGTTATCACTAGAGAACTGATTTCTAGTGCCATACCTTTTTCTTAGCTACATCCTAGATGTATGCTATTTAGAGATCTTTGCGTTTCTTGTACACACTGCTCTCCTGACATTTTATAGGACCTAAAAAGCGTAAATGAACCATAAATTCCTAAAAATGCCTAAAAGCCATGTTTATACCTGAAAAATGCCTTGTAAACCTTTTGCGTTTTCTTCTTTTCTTCATAAATTTGCAGAATTTCAGTGTACATTTTGTAAATATTTATAAATATTAGTGCTCTCTAACGATCCTCAATCCTTTATCTTTGAAGTGAATAAACATGGAATTCTGCACCCTTATTTGTTACTGAGTTTTAATATCGCGATTTTGAAAGAAAAATGTCAGAAGAATCCTGGATACACAATAGGAAACATATTTGTTATTTTTATAATAGTTAAATATTAAATACAGTTTTATAGCGCATCTAATTTATTTGCATATCATGTCACCACACAATGTCATGTTTCATAGTTCTTTACGGATATGGTCTATTCTGGTTTTCGGTTCTGCAGCTGATGTAGAATCTTTGGAAGTATCAGTAACATTTTCAAGTAACAGTAACTGTAAACTACTTACGCTATGAAATCAGTAATTGTAACTCAGTTATCTTTCCACCTAACTAGTAAGTTGTACAATTACTTTACTGCATGGAAAGAAATATTAACTTGAACCAAATGTTCTCCTCAAAGAATGGGTAAATTGACGATTATTAAAGCCAGCCCCCGTTGCGGAGTGGTTAGCACTCGCGCTACGACGCCAGGGATCCCGGGTTCGAATCCCGGCCTGGGCATGGATGTTTGTGAGTGTTCATTCGTAAATTTCATCACATCATCACTCATCCCCATCTTCGTAAATTAGCCAAAAGTGGCAAAAAAAAAGCAAAGTAAAATAAAGCAAATGAATCAATTGATGATTATTAAAATTTTGAGACCATGAGAACAATTTTGTATTTTTCTCGTCAAGAGCATAGATGTATCCCAAGTTTATTTGTATTAGAATACTTACCATATAAGGCTACATACATAATCTCCAATAATCCTCATGGACACACAGTAATTTTATAGTTCAACAAAAATTCTAAAAAATATTTGGTTTGCTCAACAAAATAAAATGAAATGTTAATCGTCATTGCTTTGTAACAGAAGTTTACTGTGAATTCTATTGCCTCAATGTTTGTACATGAAATGTAAGAAATAAGTTATAATTTCATGAAACTTAATGCTAAGCATTTGGTGGTCATCGTTGGTGAAAAGGACATCCCGCTTGCAACTCATGTTCCGAACAACGTCTTACGAGATGAAACAAATCTAGAGTAAAGTAACTGTAATAATAACTATGTTAGGTACTTTCTAAAGAACAGTAATAACAGTAATTATAAGTGAATTACTTTCTCAAGTAATTAACTCGAAGTTACTTTTAAAGAGTAACTATTCAAACACTGCTGATAAGTATATCATCAAGTTCAGCAACATATTGGTACAAATTGCGAGGAAAGTTGAGCCTCCCCCTTGGCAAAGTGGTAACGTAATCGCCTTGTAATACAGGAGTCCCAGGTTCGATAGACGATGGGTGTACAGTGATCGTCAAATAAAAATGGGACAACTAGATCCTGATCTCCCTTCTCTGCAATGCGTCTTGTGTGTTGTCTAAATCTACGGCGATGAGTGAATTGTAATAGCAAATTTTCAATGGCAAGTTCTGTCACTGCCGTTGAGTTAGGCAACATACATAACGCAATGCAGGGATGCGTGTATTTCAGAATATATGTGTCCCATTTTTATTGCCGGTGACTGTATATAGTGGTTTGGATCCCACTTTAAACTGTAGGTTAAGTCCCAATTAGCCTTTCTGTGTATAAAGTAGACTTAAAAAACGTATTTCGAGGGAAGATACAATACAGTAATAAATACCATTAGAATAGAAGTCCAATAGCTTACAAATCATTGTTTACAGGGACTACTAAAACTAGATTTTCGGGATATATAAAATCATATTTACGTTGTTGTTTCAATGCATATTTGTTATTTTTCTTTACCCTGCAAAACATTATTGCGTTCTCTGAGATCAGTGTTGGCGATTGGGTTCCAAAACTGGGAGAGGGCAAGGACACTTTAATTTCCCTTGGTAGATAAGGTTTTGTATAGTATTGGGGTAAAAGTGGGGGCCATCTGCCCCTCCCCATAATTGCCGCCACTGTCTGAGAAATATGCTTTTTGCAAATCATCATCGCATTCAGGATTTTTGAAAATACCTCTCAAAATTTCAACTTGCAAGTATATCAATGAATGCGTGCCAATGCTTGACAGACAAGACAAGTAAGTCACACCACTCGCACTGTTTTTTTCCTCCTGTTTCCCCTAATAGGTATACAGGGTCATCCGTTTGGGATGTCAGAAAAGTAAAACGCTATTAACTAGAAACTATGAACATTTATTGGTTGTAAACGGTACAGACATGTGTAGGAGAGTCGGGAGTTTATGTCACAGCAAATTAGCACTCAACATGTCCACCATCTCGAATGCGGCACAAATCACACCGGGAATCCATAGCGCGCCACGTGGCACGCAGCATTTCTGGAGTGATTTGCTGAAAGGCAGCTGTAATCATCCTCCGTAGGTCAGCAAGATTCTGTGGTCTTTGTGCATAATGATTGCTCCGTTACTTTGTAACCCCACATTTTTGTACCATCAAAACCTCATTTGTTAAATTTTGTACTATTTTTGTACTACTCAAAAATGCTAAAAATAATTTTTGTACCACTCAATTTACCGTCGAAAAACGATAATCAATTTTGGGGTTACAGAGTAACGTCTCAACCTCATCATCAGTTTCCGCTAAGTTATCCACATCAAAATATTGTACTATTTATGTACCATTTTGTACCACTATTTAAAAATTTTGTACCCATCAGAAACAGCCAGAAAAAGTGCGGGAAAATTTGTACCTTACAACCATATATTTTTGTACCGTCTCGAGTTGCTTCAAATAATATTATGCTATTTTGTACTAATTTTTAAAATTAAACGTTATACACACTACTTTACAACAAGTGGATATCCGATTTTAATACAGTTCTTAAAAATCCCCCCCCCCAAATTTTGAAATTTGTATTTATTTCTTAGAGGCAGCAATTCACGGAAAAAATTGGACAAAATGTTATCTAATGTGTGAGGTTTTTGTCTGCTTAATATTTTAATAAAATCTCTAGAATGAGTACTTTCCAAAACGACCCTCTATTATTTTTGTACCGTTACGGAAAAAACGAAAATAATTTTCAAATTTTGGATTTTTCACATCAATGTATTAATTCATATGAATACATTATATAAAAATATTACAAAATATTATTATATTGGTGAGGTTCGGAGCTCCCCAGTACATCATAGATATGTACTTTGTATCAAGTCCCTTTCCAGTTTTCGTAAAGTCACGAGAAACCCGGGAAATATTTTATAAATTTCACCTTCCTCGCATAGACACGCACTTCACAAGAAAATATGAACAAAATATTAACGAATGTGTGAGGTCTATATCTGTTTAACGTTTAAAGAAATGATCTAAATGAATACTTTCTATTAGGCCCCTTTTTCATTTTTGTACCGTCACGGAAACACCCAAAATAATTCTCATATTTTGATTTTTCACATCGATGAACAAATTCTATCGAACCCATGGACTAAATGTTATTATATTAGTGAGGGTGAGAGCTCTTTAATCCTTCAAAATTACGATATGGACTCGATCTTTGTATCATGTCCCTTTTTAATTTTTGTACCGCCACTGAACACCCGAGAAATATTTTTCTTATTCTTACTTCTTCGCTAAGACACGAAGCTCAAAAGAAACTATAACCAAATTCTATCGAATGTGTGAGGTTTGTATCTAACTATTCTGTAAATACAATTTTCTATGTGATTACTTTCTATTAAGCCCTTTTTAAATTTTTGTACCGTCACGGAAAACCCAGGAAATATTTTTGAATTCTTACTTAATCATTCAGACACGAAGTTCACAAGAAACTATGGACAAAATATTATCAAGTGTGTTAGGTTTGTATCTAAGTAATCTCTAAATAAAATATTATATATGATTACTTTCTACTACGACCATTTTTGACTTAAGTACCGCCACGAAAAACCCGGGAAATATTTTTGAATTCTTATTTCTTTGCTGACACAAGAAGTTCACAAAAAAACTATAGACCAAATAGTATCTAGTCTCTGAGGTTTGTATCTAGGAAATCTTAATATAAAGTCACCTATATAATTACTTTCTATTAAGCCCTTTTTTTGATTTTTGTACCGTCGCGGAAAATCCACAAATAATTTTTCAATTCTTATTTCTTCTCTGAGACACGAAGATAACAACAAATTATAGACCAAATTTTATCGAATGTGTGAGGCTTGTATCTAAGTAATTTTTAAACAAGTTCTCCTATATAATTACTTTAAATTGAGCCCGTTTTATATTTATGTACCCTCACGAAATATCCGGGAAATATTATATTATATTAATACATCTTCGCCAAGACAAGAAATTCACAAGAAAATATGGACTAAATATTATCGAGTGCGTGAGGTTTGTATGTAAGTAATCTCTAAATATAATATCCTATATGATTACCTTCTATTAAGACCGTTTTTGACTTAAGTACCGCCACGGAAAACCCGGGAAAGATTTTTCAATTCTTATTTCTTCGCTAAGACACGAAATTCACAAAAAATTATAAACCAAATATTATCGGGTTTGTGAGCTTTGTATCTAAGTAATCTCTAAATAAAATATGCTATGTGATAACTTTCTACTATGCACGTTTTTTTTTTTATTTTTGTACCGTCACGAAAAATCTAAGAAATATTTTCAAATTCTTACTTCTTTGCTGACACAGAAAATTCCCATGAAATTATGGACCAAATATTATCGAATGTGAGGTGTGTATCTAAGTATTCTTTATATAAAGTCATGTACATAATTACTTTGTATTAAACACGTTTTTGATTTTTGTACCGTTACGAAAAACCCGGGAATAATTTTTGAATTCTTACTTCTTCGCTGAGACACGAGGTTCACAAGAAATTATAGACCACATTTTATCGAATGTGTGAGGTTTGTATCTAAGTAATTTTTATATAAAGTCATCTATATAATTACATTCAATTGAGCCCGTTTTATATTTTCGTACCGTCACTAAAAATCTGGGAAATATTTTATGAATTCCTACTTCTTCGCCAAGACACGAAATTCACAAGAAAATTTGAAAAAAATATTATCAACTGTGTGAGGTTTGTATCTAAGTAATCTCTAAATATAATATCCTATATGATTACCATCTATTAAGAACGTTTTTGACTTAAGTATCAACACGAAAAACCGGGAAAGATTTTTTAAATCTTATTTCTTCGATGACACATGAAATACACAAGAAACTATAGACCAAATATTATAGAGTCTGTTAGGTTTGTATCTATCTAATATTTATGTAAAGTCATCTATGTAAATACTTTCTATTAAGCCCGTTTTTTATTCTTGTACCGTCACGAAAATCCGGGAAAGATTTTTTAAATCTTACTTCTTCGCTGAGACACGAAATTCACAAGAAATTCAAAACCAAATATTATCGAGTGTGTGAGGATTGTACCTAAGTATTCTGTAAATAAAATATTCTATGTGATACCTTTCTATTAAGTCCGTTTTTTATTTTTGTAGCGTCGCGGAAAACCCGGGAATAATACTTGAATTCTTACTTCTTTGCTGAGACAAGAAATTCACAAGAAATTAGAAACCAAATTTTATCGAGTGTGTGAAGTTTGTATCTATATATTATTTATATAAAATCATCTATGTAAATACTTTCTATTAAACCCGTATTTGATTTTTGTACCGTCACGAAAAATCCGGGAAATATTTCATTAAACTTCCTTCTTTGCTGAGACACGAAGTTCACAAGAAACTATGGACCAAATATTATCGAGTGTTTGAGGATTGTATCAAAGTAATTTTTTTACAAAGTCAACTATATAATTACTTTCTAATAAGCCTGTTTTTGATTTTTGTACCGTCACAAAAAATCCGCGATATATTTTATAATCCTTACTTCCTCGCTGAGACGTTAAGTTCAGAAGAAACTACGGACCAAATATTATCGAGTGTGTGAGGTTTGTACCTAAGTATTCTGTAAATAAAATATTCTATGGGATACCTTTCTATTAAGTCCGTTTTTTATTTTTGTAGCGTCACAAAAAATCCGGGATAGATTTTTTTATGCTTATTTCTTTGCTGCGACATGAAATACAAAAAAATTTTAGACCAAATATTATCGAGTGTGTGAGGTCTATCAAATATTTATATAAAATCATCTATATAAATACTTTCTATTAAGCAAATTTTTTATTTTTGTACCGTCACGAAAATCCGGGAAAGATTTTTTAAATCTTACTTCTTCTCTGAGACACGAAATTCATAAGAAATTCTAAACCAAATATTATCGAGTGTATAATGTTTGTACATAAGTATTCTGTAAATAAAATATTCTATAAGATAACTTTCTATTAAGTCCGTTTTTGATTTTTGTTGCGTCGCGGAAAACCCTGGAATAATTTGTGAATTTTTACTTTTTCGCTGAGACACGAATTTCACAAGAAACTATGGACCAAATATTATCGAGTGTGTGAGGTTTGTGTCTAAGTAATTTTTATACAAAGTCATCTATATAATTACTTTCTAATAGGCCTGTTTTTGATTTTTGTACCATCACTTAAAATACGAGTTAGATTTTTTTAAATCTTACTTCTTTGCTGAGACATAAAATACACAAGAAACTGTAGACCAAATATTATCGAGTGTGTGAGGTTTGTATATATCTAATATTTATATCAAGTCATCTATGTAAAAACTATCTATTAAGCCTGTTTCTTATTTTTGTACCGTCACGAAAATCCGGGAATTTTTTTTTTAAATCTTACTTCCTCGCTGGGACATAAAATTCACAAGAAATTCTAAACCAAATATTATCGAGAGTGTGAGGTTTGTATCTAATTATTCTGTAAATAAAATACTCTATGTGATAACTTTCTATTAAGTCCGTTTTTTAATTTTGGTAGAGTCTGCGTAAAACCCGGGAATAATTTTTGAATTCTTACTTCGCTGAGACACGAAATTCACAAGAAATTATAGACCAAATTTTATCGAAGGTGTGAGGTTTGTATATATCTAATATTTATATAAAGTCATCTATGTAAATTCTTTCTATTAAGCCCGTTTTTTTATTTTTGTACCGTCACGAAAATCCGGGAAAGATTTTTTAAATCTTACTTCTTCGCTGAGACACGAATTTCAAAAGAAATTTTTGACCAAATTTTATCGAGTGTGTGAGGTTTGTACAGTCATGTTCAAAAGATCTGTCGCATGGATTTTTTCTAAGTCCAACGTCTTAAGAAATTATGTTGGTAGCTCTGAAACAAGGAAGTGTTGTGAAATATACGATCCTCGAATCAGAGTGAAGTTCGATTCGGAGGAGCAGGAGGCGTGACTCACGATCTTGTCCACAGGAAGTTCAACCAATGCAGCATTTCCAAATATGAGATAACGTCCCCATTGGTTAAAAATTGTTTCAATAATGCGAATCGGCAGAGAGATTGCGCAAAAGTTTACTTTGTCGTTTTAATTGCCTTTAATCGTTTCAAATTAGTATTAAATTGTCCCAATTATAGTTCACGAGCTTAATATAATGTATTCATGTATGTGTTTGACAATCACATATCACTCATTAGAACAATTTTCACATTGTTCTCACTACGTGAGATGACATTTCATTTACATTTACGATAAAATAGTGGTTTGGGTGTAATAAGAGTTTTCATTAATTAATTTAGAGATGCATTCTTATTTGTTCAGTTAATGATTAGGTTAATTCGTTATTTCTCTCGAAAAGAGGGAACCACAGCTGAAAGAAAATACACAACTTGTATTATTGAGGTCAAGAGTTTGTTTTAACATCAATTTTTGCACACATACGCTAATCACGACTCGGGATACATTTAAATTGGAATCTGAAACATTATGCGACCTGACTGGAACTCGGAAAAGGACACACGGATTACAAGACGTCGATACATTACCACTTGGTCTGGCGAACGCCAATAATAATGAGGGGTTGTGGGAGTGGGAGAGGGGTGACGGAAAGTAGAAAATAAATAGTATTTTGGGGGGTATTTAATGTTATATTTATACACATACAAACCTAAGAAAATATTTATTTTGATACCTGTGTGGGGGGTGGGGAATGGGGAAAAGAGAGGGACAGAAAGATATTGGGAGAGATGGGACGAAGAGGTAATTGTGGAACATGTTTTATTTGACGTTCAGTAATAAAAACAATCAAATCAATGATGATTATCTTATAAATACCATATTTAATGTAAATTTGTTTTAAAAAGGGGGGCGGGGAGCTGTTTGTTTTACGTTCAGAGCAGGATAACAAGTGGAGACACATAGTGGTTCGTATCTAACTTTAAACTGTAGGTCCAGGCCCCATTAGCCTATCTGTGTATAACGTGGATTTAGAATTCAGTAGAAAATAACGTCGATCTAGTATTTTGGATTTTAGATGCGTTGAGACCACTAAAATTTCCAATTCTTATAATAAGAAACCTGTCCTCATATTACCATTTTGAAAGAGAGAGAGAGTTAATTGAATAGGCTTTCATTGTTAGTTTCAAAGAATACTAATTCAAATAGTAACAATGGGAATGAATAAAGCTTACGAAAAGTTTTTGCGACCGTGGGGATTTGAACCTACGACCATTAGAGTGACAACCCAGTACGATAACCACTACCCCACGAGTTCGTTCTTTCTTACGGCATGATTATGAGTTAAGACCAATTCGTTCAATATGCATTAAGCCGCGCGTCAGGCTAACCTTGCAGCAGGTTTTATGTATCAATCCGCGGGAGAACAGAGCTCAGAATTTTCCGTGCCAGTCTTGCCTCAACCGCCGAGCTGCTTACATCGCAGACACTGAGAAAATCCACTGTGTTGCCAACCGCACAACACATCAAAACCCGCATGCATGTCAAGTGGAATGTATTTTTGCTTCTCTTTGCCTCCTGAAACATAAAATTTTAAAAGTACTTTCTGCGCATATATTATTTAATAAATGTGTCATTAATATAAGAGCGAAATAACTTCTAAACATGAGAGCATGTGTGTATATTTCGAGCACGCAAAACGAAAAATAAACGGAGATAAAAGTAAACAACAATAGGCCCCTCTTGAATTTAATGACAAATTATTGTTTTTGGTTTAGAAAGAAATACATTTATGAAAAACGTGGTTGCTTCGTCCGCAATACATCCGTTCCTGTAAGACACACGCAATTCAAGTTATACCAACAAAAAAGCATGATTTGTTATTGGTGATATATACAATCAGGTGCATTGTCTGTCGCTATTACTCTGGTTTCAATTTATGAATCATTTCACTAAACCAGGATTCAAATCTTGGTCTGTCCATTTCTTGCTGATAGTCACCCTTCCCTTTCTTTGCGCGGAACAGTAAATATGCGCCTTCAACAAAGCTTTCATTGCCGCCAGTGGGTGAAACAATAAGTCTCCCCCTTCCCCTCATCGTCGGTTTCTTCAGCCCTGGCGGTGGTTTTGCATGGTGGTATCCTTCCATGTTTTATTCACCCTTCCCCCACCCACCGAGTTGAAGGACTTCTCGTCCAAATAATAAACATGTTTCTTCTCACTGCGATATATTTTAATACCGCGGAGATTATTTTGTCATCAAACAACAAACAATCGTTTCCTCTTGCTTTTAAACTGCAAATCATTTAACATCCGTGATACAATTCGTGTGCACATTGACGGCAAATCACCTCACACCCTGTTTTGCTTTGATCTTGTTGCCGCAAGGAGGATTATGCATTTAAAACAACTTGCTTGACTTTGAAGAGCATTTCACTTCGGATGAAGCCCAAAATAACATTCGGGTAAAACCGCGCGCTGAACAGGAGATTCAGCCATTCTCGCCGCTCTACAATAAACATAGGGTTAAAATAGTGGGATGTGAAATACTGGTATCACCAATTCCACGCGCTCTGCAACGCATTCAGTCTCGTTCGACTCGCTCTAAAGTTTCAGTGTCTCTTCAACGCAACACACATTGCAGTTGGCGAATCTGTGGTTCTAAGTTCGTCTGCACAGTGATTGCAACCAATTAAGTCCATACCTGCTAATGGATGTACTATTTTGTCTGTATATTACAAATTAAATAACTGTTGTGTCGGAATAGAACCCGTCTCAGTGGAACTATATTCTTGCGCGCACGTTTGGATCTACATATGCGAAACCCTGCTGCAAGGTTGACTTGACGCTTGGCTTAGAAATATAATCCCCACCCGCCTCTTTATAAACAACACACTCAAATGCACCTTTGTAGCAAATGAAATAAAGGTGGTATGAATGTCACAAAACATTTAAGCAAAATCTACTGTATTTACGACACAATCGTTTTACATGGAGAGGCTACAGCTTCGAGAATTGAGGTTGTGGTTTGTCTGTAATTCTAGGATACCCCATAGGGGTATCGATAAGCCAGGGCTCTAGTGTGCACTAGATTGGTTCATTTGTAGTGACGTGCTCAGGAATTTGTAAAGAGGTATGTGAATATAAAAATGTTTTAATGCTAATTTTTTAAACAGTGAACTCATAATTTAATATCTCTCTGTCCATCTCATTATCTCACTCAGGAACTAATTAGTATTGCAGGAGTCATACTGAAAAGAAATCTCACGTGACAATGACGAGAAATTAGATTTACGGAAGGAACAGTTTTCATATTTTAAAACCTCGAAGGGCCTTGGGCTATCTCCCGACTGTCAGTCTCCCTTCCACAATCCTAGCTAGAGTTATCTTTAACTGGCAACGAGGTGACGCTGGTCAGCACGTCGAACCCTCAGCCGTTATAGAAGATATCTGAAACCAGGTTACACCAGTCACTCGTAGCTCCCCAATTTCCTCACGATGGTGGGTTGCCACCGGTCCTATACAGATAACAGGCCGAGAACCCAGGACGACTCGAATCCATGCCGTCCCGCTGCAGTCGGAATCCAAAGCACAGAGTCTTAGACCGCACCGTTACAGAGGTGGAGAGTTTTCATATTTTGTTTCTTATAAATGTCGACAATACATTAAATATATTACGCACCAAAAATTAGTGTAAAAAAATAGCCGGTTCTATAAGAGATTCGAACCTTCGATCTTCACTCAACTAGGCCGCTATTTTTAACAATTTCCCATTTTCTCACTCAATAACCTTTGTTGAACGTTTATCTTAAGAGTCGTTAGCAATCTTGTAAACCTTTTTAACCTATCTGCTGTCTATCACAAATGTACATTACACCCTGGAGTAGATTTTGATGTCTGCAATTTAGAACTTGACTTTTGTGGTAACTAATTCTCTACCGTCTACTATAATAAATAAATCAAAGTCTACATATCTCATATTTTGTAAATGCGAAATGTCATTGTTAAATGTTACAAACTATTTCTTATTCCACCGTTAGTTCCAGATTTAGCTACAGCATTCTGGAAACCAGCGTGAAACGTGTTTCCCACACTTCCAAGGTCAGGTGAACCCTTATCAGTTGCATTGGATGCCTGTAAACATGTTACTTCATACGTCATGGTATTGTGGTGGATTTCTTCCCCTTCCCCTTTTACCTTGAACGGAAGTTATCCCCGACTGGGCACGACGAATCAATCACAGAAAAGCAGACTGTCTAGTAAATCGCATGCCATGTATTATTTTGAGCTCCTAGGTTTTGGAAAGTGAAATAAAAAAAAGTATGTAACATTAATTCATAATGGTTGACTTCTTTGGGTATTATTTCATGACTCTTTTCTACTTACTCCAATGAAACTTTTGTCTACTGTTTTCAGTAGATCAATAGGTGTTTTGAAACATCTACTGTGTTCAGATTTTCAAAAAGATATAAATACAAAAAAATAATAAGGGGGTATGAAATTAATATTTACAGCCAAAATATTAAACTTAACATATTATACACTATAGTGAATAAATTATTTTCACTTGCAGTTTCTCTACTGTACTGGTTTCAGTAGATCAATAGGTGTTTTTAAACATCTATGTTAAGATTTTTTAAATTTGAATTACAATTTGTGTGCCTGAAAACTGAGGTATTTTACACCCGTCACGCTATACGGGGTCCAGCCCCTTATCATGACAAAAATAAAAGCGTGTCTGAAAACTAAAATATCCTTACTTGGGTTAAAAGCTGAGCCTGTAAAGCGACATACAGTCAGCACAAACAAGGACAACACACACGCAGTCCTACAAAGATTATACTAACAGTAGGTCCAGTCACCAGAGCCTCGTTAGTCTGCAAAATGCAGTTCAGGGTGTACTACATGGAAGTGAGGTTGGTTTAAATTTTAAGTAGATATAAAAACAAATTGTTAGTGAGGAGGAATAAAAAGTTATATTTACAGCTAACATACTGAGATAAACACACTACAAGGGTGTAAGGGATGACATTCCACGAAGTATGTACACCCAATTGTTGCTTCCACGTAGTAAACCCTGGACTTCAGTTTGCAGACGAACGAGGTTCTGGCGACTGGCCCCATGGCCAGTACAATTTTCTGTGTTGTCCTGTGTTTGGTCCTTGTGGGTGCTGAGTGCCTCTTTACAGCCTCAGCTTTTAACCGAATTCAGAATATTTTAATATTTTAGTTACAACACGACGCTACAGTTATGTTATTTTAGTTCTGGTAAGGGGCTGGACCCCGTATAAAGTGACAGGTGTAAAATAGCCTAAGTGCTGACGCACCCAAAATTTTGAATTCAAATTCAAATTCAAACACACTACATGCAATATTACATGTAGTACTGAAGAGAATATTTCACTTGTAGTTCCTCAACTGTAATTACACATTAGGCCTACTGAAAGTGTTCAGTAGGAAATCATTGATTTTGAGTTGATTTCCGAGAGAAACAGTAGAGTACTACAGTTGATAACAGTAGATTCTGTCTACTGTAAACAGTAGAAATTACGTAGGTTTATAACGACGATGAGAATGAAACAGAGGTAAAAACAATGATAATGAAATGCAGAAGCGACCTGGAGCAAACAGGAACGTAGAATGTCTGGCAGCGAGACGCAAGAGTTGATCAAGCGATTGTAGCATCAAATTTAGCGTAGAGCTCATAATTGATATTTCTACATGAGCTCAACATACAAGATACATACAATGAGAGAATTGAATTGAGTTTACATCTCACGTGATATGAGTCGAAACTATTGTTGCACATTGAACTGTGAAGTGCATCAATATTCAATTCGATTAACTAATGAATGGTGATATGCTGAGATTTTGTAACGAGATGTGCCAAATGGCTGACAGTATAATAACTTATGGACACACTGATTTAATATATTTGAACAATCTTATAACGTGCGATTTTGCATGAAATTTTATTACTTGTAACCTGCTGGTTGCGTACGTGGAAAAAGGGGCAATATAGCCTCGTGGAAAGCGTGGAAAGGTCCGGGATCAATTTAATGTACGCGCTTAAGGTTAAGCTACAACCAACAGTTACAACTCTCGAATTGTTGAGGGTTATGGCCTGCGTTTATCGCTGCCGCCTCAGTCTCAAGAGAGAACCAATAATTATTATTTTGTGAACTCAAAGAAAAGAAAGTGGTTATAATCCACTATTCACACAATTAAAAAAAAAAAAAGGATTATATTCAAAATATGTGGTCACAAAATATCGTGGAAAATTTCACTCAGGTTTGACCAATTCGTTAATGGATCCTGCAACTCAGAAAAATACGCACACTAACTCAATATAAGTACATGCATAGAATCAACACCACTCCTTACCAATAATAATTTTTGTTCCTTCTCCTTTATCTTTACGCGAAGTTGTAAACACAAAAAAAAATGGGGAGGCACAGAATAGTATGCAAATTTCGAAGATTTTTTTGAGTCACAAATTTATTATATTCAATCTTGAACAAGAACAATTAACTTCTCAAATAACAGCAACATGAAGAAGAATATTTTATCGTGTACAAACCTAGATTATGTATCATTTAAGAATTCATCCCAATTGCAACTTTAACAATTCTTTACTGTCACTCTACCATTCGTCATTTGACATGTCAGAAATGTATATATAAGTGTATGCATATTACAAAATTTTAACGAAGTTACTAGAACATGGACATGGTTCCAATCGAACCCCTTTAATTACACATTTTAAAACCAAATATGCCAAGAATTCAAACATTTACAATTCATCAATAAATGATCTAGTTCTGTCACATAGCGTTTCTTTTGACAATAAGTAAAAAACTATATTCCCTACTCCTATTTGATGCTCCCGGTATTTTAATTTAAGTTGTGCCAACCTCATGTGATTATTGTTTCAACATTTAAGAAGTTGCAATGGTGCATGTCAAGCGTCTCGCGTACGCCTTGGTAAACTTTAATAATTACGCAAACGTCGCAAGTTCATTCGCGTTATTGTTGAAACGCAGTCAAATACGACTACTCGTTGTCGTTTAATTAGATAACGTACGTTAGTTGCAATTTAGAATAACTACTGTTTCCGTCGTTCTCTCTTTTAGTCCCGTTTTACTCGTTTAAACCTTTGACTCAATCACGTTAAAGATATGCCTATCTATCACAGTTCACGATCTTTAGGTTTTCGCAGAAATAAGGGGGGAGACGACACTGTACATACCTTCGTTAATCTTCACAAGGAGTTCTCGTCACCAATTCAACACTGCTAAGGACGGTTGGTCAAAAGAAGTCCTGCCTTCCTTCTCGTCTCGTCATCAGAACATTGGCATAAGGTCTAGAAACGTCCATCGGGTCTCCCTCGGTCACAAATCTGGATCCTGATTCGGGTTGTAGGAAAAATGCCCAAATCTAACTGGACGCCGATAAAGTTCACACATTTGTCAAATGCAACTTTCCATTTACGCGTATAAAGTTTATCAGGAAAAATGAGTTCTGCCTCGCGTTGAATCGTCCAAACTCGGTGAGAGAATATATCGTAAGTTGTGTGCAAAAGAAATCAGAAAAGAGGTTAAGTCTCGCCCGCGAGGCAACTTGCACACTTAACCATGCAACACACTGAGAACCTGTCTCACCCTCGTGACCCAAGTCACGTCGTTGTTTTCGCGAAGCTTGTGAAGTCGGAACTGCAGTAGCCTTCTTCTCGAGAAGCGAGCGCCGAGCGAGAGGTCAGTGGAGACCTCTAGCGGGCACTATTATAATCAACCAAGGACAAACAAGACGCAAGGCGTACGAAGAAATGAGGAATTGTGATGCTTTTCCACGCGAAAATACAAAAGCGTAGGAAAAACGTCACATACTTGAATCTAAATCATTTAATTGCAAAGGATACAAGGCATTTTATGGGTTGTAAAATTCTGTGTTCGATTCACCGTTCGGTTAACTCTGAGATTTTAATTTCTTATTAAACCGAAAAATTACACTGGGGAACAGTGAAATTGCGGCACAGTGTTTGAGAGCTAATTTAGGGCAATTTCATGCTGCTGAATAATGATATAATAATATATTTCCTGAATTGGCTCTAATTTATGAAATAAATGCAACTAAACCAAAATGGCAGAAACATAAGACATACATATAAATAAACTTCCAACAACAATTTAATATTTCTTTTTGTGATTACAATCATTATTATAAAAATAAATTTATATAGGCCTATGATCATAATAATTAAGAAAATATGTACACAATGAAGTAACAAACTATGTGAAACGTTTTCTATACGATTTCCTGCTGTATTGTTTTTTAGGACAATCCCTCTGTAAGCTCCAACAGCAGTTGGCCATCATGTGGCGATCCCACCGTCCCTGGTACCTTTCTTTAATTATCCTTATATCCAGATGGAACCTTTCTCCCCGTTCTTCACTAAAATCACCAAGCTTCTCAGGGAATCTGTCAATGTGGCTATGTAGAAAATGTATCTTCACACTCATATTAGCTCCCAATTTCTCAAAATTTTTCAACATATTTCCAACTATATCGGGGTACTTTTCTGTTCTGTGATTCCCCAAAAAGTTTTTGACGACGGACACAAAGCTCAGCCAGGCCTCAGATTCGATGTAAGACATGTAAGTTGTAAAATTGGCATAATTTATAAGTGTATGAATTTGTGGTCCGTCCAATATTCCTGCCTTCAATTTTTCAATATTTAGTCCTGGAAAAGTGTGGCATATATATTTGAAACAATCACCACTTGTATCTAAGGCCTTAGACAAACTGTTTTATCAACCCAAGTTTAATATGCAGTGGCGGAAGGATGATTTTGTCCCTATCTATCATCGGTTCATGAATGATATTAGCTTTTCCCACTAATATTTTCCCTTGGGGGCCAAACTTTTATCGTCCAATGCTTTTCTCTAGCACGACTATCCCACAAACATAGGAAACAGGGATACTTTGTGTACCCACTTTGCTGTCCTAGTAAAAAATTCTCCATCTTCAAATCCACACACACGAGCCACTTATGTTCAGCATATTCAATTCTTTTCTAAAACCATTATTATGTTTTGGTATTCTTCCTTAAGCTTTGTTGAGTGTCCGATATATTGCCTAGCAATGCTTCATAAGTTGCCTAGCAACAATTTACAAATAAATAAATAAGTTTCTTAATAGGAATTTCAGCCCATTATCAAATTTTGATATTACCGAGAAAAGCGTAGAGTAATTTTACCTCCTACATTTTCCATGGTGTGTTTATTTTTATAACTGGAGTCAATTCAACTGAACCAATCATACAATTGGCAATCACAGCTGTTTTGTGTGCTGAAACTGTTATTAAACTTTATGCCGCAAAATAAAATCTTTTTTTTGTTCCCCAGTGTTATTTATTGCATTTTACTTATTACGAAAATTCGTATATTATTTGCTTTGCGAAATGTAGAGAATATATTGTTTTTCATGCTTTTTACAAGAATACACCTATGCATGGTGAACAAAAAATAATGTAAAATAAATACTATTCACAAAAGAATGTCAATAGTATTTATTTGTTTTGTTTCTTGTAATTATCCCTAATATAAAAATGTATAACTTTCGCTGTACATGACATTTCGTCGAATATGACACATGGATCATTTTTATGCAAATCCTAAAAAAATGATGAGAAATTCAAAAACATATTCTGAAAAATTATTTTCGAAAATAACATTGAAAAATTATTAGAAAGGAGTGTTATTTATTTAAAAAAATAATATATACATTTTCATTTCTTTAAATTATTAACTAAATAATTGGCTTATCGATACCTATGGGGTATCCTACAATTACAGTCAAACCACAACCTCAATTCTCGAAGCTGTAGCCTCTCCATGTAAAACGATTGTGTCGTAAATACAGTAGATTTTGCTTAAATGTTTTGTGACATTCATACCACCTTTATTTCATTTGCTACAAAGGTGCATTTGGGTGTGTTGTTTATAAAGAGGCGGGTGGGGATTATATTTCTAAGCCAAGCGTCAAGTCAACCTTGCAGCAGGGTTTCGCATATGTAGATCCAAACGTGCGCTCAAGAATATAGTTCCACTGAGACGGGTTCTATTCCGACACAACAGTTATTTAATTTGTAATATACAGACAAAATAGTACATCCATTAGCAGGTATGGACTTAATTGGTTGCAATCACTGTGCAGACGAACTTAGAACCACAGATTCGCCAACTGCAATGTGTATTGCGTTGAAGAGACACTGAAACTTTAGAGCGAGTCGAACGAGACTGAATGCGTTGCAGAGCGCGTGGAATTGGTGATACCAGTATTTCACATCCCACTATTTTAACCCTATGTTTATTGTAGAGCGGCGAGAATGGCTGAATCTCCTGTTTAGCGCGCGGTTTTACCCGAATGTTATTTTGGGCTTCATCCGAAGTGAAATGCTCTTCAAAGTCAAGCAAGTTGTTTTAAATGCATAATCCTCCTTGCGGCAACAAGATCAAAGCAAAACAGGGCGTGAGGTGATATGTGACATTCATACCAAATTTATTTCATTTGCTACAAAGGTGCATTTGGGTGTGTTGTTTATAAAGAGGCGGGTGGGGATTATATTTCTAATGCATATTGAACGAATTGGTCTTAACTCATAATCATGCCGTAAGAAGGAACGAACTCGTGGGGTAGTGGTTATCGCACTGGGTTGTCACTCTAATGGTCGTAGGTTCAAATCCCCACGGTCGCAAAAACTTTTCGCAAGCTTTATTCATTCCCATTGTTACTATTTGAATTAGTCTTCTTTGAAACTAACAATGAAAGCCTATTCAATTAAACCTCTCTCTCTTTCAAAATGGTAATATGAGGACAGGTTTCTTATTATAAGAATTGGAAATTTTAGTGGTCTCAACGCATCTAAAATCCAAAATACTAGATCGACGTTATTTTCTACTGAATTTTAAATCCACGTTATACACAGATAGGCTAATGGGGCCTGGACCTACAGTTTAAAGTTAGATACGAACCACTATGTGTCTCCACTTGTTATCCTGCTCTGAACGTAAAACAAACAGCTCCCCGCCCCCCTTTTTAAAACAAATTTACATTAAATATGGTATTTATAAGATAATCATCATTGATTTGATTGTTTTTATTACTGAACGTCAAATAAAACATGTTCCACAATTACCTCTTCGTCCCATCTCTCCCAATATCTTTCTGTCCCTCTCTTTTCCCCATTCCCCACCCCCCACACAGGTATCAAAATAAATATTTTCTTAGGTTTGTATGTGTATAAATATAACATTAAATACCCCCCAAAATACTATTTATTTTCTACTTTCCGTCACCCCTCTCCCACTCCCACAACCCCTCATTATTATTGGCGTTCGCCAGACCAAGTGGTAATGTATCGACGTCTTGTAATCCGTGTGTCCTTTTCCGAGTTCCAGTCAGGTCGCATAATGTTTCAGATTCCAATTTAAATGTATCCCGAGTCGTGATTAGCGTATGTGTGCAAAAATTGATGTTAAAACAAACTCTTGACCTCAATAATACAAGTTGTGTATTTTCTTTCAGCTGTGGTTCCCTCTTTTCGAGAGAAATAACGAATTAACCTAATCATTAACTGAACAAATAAGAATGCATCTCTAAATTAATTAATGAAAACTCTTATTACACCCAAACCACTATTTTATCGTAAATGTAAATGAAATGTCATCTCACGTAGTGAGAACAATGTGAAAATTGTTCTAATGAGTGATATGTGATTGTCAAACACATACATGAATACATTATATTAAGCTCGTGAACTATAATTGGGACAATTTAATACTAATTTGAAACGATTAAAGGCAATTAAAACGACAAAGTAAACTTTTGCGCAATCTTTCTGCCGATTCGCATTATTGAAACAATATTTAACCAATGGGGACGTTATCTCATATTTGGAAATGCTGCATTGGTTGAACTTCCTGTGGACAAGATCGTGAGTCACGCCTCCTGCTCCTCCGAATCGAACTTCACTCTGATTCGAGGATCGTATATTTCACAACACTTCCTTGTTTCAGAGCTACCAACATAATTTCCTAAGACGATGGACTTAGAAAAAATCCATGCGACAGATTTTTGAACATGACTGTACCTATCTAATATTTATATAAAATCATCTATGTAAATACTTTCTATTAAGCCCGTTTTTTATTTTTCTACCATCACGAAAAATCAGGTAAATAATTTATTATACTTATATTTTTGCTGAGACACGAATTTCACAAGAAACTATGGATCAAATATTATATAGTGTTTGAGGTTTGTATCAAACTAATTTTTTTACAAAGTCATCTATATAATTACTTACTAATAAGATTGTTTCTGATTTTTGTACCGTCACTAAAATCCGGGAAAGATTTTCTAATCCTTACTTCTTTGCTGCGACATGAAATACACAAGAAACTTTAGACCAAATATTATCGAGTGTGTGAGGTTTGTTCATATCTAATATTTATATAAAGTCATTTATGTAAATACTTTCTATTAAGCCTGTTTTTGATTTTTGTCCCGTCACGAAAATCCGGGAGAGATTTTTTAAATATTACTTCTTCGCTGAGACAAGAAATTCCCAAGAAATTCTAAACCAAATATTATCGAGTGTGTGAGGTTTATACCTAAGTATTCTGTAAATAAAATATTCTATATGATACCCTTCTATTAAGTCCGTTTTTGATTTTTGTAGCGTCGCGGAAAACCCGGGAAAAATACTTGAATTCTTACTTCTTCGCTGAGACACGAATTTCAGAAGGAATTTTTGACCAAATTTTATCGAGTTTGTGAGGTTTATAACTATCTAATATTTATATAAAATCATCTATGTAAATTCTTTCTATTAAGCTTGTTTTTCATTTTTGTACCGTCACGAAATATCCGGGAAATATTATATTAATTCGTACATCTTCGCCAAGACAAGAAATTCACAAGAAAATATGGACCAAATATTATCGAGTGCGTGAGGTTTGTATGTAAGTAATCTCTAAATATAATATCCTATATGATTACCTTCTATTAAAACCGTTTTTGACTTAAGTACCGCCACGGAAAACCCGGGAAAGATTTTTCAATTCTTATTTCTTCGCTAAGACACGAAATTCACAAAAAATTATAAACCAAATATTATCGAGTTTGTGAGCTTTTTATCTAAGTAATCTCTAAATAAAATATGCTATGTGATAACTTTCTACTATGCACGTGTTTTTTTATTTTTGTACCGTCACGAAAAATCTAAGAAATATTTTCAAATTCTTACTTCTTTGCTGATACAGAAAATTCCCATGAAACTATTAACCAAATATTATCGAATGTGAGGTGTGTATCTAAGTATTCTTTATATAAAGTCATGTACATAATGACTTTGTATTAAACACTTTTTTGATTTTTGTACCGTTACGAAAAACCCGGGAATAATTTTTGAATTCTTACTTCTTCGCTGAGACACGAGGTTCACAAGAAATTATAGACCACATTTTACCGAATGTGTGAGGTTTGTATCTAAGTAATTTTTATATAAAGTCATCTATATAATTACTTTCAATTGAGCCCGTTTTATAATTTTGTACCGTCACTAAAAATCTGGGAAATATTTTATGAATTATTACTTCTTCGCCAAGACACGAAATTCACAAGAAAATTTGAAAAAAATATTATCAACTGTGTGAGGTTTGTATCTAAGTAATCTCTAAAAATAAAATATTCTATATGATTACCATCTATTAAGAACGTTTTTGACTTAAGTATCAACACGAAAAACCGGGAAAGATTTTTTAAATCTTATTTCTTCGATGACACATGAAATACACAAGAAACTATAGACCAAATATTATAGAGTCTGTTAGGTTTGTATCTATCTAATATTTATGTAAGTCATCTATGTAAATACTTTCTATTAAGCCCGTTTTTATTTTTGTACCGTCACGAAAATCCGGGAAAGATTTTTTCAATCTTACTTTTTCGCTGAGACACGAAATTCACAAGAAATTCAAAACCAAATATTATCGAGTGTGTGAGGTTTGTACCTAAGTATTCTGTAAATAAAATATTCTATGTGATACTTTTCTATTAAGTCCGTTTCTGATTTTTGTAGCGTCGCGGAAAACCCGGGAATAATACTTGAATTCTTACTTCTTTGCTGAGACAAGATAATCACAAGAAATTGGAAACCAAATTTTATCGAGTGTGTGAGTTGGTTTGGTTTGAGTTGGTGTTTTAAGTCCACTTTATGCACAGTAAGGCTAATCGGGACTGGACCTACAGTTTAAAGTGGGATCCGAACCACTTGTGCCTCCACCGGGTATCGAACCCGGGACACCGAGTGTGTGAGGTTTGTATCTATATATTATTTATATAAAATCATCTATGTAAATACTTTCTATTAAACCCGTATTTGATTTTTGTACGGTCACGAAAAATCCGGGAAATATTTCATTAAACTTCCTTCTTTGCTGAGACACGAAGTTCACAAGAAACTATGGACCAAATATTATCGAGTGTTTGAGGATTGTATCAGAGTAATTTTTTTACAAAGTCAACTATATAATTACTTTCTAATAAGCCTGTTTTTGATTTTTGTACCTTCACAAAAAATCCGCGATATATTTTCTAATCCTAACTTCCTCGCTGAGACGTTAAGTTCAGAAGAAACTACGGACCAAATATTATCGAGTGTGTGAGGTTTGTACCTAAGTATTCTGTAAATAAAATATTCTATGGGATACCTTTCTATTAAGTCCGTTTTTTATTTTTGTAGCGTCACAAAAAATCCGGGATAGATTTTCTTATGCTTATTTCTTTGCTGCGACATGTAATACAAAAACATTTTAGACCAAATATTATCGAGTGTGTGAGGTCTATCTAATATTTATATAAAATCATCTATGTAAATACTTTCTATTAAGCAAATTTTTGATTTTTGTACCGTCAGGAAAGTCCGGGAAAGATTTTTTAAATCTTACTTCTTCTCTGAGACACGAAATTCACAAGAAATTCTAAACCAAATATTATCGCGTGTATAATGTTTGTACATAAGTATTCTGTAAATAAAATATTCTATAAGATAACTTTCTATTAAGTCCGTTTTTGATTTTTGTTGCGTCGCGGAAAACCCTGGAATAATTTGTGAATTCTTACTTCTTCGCTGAGACACGAATTTCACAAGAAATTATTGACCAAATTTTATAGAGTGTGTGAGATTTGTATCTATCTCATATTTATATAAAATCATCTATGTAAATGCTTTCCATTAAGCCCCTTTTTCATTTTTGTACCGTCACGAAAAATCAGGGAAATATTTTATTAATCTTACTTCTTTGCTGAGACACGAATTTCACAAGAATCTATGGTCCAAATATTATCGAGTGTTTGAGGTTTGTGTCTAAGTAATTTTTATACAAAGTCATCTATGTATAAACTTTCTAATAGGACTGTTTTTGATTTCTGTACAATCACTGAAAATCCGGGAGAGATTTTTTCAATCTTAATTGTTTGCTGCGACATGAAATACACAAGAAACTGTAGACCAAATATTATCGAGTGTGTGAGGATTGTATCTATCTAATATCTACCTATATAAAGTCACCTATGTAAAAACTTTCTATTAAGCCCTTTTTTTATTTTTGTACCATCACTGAAAATCCGGGAGAGATTTTTTCAATCTTACTTCTTCGCTGAGAAACGAAATTCACAAGAAACTATGGACCAAATATTATCGAGTGTGTGAGGTTTGTGTCTAAGTAATTTTTATACAAAGTCATCTATATAATTACTTTCTAATAGGCCTGTTTTTGATTTTTGTACCATCACTTAAAATACGAGTTAGATTTTTTTAAATCTTACTTCTTTGCTGAGACATAAAATACACAAGAAACTGTAGACCAAATATTATCGAGTGTGTGAGGTTTGTATATATCTAATATTTATATCAAGTCATCTATGTAAAAACTATCTATTAAGCCTGTTTCTTATTTTTGTACCGTCACGAAAATCCGGGAATTTTTTTTTTTAAATCTTACTTCCTCGCTGAGACATGAAGTTCACAAGAAATTCTAAACCAAATATTATCGAGTGTGTGAGGTTGGTATCTAATTATTCTGTAAATAAAATACTCTATGTGATAACTTTCTATTAAGTCCGTTTTTAATTTTGGTAGAGTCTACGTAAAACCCGGGAATAATTTTTGAATTCTTACTTCGCTGAGACACGAATTTCACAAGAAATTATATACCAAATTTTATCGAGTGTTTCAGGTTTGTATCAAATAAATTTTTATACAAAATCATCTATATAATTACTTTTAATAGGCTTCCTTTTTATTTTTGTACCGTCACAAAGAATCCGGGAAAGATTTTCCAATCCTTACTTCTTTCCTGCTACATGAAATACACAAGACACTTTATACAAAATATTATCGAATGTGTGAGGTTTGTATCTATCTAATATTTATATAGAGTCATTTATGTAAATACTTTATATTATGCCTGTTTTTTTATTTTAGTGCCGTCACGAAAAATCCGGGAGAGATTTTTTAAATCTTACTTCTTTGCTGCGACATGAAATACACAAGAAACTGTAGACCAAATATTATCGAGTGTGTGAGGTTTGTATATATATCTAATATTTATATAAATTCATCTATGTAAATGCTTTCTATTAAGCTCGTTTTTGTTTTTTGTACCGTCACGAAAATCTGGGAAAGGTTTTTTAAATCTTACTTCCTCGCTGAGACACGAAATTCACAACAAATTCTAAACCAAATATTATCGAGTGTGTGAAGTTTGTACCTAAGTATTCTGTAAATAAAATATACTATGTGATACCTTTCTTTTAAGTCCGTTTTTGATTTTTGTTGCGTCGCGAAAAACCTGAGAATAATCTTTGAATTCTTACTTCGCTGAGACACAAATTTCACAAGAAATTGTTGACCAAATTTTATCGAGTGTTATGAGGTTTCTATCTACCTAATATTTATATAAAATCATCTGTGTAAAAACGTTCTATTAGGCTCGTTTTGAATTTTTGTACCGTTACGAAAAATCCTGGAAATATTTTATTAATCTTCCTTCTTTGCTGAAACACGAATCTATGGACCAAATATTATCGAGTGTGTGAGGTTTGTATCAAAGTAATTTTTATACAAAGTCATCTATGAAATTACTTTCTAATAAGCCTGTTTTTGATTTTTTTACCATCACAAAAAATCCGGGAAAGATTTTCGAATCCTTTCTTCTTTGCTGCGACATGAAATACACAAGAAACTTTAGACCAAATATTATCGAGTATTTGAGGTTTGTGTCTATCTAATATTTATATAAAGTCATCTATGTAAATGCTTTCTATTAAGCCTGCTTTTGTTTTTTGTACCGTCACGAAAATCCGGGAAAGATTTTTTCAATCTTACTTCTTCGCTGAGACAAGAAATTCACAAGAAATTCTAAACCAAATATTATCGAGTGTGTGAGGTTTGTATCTATGTAATATTTATATAAAGTCATCTATATAAATACTTTGTATTGAGTCCGTTTCTGATTCTTGTATCGTCACGAAAAATTTGGGAAAGATTTTTTATTTCTTACTTCTTCGCTGAAACTCGAAATTCACAATAAACTCTAAACCAAATATTATCGTGTGTGTATGGTTTGTATCTATCTCATATTTATAATAATGTCATCTATATAATTTCTTTCAATTGAGCCCGTTTTATATTTTCGTAGCTTCACGAGAAATACGGGAAATATTTTGTTAATTCTTACTTCTTCGCCAAGAAACGAAATTCACAAGAAACTATGGAGCAAATATTATCGAGTGTGTGAGGTTTCTATCTAAGTAATCTTTAAATAAAATCTTCTATGCGATTACTTTCTATTGAGCCTTTCTTTGATTTTTCTACCGTTACGGAAAAACCGTGAAATATGGTTTAATTCTTACTTCTTCGATGAGACACGAAATTCAAAGGAAACTATGGACATATATTATCTAGTGTTTGAGATTTGTATCTAAGTAAAGTGTAAATAAAATATTATATATGACTACTTTCTATTATGACTGTTTCTGGTTTAAGTACCGCCACGCAAAACTTTGGAAATATTTTTGAATTCTTACTTCTTCGCTGAGACTCTAAGTTTACTATAACCTATGGACAAAACATTATCACTTAATGAGATTTGTATCTTCTATATGATTACTTCCTATTAAGCCCGTTTTTTTTATTTTTGTATCTTCACGGTAAACCCGTGAAATATTTTATTAACTCTTACTTTCTTGCTAGGACAAGCAGTTCACACGAAACTATAGACCAAAAATTATCTAATGTGTGAAGTTTGTATCTAAGTAATCTTTAAATAAATTCTTCTCTATGTTTAGCTTCTATTGAGCCCATTTTTTATTTAAGTAAATTAAATCTCAATTGATGCCATAAGATTACCTGTGTTTCTTAATCTATTAAAATGTGCATAATTTAAAGCTCTCCCAAGACATCTAAAACCTGTCCCTCATCTACTATTTTTAAAAAGGGTGACTAATGTTTCTCAAATACAATGTGAGGCCAATCCTTCAAGATATCTTTTAATTATATAAATTGCAATTCAAAAGCTCTGCATTTATGATGGTTATCATAAATACAACGTTTGTGATTTTACCACCACTCCTTTCCAAATCTATGAAATATTATTTTAAAAGTTTTACTGTAAAATTTGGGGACTAATGAAATTTTGTATTCTAGACAGTTTTGAAAAAAGAGAAAGAAGGCAATGTAGAGCATAGCATAGTGTAACATTGGGAACATCAGTTTTTCGTCCACCATCTTGAAACACATTTTCTAACTGCAAAAATAATTTTACCTAAATGATTCTAAATTTGCAGCAGTTATCATGGCCACTAAATAGATTCCCATCCACCCTAAATCATGCATCATATTTTGATAATTTTATTGTCAAATTTTAGTGCAAGTACATAATGCTCTTGTAAATTTCATGCAAAAGCTCAAAACTATGGTCTATTCAAAGGTTGGAAAATGTCAAAAATGAACTAAGTGTATATAACATGTACAAGGGTCGTTCAAGATTGACCGGGACTTTTATTTCTGCAGAGGAAATAGGTAGCAGAAGAAACACCAAACTATGTCAGTTTTTCAAAGTATTCTCCGTGCGCGCCGAGGCACCGTTGCCATCGTTCTGGCAGCTCCCGAATTCCTTTGGCGTAGAAAGAACTTGGTTGTTGTCGTAGCCCCTGGAGGACATCGCTCCGCAGTGCTTCGTCAGTCGTGAATTTCTTCCCTCCCAGATGGTCTTTAAGGGGTGCAAACAAATGATAATCACTGGGGGCTAAATCCGGACTGAAGGGGCGATGGGGCAGAACTTCCCAGCGCCTGTCGGCCAGAGTTGTTGTTGTCACATTGGCCGTGTGAGGGCGGGCATTGTCATGGAGAAGAATGACATTTCCAGACAACATCCCAGGTCTTTTCTTGCGAATGGACTTTCGTACAGCACCACTCAACAATGTGGAGTAATACTGGGCATTACTCGTGCTCCCTTTGTCCATAAAATCCACATGGATAACGCCTTTCATGTCCTAGAAGACACTTGCCATGATCTTTCCAGCGGAAGGCTGTGTTTTGCTTTTCTTGGGGGGCGGTGAACCTTTATGCCGCCACTCCATGCTGCGTCTTTTGGTCTCTGGGGTTGAATTGTGCAACCATGTTTCATCACACGTGATGATGGATTGCAACAATTCATCACCTTCTGCTCGAAACCGATTCAGAAGCTGTTCACAGACCGTCCTGCATGTACACTTCTGATCGAATGTCAGCTGGCGGGGAACCCACCTTGCACAAAATTTATTCCCGGGTTTTCTGCAGACTCTACCAAAAATTAAAAACGGACTTAATAGAAAGTTATTACATAGAATATTTTATTTACAGAATAATTACATACAAGCCTCACACACTCGATAATATTTGGTTTGGAATTTCTTGTGAATTTCGTGTCTCAGCGAAGAAGTAAGATTAAAAAAAAACTTTCCCGGATTCTCGTGACGGTACAAAAATTAAAAAACGGGCTTAATAGATAGTATTTACATAGGTGACTTTTTTTAAATATTAGATATATACAAACCTCACACACTCGATAATATTTGGTCTACAGTTTCTTGTGTATTTCATGTTGCAGCAAAGAAGAAAGATTGAAAAAATCTCTCCCGGATTTTCAGTGATGGTACAAAAATCAAAAACAGGCCTAATAAAAAGTAATTATATAGATGACTTTGTATAAAAATTACTTAGACAAAAACCTCACACACTCGATAATATTTGGTCCATAGTTTCTTGTGAATTCCATGTCTCAGCGAAGAAATAAAATTGAAAAAATCTCTCCCGGATTTTCAGTGATGGTACAAAAATCAAAAACAGGCCAATTAGAAAGTAATTATATAGATGACTTTGTATAAAAATTACTTAGACACAAATCTCACACACTCGATAATATTTGGTCAATAGTTTCTTGTAAATTTCGTGTCTCAGCGAAGAAGTAAGGATTAGAAAATCTTTCCCGGATTTTTTGTGACGGTACAAAAATCAAAAACAGGCCTATTAGAAACTAATTATATAGATGATTTTGTATAAAAATTACTTTGATACAAACCTCACACACTCGATAATATTTGGTTCATAGATTCGTGATTCAGCAAAGAAGGAAGACTAATAAAACATTTCCCGGATTTTTCGTGACGGTACAAAAATTAAAAACGGGCTTAATAGAAAGTATTTACATAGATGACTTTTTATAAATATTAGATATAAACAAACCTCACACACTCGATAAAATTTGGTCTATAATTTCTTGTGAAATTCGTATCTCAGCGAAGAAGTAAGATTTCAAAAATTATTCTCGGGTTTTTCGCAGACTCTACCAAAATTAAAAACGGACTTAATAGAAAGTTATCACATAGAATATTTTATTTACAGAATAATTAGATACAAACCTCACACACTCGATAATATTTGGTCTACAGTTTATTGTGTATTTCATGTCGCAGCAAAGAAGAAAGATTGAAAAAATCTCTCCTGTATTTTCAGTGATGGTACAAAAATAAAAAACAGGCCTATTAGAAAGTAATTATATTGATGACTTTGTATAAAAATTACTTAGCCACAAACCTCACACACACGATAACATTTGGTCCATAGTTTCTTGTTAATTTTGTGTCTCAGCGAAGAAGTAAGATTGAAAAAATCTCTCCCGGATTTTCAGTGATGGTACAAAAATAAAAAACGGGCTTAATAGAAAGTTTTTACATAGGTGACTTTATATAAATATTAGATAGACACAAACCTCACACACTTTATAATATTTGGTCTAAAGTTTCTTGTGTATTTCATGTCGCAGCAAAGAAGTAAGATTGAAAAAATCTCTCCCGGATTTTCAGTGATGGTACAAAAATCAAAGACAGACTAATTAGAAAGTAATTATATAAATGACTTTGTATAAAAATTTCATAGACACAAACCTCACACATTCGATAATATTTCGTCCATAGATTCTTGTGAATTTCGTGTCTCAGCAAAGAGGTAATATTGAAAAAATCTCTCCCGGATTTTCAGTGATGGTACAAAAATAAAAAGAAAGTTTAATAGAAAGTTTTTACAAAGGTGACTTTATATAGGTAGATATTGGATAGATACAAACCTCACACACTCGATAAAATTTGGTCTACAGTTTCTTGTGTATTTCATGCTCAGCAGAAAAGTAAGGATTAGATAATCTTTCCCGGATTTTTTGTGACGGTACAAAAATGAAAAACAGGCTTATTAGAAAGTAATTATATAGATGACTTCGTAAACAAATTACTTAGATACAAACCTCAAACACTCGATAACATTTGGTCCATAGTTTCTTGTAAATTTCGTGTCTCAGCGAAGTAGTAAGATTGAAAAAATCTCTCCCGAATTTTCAGTGATGGTACAAAAATAAGAAACGGGCTTAATAGAAAGTTTTTACATAGATGACTTTATATAAATATTAGATAGACACAAATCTCACACACTCGATAATATTTGGTCTAAAGTTTCTTGTGTATTTTATGTCGCAGATAACAAGTAAGTATTATAAAATCTTTACCGGATTTTTTGTGACGGTACAAAAATCAAAAACTGGCTTATTAGAAAGTAATTATATAGATGACTTTGTAAAAAAAATTACCTTGATACAAACCTCAAACACTCGATAATATTTTGACCATAGTTTCTTGTGAAATTCGTGGCTCAGCAAAGAAATAAGATTAATAAAATATTTCCCTGATTTTTAGTGAAGGTACAAAAATAAAAAAACAGGCTTAATAGAAAGTATTTACATAAATGACTTGATATAAATATTAGATAGACACAAACCTCACACACTCGATAATATTTGTTCAAAAATTTCTTGTGAATTTCATGTCTCAGCGAAGAAGTAAGATTTAAGAAATCTTTCCCGGATTTTAGTGACGGTACAAAAATCAAAAACAAACTAATTAGAAAGTAATTATATAGATGACTTTGTATAAAAATTACTTAGACACAAACCTCACACCTTCATTAATATTTGGTCCATAGTTTCTTGTGAATTTCGTGTCTCAGCGAAGTAGTAAGATTGAAAAAAAAATTTCCGGATTTTCGTGACGGTACAAAAATCGAAAACGGGCTTAATAGATAGTATTTACATAGATGACTTTATATAAATATTAGATAGACACAAATCTCACACAATCGATAATATTTGGTCTAAAGTTTCTTGTGTATTTTATGTCGCAGATAACAAGTAAGTATTATAAAATCTTTACCGGATTTTTTGTGACGGTACAAAAATCAAAAACTGGCTTATTAGAAAGTAATTATATAGATGACTTTGTAAAAAAAATTACCTTGATACAAACCTCAGACACTCGATAATATTTTGACCATAGTTTCTTGTGAAATTCGTGGCTCAGCAAAGAAATAAGATTAATAAAATATTTCCCTGATTTTTCGTGACGGTACAAAAATAAAAAAACGGGCTTAATAGAAAGAATTTACATAGATGACTTTATATAAATATTAGATAGATACAAACCTCACACACTCGATAAAATTTGGTCAAAAATTTCTTGTGAAATTCGTGTTTCAGCGAAGAAGTAAGAATTCAAGTATTATTCCCGGGTTTTCCGCGACGCTACAAAAATCAAAAACGGACTTAATAGAAAGGTATCACATAGAATATTTTATTTACAGAATACTTAGGTACAAACCTCACACACTCGATAATATTTGGTTTAGAATTTCTTGTGAATTTCGTGTCTCGGCGAAGAAGTAACATTTAAAAAATCTTTCCCTAATTTTCGTGACGGTACAAAAATAAAAAACGAGCTTAATAGAAAGTATTTACATAAATGACTTGATATAAATATTAGATAGACACAAACCTCACACACTCGATAATATTTGTTCAAAAATTTCTTGTGAATTTCATGTCTCAGCGAAGAAGTAAGATTTAAGAAATCTTTCCCGGATTTTAGTGACGGTACAAAAATCAAAAACAAACTAATTAGAAAGTAATTATATAGATGACTTTGTATAAAAATTACTTAGACACAAACCTCACACCTTCATTAATATTTGGTCCATAGTTTCTTGTGAATTTCGTGTCTCAGCTAAGAGGTAAGATTGAAAAAATCTCTCCCGGATTTTCAGTGATGGTACAAAAATAAAAACAAAGCTTAATAGAAAGTTTTTACAAAGGTAACTTTATATAGGTAGATATTGGATAGATACAAACCTCACACACTCGATAAAATTTGGTCTACAGTTTATTGTGTATTTCATAGCTTAGCAGAAAAGTAAGGATTAGAAAATCCTTCCCGGACTTTTTGTGACGGTACAAATATCAAAAACAGGCTTATTAGAAAGTAATTATATAGATGACTTAGTAAAAATTTCTTTCATACAAACCTCAAACACTCGATAATATTTGGTCCATAGTTTCTTGTGAAATTCGTGTCTCAGCAAAGAAGTAGGATTAATAAAATTTTTCCTGGATTTTCAATGACGGAAACAAAAATAAAAAACGACCTTTATTGAAAGTAATAATATAGATTATTTATATAAAGATTACTTAGAAACAAACTTTACACATTCGATATTATTTGGTCTATAGTTTCTTGTAAACCTCGAGTCTCAGCGAAGATGTAAGAATTCAAAAATATTTTGCGGGTTCTCCGTGACGGTACAAAAGTCAAAATCGGGCATACGTGAATGTAATTATATCGATGATTTTATATAAAGATTACATACATACAGATTTCGAACACTAGATAAATTTGGTATATAGTTTCTTGTGAATTTCGCGTCTCAGCGACGAAGTAAGAATTGAAAAATATTTCCAGGATTTTTTGTGACGGTACAAAAATCAAAAACAGGCTTATTAGAAAGTAATTATATATGTGACTTTGTATAAAAATTAGTTAGACACAAACCTCACCCACTCGACAATATTTGGTCCATAGTTTCTTGTGAACTTCGTGTCTCAGCAAAGATGGAAGATTAATAAAATATTTCCCGTATTTTTGTGACGGTACAAAAATTAAAAACGGGCTCAATTGAGAGTAATTAGTTATATGACTTTATATAAAAATTACCTAGATACAAACCTCACCCACTGGACAATATTTGGTCCATAGTTTCCTGTGAACTTCGTGTCTCAGCAAAGAAGGAAGATAAATAAAATATTTCCCGGATTTTTCGTAACGTTACAAAAATTAAAAACGCACTCAATTGAGAGTAATTAGTTTGATGACTTTATATGAAAATTACTTTGATACAAACCTCACCACTCGATAAAATTTGGTCTATAATTTCTTGTGAAATTCGTGTCAGCGAAGAAGTAAGATTTCAAAAATTATTCCCGGGTTTTCCGCAGACTCTACCAAAATTAAAAACGGACTTAATAGAAAGTTATCACATAGAATATTTTATTTACAGAATACTTAGTTACAAACCTCACACACTCGATAATATTTGGTTTAAATTTTTTTGTGAATTTCATGTCTCAGCGAAGAAGTAAGATTTAAAAAAAATTTCCCGGATTTTCGTGACAGTACAAAAATCAATAACAGGTTTAATAGAAAGTATTTACATAGATGACTTTTTATAAATATTAGATAGACACAAACCTCACACACTCGATAATATTTGGTCTAAAGTTTATTGTGTATTTCATGTCGCAGCAAAGAAGTAAGGATTAGAAAATCTTTCCCGGATTTTTTGTGACGGTACAAAAATCAAAAGCAGGCTTATTAGAAAGTAATTATATAGATGATTTTGTATAAAAATTAATTTGCTACAAACCTAACACACTCGATAATATTTGGTCCATAGTTTCGTGTCTCAGCAAAGAAGGAAGATTAATAAAATATTTCCCGGAATTTTCGTGACGGTACAAAAATTAAAAATGTGCTTAATAGAAAGAATTTACTTAGATGACTTTATATAAATATTAGATATATACAAACCTCACACACTCGATAAAATGTGGTCCATAGTTTCTTGTGAACTTCGTGTCTCAGCAAAGAAGTAAGTTTAATAAAATATTTTACTGATTTTTCGTGACGACACAAAAATAAAAAACGGGCTTAATAGAAAGTATTTACATAGATGACTTTATATAAATATTAAATGGACACAAACCTTACACACTCGATAATATTTGGTCCAAAGTTTCTGGTGTATTTCATGTCGCAGCAAAGAAGTAAGGATTAGAAAATCTTTCCCGGATTTTTTGTGACGGTACAAAAATCAAAAACAGGCTTATTAGAAAGTATTTACAATGATGATTTTATATAAATATTAGAGAGATACAAACCTCACTCACTCGATAAAATTTGGTCAATAATTTCTTGTGAAATTCGTGTCGTATCGAAGAAGTAAAAATTCAAAAAATATTCCCGGTTTTCCGCAACGCAAAAAAAATCAAAAACGTACTTAAAAGAAAGGTATCACATAGAATATTTTATTTACAGAATACTTAGGTACAAACTTGACACAGTCGATAATATTTGGTTTAGAATTTCTTGTGAATTTCGTGTCTCAGCGAAGAAGTAAGATTTTAAAAAAAAATTCCCGGATTCTTGTGACGGTACAAAAATCATAAACGGGCTTAATAGATAGTATTTACATAGATAATTTTATATAAATATTAGATAGATACAAACCTCACACACTCGCTAAAATTTGGTCAAAAATTTCTTTTGAAATTCGTGTCTCAGCGAAGAAGTAAGATTGAAAAAATCTTTCCCGGATTTTCGGGACGGTACAAAAATAAAAAACGGGCTTAATAGATAGTGTTTACATAGATAACTTTATATAAATATTAGATAGATACAAACCTCACACACTCGCTTAAAAATTTGGTTTAAAATTTCTAGTGAATTTCGTGTCTCAGCGAAGAAGTAAGATTTAAAAATATCTTTCCCGGAATTTCTTGACGGTACAAAAATCAAAAACAGGCTTCATAGAAAGTATTTACATAGATGACTTTATATAAAAATTAGATAGACACAAACCTCATACACTCGATAATATTTGGTCAAAAGTTTCTTGTGTATTTCATGTCGCAGATATGAAGTAAGGAATAGAAAATCTTTCCCGGATATTTTGTGATGGTACAAAAATAAAAAACTAGTTTATTAGAAAGTAATTACATAGATGACTTTGTAAAAAAAATTACCTTGATACAAACCTCAAACACTCGATAATATTTGGTCCATAGTTTCTTGTGAAATTCGTGTCTCAGCAAAGAAATAAGTTTAATAAAACATTTCCCTGATTTTTCGTGACGGTACAAAAATAAAAAACGGGATTAATAGAAAGAATTTACATAGATGATTTTATATAAATATTAGATTGATATAAACCTCACAAACTCGATAAAATTTGGTCAAACATTTCTTGTGAAATTCGTGTCTCAGCGAAGAAGTAAGAATTCAAGTATTTTTCCCGGGTTTTCCGCGACGCTACAAAAATAAAAAACGGACTTAATAGAAAGGTATCATATAGAATATTTTATTTACAGAATACTTAGGTACAAACCTCACACACTCGATAATATTTGGTTTAGAATTTCTTGTGAATTTCGTGTCTCAGCGAAGAAGTAAGAATTAAAAAATCTTTCCCGGATTTTCGTGACGGTACAAAAATCAAAAAGGGCTTAATAGAAAGTATTTACATAAATGACTTTATATAAATATTAGATAGGTACAAACCTCACACACTCGATAAAATATGGTCAAAAATTTCTTTTGAAATTCGTGTCTCAGCGAAGAAGTAAGATATAAAAAATCTTTCCCGGATTTTCGTGACGGTACAAAGATAAAAAAACTGGCTTATTAGAAAGTAATTATATAGATGACTTTTCAAAAAAAATTACCTTGATACAAACCTCAGACACTCGATAATATTTGGTCCATAATTTCTTGTGAAATTCGTGTCTCAGCAAAGAAATAAGTTTAATAAAACATTTCCCTGATTTTTCGTGACGGTACAAAAATAAAAAACGGGCTTAATAGAAAGAATTTACATAGATGATTTTATATAAATATTAGATATATACAAACCTCACACCTTCGATAAAATTTGGTCTATAATTTCTTGTGAAATTCGTGTCTCAGCGAAGTAAGAATTCAAAAATTATTCCCGGGTTTTACGCAGACTATACCAAAATTAATAACGGACTTAATAGAAAGTTATCACATAGAGTATTTTATTTACAGAATAATTAGATACAAACCTCACACACTCGATAATATTTGGTTTAGAATTTCTTGTGAATTTCGTGTCTCAGCGAAGAAGTAAGATTTAAAAAAAATTTCCCGGATTTTCGTGACGGTACAAAAATAGAAAACAGGCTTTATAGATAGTTTTTACATAGATGACTTGATATAAATATTAGATATATACAAACCTCACACACTCGATAATATTTGGTCTACAGTTTCTTGTGTATTTTATGTCGCAGCAAAGAAGTAAGATTGAAAAAATCTAACTTGTATTTTAAGTGATGGTACAAAAATCAAAAACAGGCCTATTAGAAAGTAATTGTATAGATGACTTTGTATAAAAATTACTTAGACACAAACCTCACACACTCGATAATATTTGGTCCATAGTTTCTTGTGAATTTCGTTTCTCAGCGAAGAAGTAAGATTGAAAAAATCTCTCCCGGATTTTCAGTGATGGTACAAAAATAAAAAACGGGCTTAATGGAAAGTTTTTACATAGGTGACTTTATATAGGTAGATATTAGATAGATACAATCCTCACACACTCGATAATATTTGGTCTACAGTTTCTTGTGTATTTCATGTCGCAGCAAACAATTAAGATTGAAAAAATCTCTCCCGGATTTTCAGTGATTGTACAAAAATCAAAAGCAGTCCTATTAGAAAGTTTATATATAGATGACTTTGTATAAAAATTACTTAGACACAAACCTCAAACACTCGATAATATTTGGACCATAGATTCTTGTGAAATTCGTGTCTCAGCAAAGAAGTAAGATTAATAAAATATTTCCCTGATTTTTCGTGACGGTACAAAAATGAAAAAGGGGCTTAATGGAAAGTATTTACATAGATGATTTTATATAAATATGAGATAGATACAAATCTCACACACTCTATAAAATTTGGTCAATAATTTCTTGTGAAATTCGTGTCTCAGCGAAGAAGTAAGAATTCACAAATTATTCCAGGGTTTTCCGCGACGCAACAAAAATCAAAAACGGACTTAATAGAAAGTTATCTTATAGAATATTTTATTTACAGAATACTTATGTACAAACATTATACACTCGATAATATTTGGTCTAAAATTTCTTGTGAATTTCGTGTCTCAGAGAAGAAGTAAGATTTAAAAAATCTTTCCCGGACTTTCCTGACGGTACAAAAATAAAAAATTTGCTTAATATAAAGTATTTACATAGATGATTTTATATAAATATTAGATAGACCTCACACACTCGATAATATTTGGTCTAAAATGTTTTTGTATTACATGTCGCAGCAAAGAAATAAGCATAAGAAAATCTATCCCGGATTTTTTGTGACGCTTCAAAAATAAAAAACGGACTTAATAGAAAGGTATCCCATAGAATATTTTATTTACAGAATACTTAGGTACAAACCTCACACACTCGATAATATTTGGTCCGTAGTTTCTTCTGAACTTAACGTCTCAGCGAGGAAGTAAGTATTAGAAAAATCTATCGCGGATTTTTTGTGACGGTACAAAAATCAAAAACAGGCTTATTAGAAAGTAATTATATAGTTGACTTTGTAAAAAATTACTTTGATACAATCCTCAAACACTCGATAATATTTGGTCCAAAGTTTCTTGTGAACTTCGTGTCTCAGCAAAGAAGGAGGTTTAATGAAATATTTCCCGGATTTTTCGTGACGGTACAAAAATCAAAGACGGGTTTAATAGAAAGTATTTACATAGATGATTTTATATAAATAATATATAGATACAAACCTCACACACTCGATAAAATTTGGTTTCTAATTTCTTGTGAATTTCTTGTCTCAGCAAAGAAGTAAGAATTCAAGTATTATTCCCGGGTTTTCCGCGACGCTACAAAAATAAAAAACGGACTTAATAGAAAGGTATCCCATAGAATATTTTATTTACAGAATACTTATGTACAAACCTCACACACTCGATAATATTTGGTTTTGAATTTCTTGTGAATTTCGTGTCTCAGCGAAGAAGTAAGATTTAAAAAATCTTTCCCGGATTTTCGTGACGGTACAAGAATCAAAAACGTGCTTAATAGAAAGTATTTACATAGATGACTTTACATAAATATTAGATAGATACAAACCTAACAGACTCTATAATATTTGGTCTATAGTTTCTTGTGTATTTCATGTGTCATCGAAGAAATAAGATTTAAAAAATCGTTCCCGTTTTTCGTGTTCATACTTAAGTCAAAAACTTTCTTAATAGATGGTAATCATATAGAATATTTTATTTAGAGATTACTTTGATACAAACCTCACACAGTTGATAATATTTTTTTCAAATTTTCTTGTGAATTTCGTGTCTTGACGAAGAAGTAGGAATTCATAAAATATTTCCCAGATTTTTAGTGACGGTACAAAAATATAAAACGGGCTCAATTGAAAGTAATTATATAGATGACTTTATATAAAAATTACTTAGATACAAACCTCACACATTCGATAAAATGTGGTCTATAATTTCTTGTGAACCTCGTGTCTCAGCGAAGAAGTAAGAATTCAAAAATTATTCCCGGGTTTTTCGTGACGATACAAAAATCAAAAAAGTGTTTAATACAAAGTCATTATGTACATGACTTTATATAAAGAATACTTAGATACACACCTCACATTCGATAATATTTGGTCCATATTTTCTTGTGAATTTCTTGTCTTGGCGAAGATGTACGAATTAATATAATATTTCTCGGATATTTCGTGAGGGTACATAAATATAAAACGGGCTCAATTTAAAGTAATTATATAGGAGAACTTGTTTAAAAATTATTTAGATACAAGCCTCACACATTCGATAAAATTTGGTCTATAATTTGTTGTGATCTTCGTGTCTCTGAGAAGAAGTAAGAATTCAAAAATATTTCCCGGGTTTTTCGTGGCGGTACTTAAGTCAAAAACGGTCTTAGTAGAAAGTAATCATATATAATATTTTATTTAGAGATTACTTAGATACAAACCTAACACACTTGATAATATTTTGTCCATAGTTTCTTGTGAACTTCGTGTCTGAATGATTAAGTAAGAATTCAAAAATATTTCCTGGGTTTTCCGTGACGGTACAAAAATTTAAAAAGGGCTTAATAGAAAGTAATCACATAGAAAATTGTATTTACAGAATAGTTAGATACAAACCTCACACATTCGATAGAATTTGGTTATAGTTTCTTTTGAGCTTCGTGTCTTAGCGAAGAAGTAAGAATAAGAAAAATATTTCTCGGGTGTTCAGTGACGGTATAAAAATTAAAAAGGGACATGATACAAAGATCGAGTCCATATCGTTATTTTGAAGGATTAAAGAGCTCTCACCCTCACTAATATAATAACATTTTGTCCATGGGTTCGATAGAATTTGTTCATCGATGTGAAAAAATCAAAATATGAGAATTATTTTGGTTGTTTCGGTGACGGCACAAAAATGAAAAAGGGGCCTAATAGAAAGTATTCATTTAGAACATTTCTTTAAACGTTAAACAGATATAGACCTCACACATTCGTTAATATTTTGTTCATATTTTCTTGTGAAGTGCGTGTCTATGCGAGGAAGGTAAAATTTATAAAATATTTCCCGGGTTTCTCGTGACTTTACGAAAACTGGAAAGGGACTTGATACAAAGTACATATCTATGATGTACTGGGGAGCTCCGAACCTCACCAATATAATAATATTTTGTAATATTTTTATATAATGTATTCATATGAATTAGTACATTGATGTGAAAAATCCAAAATTTGACAATTATTTTCGTTTTTTCCGTAACGGTACAAAAATAATAGAGGGTCGTTTTGGAAAGTACTCATTCTAGAGCAGACAAATACCTCACACATTAGATAACATTTTGTCCAATTTTTTCCGTGAATTGCTGCCTCTAAGAAATAAATACAAATTTCAAAATTTTTTGGGGGGATTTTTAAGAACTGTATTAAAATCGGATATCAACTTGTTGTAAAGTAGTGTGTATAACGTTTAATTTTAAAAATTAGTACAAAATTGCATAATATTATTTGAAGCAACTCGAGACGGTACAAAAATATATGGTTGTAAGGTACAAATTTTCCCGCACTTTTTCTGGCTGTTTCTGATGGGTACAAAATTTTTAAATAGTGGTACAAAATGGTACATAAATGGTACAATATTTTGATGTGGATAACTTAGCGGAAACTGATGATGAGGTTGAGACGTTACTCTGTAACCCCAAAATTGATTATCGTTTTTCGACGGTAAATTGAGTGGTACAAAAATTATTTTTAGCATTTTTGAGTAGTACAAAAATAGTACAAAATTTAACAAATGAGGTTTTGATGGTACACAAATGTGGGGTTACAAAGTAACGGAGCCAAGTTGGGGCATAATTTACCAAGAATCTTCGCCATATTTAAATCCTTTGCACATAATCTCGAAACAAGGGGGTCTGTGGAGGCCAGTTGTGGATTTTAGGAATTTAAATAAGTATGTTATTAGTCCGCAAGTTAGAGTGGAACCAATCAATGAAATGTTGCAACGCTTTTTAGGAGCGCAGTATTTTTCTTCTATTGACTTATCTTGTGGATATTTTCAGATCCCGTTAAGTCCAGATTCATATATTTATACTGCTTTCTCATATCGTGGAAGACAGTACCTTTTCCGATATCTTCCTTTTGGTAAAAAGTCTGCAGTTTCTGTTTTTCAAGACAGAATGAATAAGATATTCACAAGGGAATTTAATGATTATGTGGTTTGCTACTTGGATGACCTCTTGATCTTCAGTAAAACTTGGCAGGAACATTTACGGTATATAGAAGCTGTCATTCAGAAACTCAAGGAGGCTAATATGTCAATTAAGTTTTCGAAGTGCAAATTTTCGTGTAAGGAAATTTCTTTTCTTGGCCATATAGATTCTGGAAGCCAAATTAAAGTTGATTAAAGCAAGAATTCTGCAATAATAAATTTTCCGACACCTAATAACAAAAGAGCTCTTCGTAAATTTCTTGGCTTGGTCAACTGGAGACGAAAATTTATAAATAAATTTGCAGAAACAGCTCAGCCACTTTATGAACTTCTGAAATCTGACGTTCCTGGGATGTGGAAGGAATTGCATTCACAGGCATTTGAGAAGTTACGTCAGTTAGTTATATCTCCCAAGGGTTTAGCACAACCTGATTTTTCAAAACCTTTCAACATAAATGTAGATGGGTCGAAGAAGGAGATCGGTGCGGTTTTATGGCAAAATGGCGACACTTCAGGAGAGGATCTCAAGATTATACAATATGCACGCAGAGTTCTTCGCGGTAATGAGGTGACTTACAGTACGCACGAGATCGAATGTTTGGCAATTCTTTTTGCCTTTGAAAAAATTTATATATATGTTGCTGGAACCAAAGTTCATTTGTATACTGATCACAAATCATTATCATAGCTGGAGTCTGCGAAGTCATTAAATCAGCGACTAAACAGATGTTCCTTTAAATTACAAGGATTTGATTATTCCGTGCATCATATACCTGGAACTTGTAACCAAGCTGCCGATACTCTAGTAGGTATCCTGATTTATCTACAGGCGTTCCTCTCATAAATGAATTATACATTAATTATTTGAATTTAGATATTGTTGATGAGGACACAGTTGACTTTCGGAAGGAGAGTCAAAGACTGGATCAATGCTGTTCTGAAATTATATGGCATTTAAAGGAAGGCAATACTCCGAAAGAATCCAAAGAGATTTACACATTTCATGACGGTCTTCTGTTTCTGAAGCACTTTCCAGACGATAAGTGGAAACTGGTAGTTCCAAAGGAGTTGGTACCTAAAATTCTACATCGACTTCACGATAAGCAAGGACATTTTGGATATTTTAAGGTTCATAATAAATGCAATGATTGTTTTTATTGGCAAAAAATGAAAGATACTATTAAGGAATATCTCAGAAACTGCTTAACATGTGCAAAGACTAAGCAGGCAGTCTTAAAAATTGATAAAGAAATTTTGCATGTACATACTACAAATCCTCACATTATGCTTTCTATAGACCTTATTGGACCTTTACCAAAATCACAAGGTTATAGCTTTATTATAACAATAGTTGACGTTATGTCGAAATTTATAATGGCCTATCCTTTGAGAAAAGCTACAACCAAGGAAATTATAAATAAGTTCCAACTGCAATATTTTTATCACTATCCACTTTCTAAAGTAATTTTCTCTGACAATGGATCGCAATTTCGATCAGCTGAGTGGAAGAGTTTTGTAGAATCGAATGGAATAAAACATGTTACAACATCAGTCTATTCTCCTTTCAACAACCCAATTGAGCGATACAAAAAGAAAATAATCAGGCTACTAAGACTATACACAAAGGATAATCATCAGCAGTGGTTTAAACACTTAAGTGTAATTATTGGACTTTTAAACAGTTCGGTATCTGAGGTTACAGGATTTACGCCGAATGAATTGTTTCTTCATGATAATGTCAAGGATATAGTATTTCATCAAATTAATTGGCCATCTGAACTGGAGAAGGCGACGTGGCAAAATAAATGTCTAATGGCAAAAAAAAGAATGAAGAAAAGGGCTATAACCAAAACGAAGAAAGAGGATGGAAGGAGTATCACAATCGAAGTCAACAATATTGTTCTTGTTAAAAACCACGAGAAGAGCAGCTTACTTAATAAGAAAATTCACAAATTTCTGGATTTATATTTAGGTCCTTACTTAGTTAAAAATGTTAAGAACAATTATGTGGAACTTATGTCTCTAGATGGGAAGAAATTTGTAAATAAGCAAAATTTGTCTAATGTAAAGAAGTTTAATTGTTCAGCCAACAGGAAAACAGAGTTGCTTAAATTTGCTTAAATAATTCTTGAATGTAGTTAGGTTAAGGTAACTACAGACACTTCTACAATGAAAAATGTTGGATATTTGCATAGTAAATAATATTGTTTATTCATTTAATGTACTGAATTCATGCAACTAAAACAAAATTAAGAATGTGTCAGTCAAGTTTGATTCACGAAGTTCATAGTGAACTGAATTAATATTGTTTGAAAAAAAAGTAATTTATGTTGTAATTTAAAAATGTTCATAAGTTTCGAACTAAATGTGGTAAAATTTTCGATATTTACAGAACTGAAATAAATCGAAAATTTTCACCCGGAAGAGGTGCGTATTGTGACTGACCCAAAGTTGTTCATTTATTTAATGTATTATGTTTTGTTTAATTTTGTGCTTAATACGCACCATGATATATCTATGTTATCAATTTCTGTTTTGTTATATTTTGGAAAACGTTGTTGCATTAATATGATGTATAATTAATTATAATCACATTCTTCATAATGTAAAATTACAAAAAGGAAACAAAACACAGTAGATCAATAAGTAAAAAAATATATGGACATTTTAAATAGTGACGTCCGAGTTTCATTGAAGTTATCAAAATCCTAATTGCTATTTGGTAAAGTGAATACTAGGATGCTTCGTTGAAGTTCAAGTAAAAGGCTTGCTTCACACCCAAGAAGGCAAAGGTGCAGAAGTCGGCAGGGAAGTCATGCTCTCAGTTTTCTGGGATTGTCGCGGGGTCGTATTCACAGACTACCTTGCGAAGGGTCAGACCATCACTGGCTACTACTACTGCACACTTCTGGACAAGTTGCGAGGTGCTCTGAAAGAAAAACGGCGCGGCATGCTCACGAAAGGCGTTCGTCTCCTGGCCGATAATGCACCCTCTCACTCTTCGAAAGTTGCGATCGAGAAGGAAAGGCAATGTGGGTATGAAATCTTGCCGCATCCACCCTATTCTCCCGATCTCGCACCAAGTGACTTCTTCTTATTCCCTGAAATGAAAAACCGTTGCGGGGTCGGCGATTTGACACCACATATGACGCCATTATGGAGGTTGAACAATGGTTTCCTTCGCAATCCAGGGAGTTCTACAACGAGGGTCTTCGGAAGGTCAAGAAACGATGGGAGAAATGAGTGGCTATGGATGGTTACTATGTAGAGAAGTCCTACGTTCCTCAATATAAAACACCAATTCTAGTTCGTTTAGAACAGGGTGATTGTCAAAACTTTACGATACCCCCTCGTATCAGTAAATGCTTTCCTTCTAGATGTACAGGTAATACTTCTACAGTAGGTTTCCTGCCCGTTATATTAAGCTCCAGTACCCGCCAGGCTGCGTCACTTCCTCCGATATACCTCTTTGTAACGTACTGTTCAACTTCATTAACCTCATCTTCGGGCACCACAGCGACACGCCTCTTATGAACTTCCTTTTGTTATATATTTGAAAAGATACTTCACAACCCTTCGTGCAGAAGCAATCTCAAGATTTATGTGGCATTCATATTTCAGCAGTAAGGAAGAGTTGTATGGCACCACCCACGAATCGCTAATTTCTACCTGCCGGCCACCTTGCTGAAGCAAGGCAGTATTTTCAGTATTCCTACGGTAATGAACAAATCCTCTATCGTCTATGTATGTGACTTGTGTATGGGGCTTTGGGAGCCATTTTGTGCATTGCTGTTTCTCAGCATCCCAACATGGCACGTTCGTGCGATTTGGCGGGCCGCACGGACCATGAATCATGTGACGAATAACAAGCTCTCTCAGTCTACCACCCGCTTCCTCAGATCCTGGAATGTCGGCCCGTATCACTCTGTCAATATCCGTAGACTGCCTAGGACCGCCCCTTCCATTCTGAAACATATGTGCGCATGCGGTAATCCCCTCATTTGGAACTCTACCACCCACACAATGTATACTATTTTCCCAAGAAAAGCACCACTCCTAAGGTCACGTAGTATCTCCTCCAGTTTTATATGGAACACCCTACAGCACACTTGGGGCTCACTCTTGCATGTTCTGTGAGTCGATAGCCTGATTTCTGGCCACTGGCCGTAAGTTGTAAATGTCAGAAAATATGTAGGACCACCAAGTCGTCCTACTAATGTCATTGCATCTAAATAACGCATCTTCGTGTACCTAGGTCCACCAGTGAATGTGTTAGGGAGGTAAATTCGACCAGATATGAAACCACCTTCTCCTAGAACGGTTTCATCTCTGCGGATAGTATTCACTACGTGCTCTCTTTGATCAGATGTCCCTATCTCTAAGTCCAACATTTTGTTCCTGGTGGCTGTAACAACACTTGATTCCACCTCATCTAATGGGGCACTTCTGAGACTAGAGCTCGAAGTATTCCTTTGTGAGTAATTAAGAAAGCGTAACCTCTCTTCCTCTATCCTTACGTACATATCGACGAGCCAAGTCTCCGACAACCTACCATATTGTGTGAAACGCTTTTCAGACATTAGTAGGCTACGAACATATTTAAGCTGTGATAGTTTGCAACCTTTATTGTCCAATAGGTTTATGTACCATCCAGGAGTTCCTTCTGGATACAGCAGTGGGTACTGGAAGGACTCACACAGTGGGTGGTTGGAATCTATTGTGCGAGGCTTGACTTCTCCCATTTTCCAAATGCATATCGTACAAGGATTAAATACCTCAGACTCTGTTCTAATTACAGCTGCTATTTCCATGCTCTGTGGTCTGTCACCAAGCACTGGACCGTGAGTTTTTCTAGTGGCTGTTTCAAAAACAAGATGAGCCTCATCCGATGGTTCATCACTTAGCCGTTTTAACATATTGATAAAAGGATTACGAGCATGCAAATATTCAGATATTGCATTCACCACGATTGAATTAAGGAATTCCCTTGTTGCCCAACGAATCCTCTCCTCGCCGTCGTCTACATACATTGAGCTATGGTTTGGGTACGGACCTCTGTAGGCAAGGTCAAAGACCCGATGGTAAGTCCTGCATAATATTTTCACGAAGGAAAGCCCAGTCTTGAGATGGTGCTAACCTTGTGGAATAACCAGAGCACTGAAGGCGAACAAATCATTGTACATCCGAAGCCTTTTGATGAAATCAGGATGTTCATAGAAATTACCTGAAAGTTGCGGAAATTTAACAACGTTCTACCTTCCCTGACCACAACACCATTTGATTTTCCCTCTCTCCTCCTCAAACAATGGAGCACTACAATAGCTACACTTGTAACAATTTTGAGAGAGTAATGATGGATTTTTCAGGCGTAAGGCTGAATTACATGTAACTGCTCTTTTGAGTAAAAAGCAATACCTTCGCAATGCCTTAGAGAATTCGGGAGATGCCTTACTGTTCGCTTCTCGTAGGACTGAGATGCCTGTCTATTTCTGTCCTTGTTCTCTGCAGCATACCTCTGAACAGCTGCCTGGTTTACCTCTGGGTGTTTCTGCGTGTAACGCTGAACAGCTGCCTGGTGTACCTCTGGCTGCTTCTGCGTGTAACGCTGAAAAGCAGTTCTGTTTATGTATCGTTTAACTGCTTCGCGATGTTGTTCGGCTGTAGTATTAGATGAAGTTTTTAGCCATCCTCTCTTTAACATAAACGTCTGACTTTCTACTCCTACCGGTATTTCCAATTGACAATTCTGACTGTCCTGCAACCTCTATTGGCTCTGTTGTCCTTACGTCGGAATCATTTCCTACCCGCTCCTCCGAACGAATACCAAGTTGGAGTTCAACGAGTACGCGATGCACAACATAAAATCGTAATAGGCCATCGACAGCAGAATTTATTAGCAAAACCCACGCTAAGCACTCAATATTTTCACATTTAAAAAGTCGCGCAAAATTGTCATATTCGAAATGAATATCATGTAAACCCCTTTCTTTCACTGCATGCGAATTGTATACATAGAAACACCCATCAAAAAACCAAAATGAGACAGTGTATGTTTGTCCTGTGAACAGATAACCACAATTGTTTGGGGAATTTTCACACACGGTCATCAAGTTTGCATTCAACTCCTGTATGCTATCTGGTATATGTGACTCTCTCAGTGGAAATCACCCGTCCAGCACAGGTTCTACTCTTCCCAAGTTTATCTTTTGAGACAGAACAACAATCTCTGCCGGCAGCTGCTCTGGTTCCAGGAAGATATTATCACCCACAATTTAACAATATAAGTTATGACCTGCATGTAGTAAGGCGTCTATAATGTGAGTAGAAAATGAATTGTTCGACATAACTTACCAGGCAATAGAACATGCAGAGTTTGCCACGCACTGGGCGTTTCTTCCCTCTGTGAAGATTCTCAAATCTCCTTGATGTGTTGTGCCGCTTGCAACGCATGTAAAGACATCTGATGTATCCATTTCAAAAACAACACACCAACAAAAAATACTGTATAAAACATAAATCGTAACTTACAGTGGAGCCTTTTCTAGTCTAGTCTAACTTTCATAATATTATCCATCGAAGCAGCACAAACCGTCATACAGGAAAACTGTAATATTGTAATCCAACTGATATCCATGTACAATTGACATTTTCTATTCATTTGTTTTGTCAACAGACTTTAAGAAGAAATGAAAACGCAGGATATATATATACAGGGTGACTGGTAATTAGATGTATTCCCTGAAAGGGGTTAAAGTAGAGACAATTTGCAATAAATTTGACCATATGATACCCCGTCCCAAATTAGTGGTTTTCGAGGTAATCGAATTTCTATTGTTTTTTTTTAAAAAAATGACAATTTTCCACATAGAAAGATGAATTGAGAAAAAACTGCTCATTGTATGGAACTTATTTCATGGGGGGGTCGTAATCTGGCATTTTTCGCCTCCGGGGCTTCCTTCATGGAGAACATTTATGTCAGTGAGTCAGTCAGTCAGTGGTGGGATTGGGGCTTTATATATATTGAATTATTTAGATACAAACCTCACACATTCGAAAATATTTGGTCTATAGTTTCTTGTGAACTTCGTGTCTTATCGAAAAAGTAAGAATTCAAAAATATTTCCCAGGTTTTCCGTGAGGATACAAAAATAAAAAAACGGCATAAATTCGAAGTAATTATATAGATGACTTTATATAACGATTACTTAGATACAAACCTCACACATTCGAAAATATTTTGTGTAGAGTTTCTTGTAAATTTCGTGTCTCAGCGCAGAAGTAAAAATTCTAAAAAAAAGTTCCGGTTTTCCGTGACGGTAAAAAAATCAGAAACGGGCTCAATATAAAGTAATCACATAGAAGATTTTATATAAAGATTACTTAGATGCAAATCTCACACATTCGATAATATTTTTTGTATAGGTTCTTGTGAATTTTGTGTCACAGCGAAGAAGTAAGAAATCAAAAAAAATCCCGGGTTTTCCGGCACGGCACAGATATAAAATCGGGCTTAATAAAAAGTAATCATATTGAAAATTTTATATAAAGATTACTTAGATACAAACCTCAGACACTCGATAGTGTTTGGTACACAGTTTCTCGTGAATTTCGTGTCTCAGCAAAGAAGTAAGAAATCGAAATATTTCTCCAATTTTTTGTGATGATACAAAAATAAAAAACGGGCTTAATTGAAAATAATTATATCGATGAGTTTATATAAAGAATACTTAGATACAAACCTCACACATTCGATAATTTATGGTCTATAGTTTCTTGTGAACTTTGTGTCTCAGCAAATGAGAAAGAATTCAAAAATATTTCCCGGGTTTTCCGTGACGGTAAAAAAATAAAAACCGGCTTAATAAAAAGTGATCATATATGAAATGTTATATAAAAATTACTTAGATACAAACCTCACACATTCGATAATATTTGGTGTATAGGAACTTGTGAACGTCATTTCTCATCAAAGAAGTAAGAATTCCAAAGAAATTCCGGGATTTTTCGTAACGGTTCAAAAATAAAAAAACGGACTTAATTGAAATTAAATATAAATATTCGACTTTAAAAAAATTACTTAGATACAAACGTCACCCATTCGAAGATATTTGGTCTATAGTTCCATGTGTACTTCGTGTCTCAGCGAAGATTTAAGAATTCAAACATATTTCCCGATTTTTCCTTGCCGATACAAAAATTAAAGAAACGGGCTTAATATAAAGTAATCAGATAGGAGATTTTATTTAAAGATTACTTAGATTCAGAGCTCACACACTCGATAAAATTTGGTCGATGGCTTCTTGTGAATTTCGTGTTTCAGCGAAGATAAAATTTACAAATATTTCCCGGATTTCCGTGACGGTACAAAAATATAAAACGTGCTAAATTGAAAGTTATTATGTAGATAACATTATATAAAGATTACTAAGATACAAACCACAAACATTCGATAATATTTGTTATACATTTTTTGTAAACTTCGTGTTTCAGCGAAGAAGTAAGAAATCAATAATATTTCCAGGATTTTTCGTGAAGGTACAAATATCAAAAATGGGCTTAATTGAAAGTAATTTTATAAATGATTTTATATATATATATTTCTTAGATATATACCTCACTCATTCGATAAGATATTTTGTATTGTTTCCTGTGAATTTCGTTTCTCAGGAACAAGTAAGAATTCAAAAATATTTACAGGGTTTCCCGTGACGGTCCAAAAAGAAAAAATGGACTTAATAGAAAGTAATCAGATATAAGATTTTATTTAAAGATTACTTAGATTCGGAGCTCACACACTAGATAATATTTTGTCTATATTCCTTGTGAATTTCGTGACTCAGCGAAGAAGTAAGAATTCAAAAAAAAATTTCGTGTTTTCCGTGGCGGTACAAAAAACAAATATGAGCTTAATAGAAAGTAATCGTATAGACGATTTTATATAAAATTACTTACATATAGTGCTCACACACACGATAATATTTCGTCGATGGTTTCTTGTAAATTTCGTTCTTCAGCGAAGTATTAAAAATTTTAAAATATTTCGCGAATATCCGTGACGGTACAAAAATCAAAAAAAGGGTTTAATAGAAAGTAATCATATAGAAGAAAGATTACTTAGATGCATACCTCACACATTCGATAATATCTGGTAAATAGGTTCTTGTGAACTTCGTGTCTCGGCGAAGAAGAAATAATACAAAAAAATTCCAGGATTTTCTGTCACGGTACAAAAATAAAAAACTCTCTTAATAAAAAGTGATGATATAAGTAGTGTAATCAGGAGGGTTCAAATCAATATTTGGTACGAGGCCTATTATTTTTATTAATTTAAGCACAATGGAAAACCTTTTTTGATTATGTTTTTGTCGATTTTATACTATTGCAAATCTGCGATTTTTCATCTCGTACTTCGTACGAGTGTCATAATTTCTTTCGAGTTAAAGTACGTAACACCCAAACCCACCTACACCCACGCACACCCACCCACACCCACCCACGCACACCTACACCCACCCATACCTACAACCACCTACACCCACACTCACCCACACCCACACCCACCTACACCAATTTACTTCCGGTCTACTTCCGGTCCACTTCCAGTCCACTTCCGGTCTACTTCCGGTCCACTTCAGGTCCAATTGACAGACACCTGTGAGTTTTCCAGTTTATTTTAAGTATACAAGTACATATATTTTGGGGATTCAAACTTATACTTGGTACGAGGCCTATTATATTTATTAATTTAAGCACAATGGAAAAACCTATTTTGATAATGTTTTTGTTGATTTTATACTATTGCAAATCTGGGTTATTTTTATCTCGTACTTGGTACGAGTGTCATAATTTCTTTCGAGTTAAAGTACGTAACACCCACGCATACCCACGCACACCTACGCATACCTACACCTAAACACACGCACACCTACATCTACACCTACACTCACGTACACCTATACCCACCCACGCCCACCCACGCACACCCACGTGATGCAAAAAGTTATTACGCAATGTTTACGCAACAAGTTATTACGCAGACCCGTATCTGGCGTGTTGTTGGTTATCGCGTAATGGGTGTCTTCTGATTGACTTACTGTTTTCGGATGTTTTCATCCGCGCTTAGGTTACTTAAAAGGGTTTTCGCATTACAGATCAGTCAGTATCGTGAAAGTGTTTTGAAGAGTACGGATGTGTTGTTGCAGTGTTAAAAGTTAAGCATTTAAGTTATTTTAAAGTTACATACTATTTTATTATTTTTAAGTTTAAAAAAGTGTATCAAGTGATTTTTTTTTCATAGTAATTTCGATCAGATTTAGTTTTGATGTGATCAGATGTTACTTGTTGTCTCCGAAAATTCTGTATAGATAACATAGGTGAAAATTTTATCGTAATAGCTAAAATTATTTTATTTTGAAGGTTGTTCAAGTTGTTTTTCACACAGGTTGAATTTGTATGAATTTGTATTTGTATTGAAATTTGTATTTTTTCCCGAGAAAATTTATATATAAATACCAGAGCTTAAAAAAATATTATAATTAAAACTATTGTTTTTTAAGTTACATTCTATCAACTATCGTAAGTTTAAAAGTGTTTTTTTTAGTAAATACAATCTTATTGAATTTTGACTTGATTGTGTGTTTTGTATTTTTCCCTGAGAAAATTTATATATTAATACCGAGAAACTTCTATTCAAATAACACCTTGTAAAAATGACAACTTGTATAACCGACTTACCACTTGAACTGCTGCACAAGATTTTTGCGTACACATTCGATGGAGGTGAGGATGTCGCGAGGCTCGTCGACTTAAGCAAAATAGCGCCTGAATTTCGTCCACCGTGCGAGATGATTTTTATGGACAATCTTCGCAAAATAAGCGGTATGAAAAACTTGCAGAATCCAGATTCTCTTTTTCTCGCTGCAGGCAAAAAGTTGGCCGATAGGATGGACGAGCTTCATGAGGCGAGGGAAGGAAGGAGACGATATAGGTACGATTGGTATGAGTCAAACGCGGAAACAGACAGCATTATCACACAACTCAGCGCATTGGTTGAGACGCGAACTGTCTTCCTAAACTCGCATGGTATATAAATAAAATACCATCACTATGAAACCCAAAGGTGTCGTCTATCAGGTACCATAGGTGGACCTCAAATCTCTCGGAGATTCGAATCCTGTTAGGTTAAACACCATAAAAATTTCACAGCAAGAATTCTCATATGGACTGACGATTTTTTTTAACAGACTTAATAATGAGTTATAACCTGTGTTGCGATACCACTATAAACTGAATACAAAATATGCAGTCCCTGGAATGAGATGGACGAGGCAATCTGGCAATAAATGGATGTTTTCTTTTTATTAAGCATAGCAGTGTGTTTTCGCTTATTTTAATATCAGACAACAATGTTAGAAAGTGTGGGCATGGTCCCCAAGAATACAATTTAAAATCACTAATATAATATGAACTTTTTTCACTTGTGTGTATTTGAATATGAAAGTGAGGTACTATGAATAATTGAGGAGAACAATCACAAAGAGGCTTATGAACCTCGACCTATACAGGTGTACAGTGTCTCTCAAAAGTTTTAGGACAACGACATTTTAAACTAGGCAACCCAATTTACACAAGCCGTTGGTGGGTTGCGTGCAGAGTTAGGCTCAATTTCAGGGTTGCCACATGCACAATAGATATTTATAAAATACTCGAAAGAAATATAAACAAGTATTATTGTATAAAATTATTAAAAATATCACTATTATATCGCAAATGACAAAATTCTTTCTGAAAGAAAAAATAGGTTTTCTAGTATTTCATCGCTGATGTGTCTACAGTAAGGAAAAGAGGTGAGAGGAAACGAAAGGTTACAAAGGAGAGGAGAAAGAGAAAGCGAAAGGAGAAGAGGAAAAGTAGAGGAGAGAAGAAAGAGAGGATAGACGAGGAGAGGAGATGTAGTGAGGAGAATGGAAAAAGATTCGAGGAGACATGAGGAAAAAAGAACAAAGAAGAGAAAAGAGGAGGAAAACGAGACGAGAGAAGAGGAGGAGACGAGAAGAGGGAAGTGGAGAGTAGAGTAAAGGAGAGAAAAGGAGAAGAACGAAAAAGAGAGAATAGTACAGTGGAGTCGGAAATCTAAGACAGGAAAGGAGATAAGAGGAGTTGAGAAGAGTGGGATGGAGATAAGATGCGAGAAAAGTAGGGAAGGCGATATGAGATAAAAGCATAACAGAAAGAGGGGAGAGAAGAAGGAGAAGGAACTTGAGAGAAGAGGTAGTTGCAGAAAATATCCTCTGAGCGACAAGAATGGATGCATTGGTCATAATATCAACATGAAACATTCAATAACATTTTGAAATGTATTGGAGAATATATTAGATCGGTGCGAAATGCGTTTTGGCTGAGTTCAGAGCAAGTTAAAAATCTTCCATGTAAGATCTTTGATTTTACCTGCGATTACACCACTAGAAAAATGAACGTAATTTTTAATATTTATAAGAATTATTCAATTTTTCTCCACTTCTCGGTTCCTTGAAATGGAGATTTTGTAATTCAATATTTCCCCTCCCCCCATCGTTAATTCCAAACTGAATCATTCCGTTTCACACGGCGTGGACAATGAACACAATGGGATATGTCTAAAACTTACGAAAATTTTCTGCTAGCGGAAGGGTTTGAACCTACGACCATCAGATTGACAATCCTGAACGGTAACCATTATCCTACAACCTTTCGCTCCTTAAACCAGGTAGAAGAACCACTACACTACGCCTTTACCTTCGAATGAAACAATTTTTTTTTTTTTTAAGTATTCTGTCCCTCCAATATTGTAAATATCGTTTGGTATACGTGTAGTCGAACTTTTACTTTAATTTTGATTTGCTTTCTTGTAGTATAACCGATATCTTCGAGAAATAATTTTCGAAGTAATTAAAAACGAGAATATTGGTAGTTGTGAAAATGAGAGTTATTTCTTCTAACTTATTATTGTGATTAGACATTACTAATGGAAAATATCTAGAGGCTTGAATATTACAGGACGATGTTCTTTTCCTGTGATACTGTAACAGACAAAATGCTTGTTTACTGATGCAAGTCTTGTGTCCAGAACAGTCTTATGAAATGTATATGCTGTTGCGTAAGATAACACGAAATAATTACACCGTTTGCGAACTACCAAATCTGTGCAACGTTATACGTAAACAGGCGGAAAATTTTATTCATAAAATCACTTCACATTTGACAGTGTTAGTCAAGAGAGACTCGTGGGACACTGTGTTAAGGTGCTGGACTAAATCCTTCTAATTTTTCTTCCTCGAAGAACAACAGTTTCTAAGGAAGAGCAACAGTGATGATCTTTCTTATTTCTTTTAAATGCTTACACTTTCCTTTAATTGGGTTAAAAATAAATAAGAATATTGCTTGCATTTCTGTCATTGACGTAGACCAGAGAGAGAGACAGACAGACAGACAGATATTACAAAATAGTTCAAATAGTGCGAACGCCATTAAAAAGTCATGATAATTCTATGCTGCGTACTTAGAATTATTCATACAATAAAGAACATGTCTAATTGTGAGTTAACAAAAAAAAACAATAATAAAGAGACATTTTAGCATCACGATTGCAGTTCGAAAAAGTCGGGTCAGGGATTGAAAGCAACGCACTGTCCTGACTAAATCGGTGAATCGGACGTCTGGTAGCCTTGCATCAATGATTATAAAACTAAAACCACCCAATATTGAAGCTTGAAGACTTTTGCGTAAGAAACAGATTCATTTATACAAGAGCAAAATTGAAATTTTTACACATTTCAAAAATCGACGATGTTATTTTCGTATTTATTTATTTATAGGTTCACAGTTAAATATTTTAGGGTTCGAGGGGAAGCATGGCCCACATGGTCCCTCCTCTGGCTACTGACCTTACGTAGACAGTGGAAGAGAAATTTTGGAGAACCTTTCTATTAAATTTAGTATTTACATTCACCTTATGCTCAGATAGGTTAAACCGTTTATTGACAATCGTGAACTTTTCGTTTAATAGAAAATATTTGGTTTTAAACGACGGTAGAACATTGGTCGAATTTCCTTTCTTGCTCTTTTGAGAGAATATATACTTCTACAATAGCAATCGCGTTCGGAAACCGTGAAAAAAAAGACTTGGTTTTCAAAGGCACAGGTTTTCGATGCACAGTGTCTGCACCCGGCACGTTACAAGTGACCAGAGTCGAATTTTAAAGAGAATCTGAAGAATGGTAGATTTCATCAGAGGCGGCTAGGTAGGCACCAGCTCAACATGCAATAGTTTAAGTGATTATTCCTGACAAACAAAAAACCGTATTGAATAATTATTGGGATAGTAATACGTGTATCCGCGCTTTTTTAACAATGTAAGTTCGAAGACAATCTGTATTCCATTTATTTATATTGGCAACTTGGTCAACCGGAGGTTATTTTATCGCCTCACAACGAGCCTTGCGACATCCTCACCTCCATCGAATGTGTACGCAAAAATCTTGTGCAGCAGTTCAAGTGGTAAGTCGGTTATACAAGTTGTCATTTTTACAAGGTGTTATTTAAATAGAAGTTTCTCGGTATTTATATATAAATTTTCTCAGGGAAAAATACAAAACACACAATCAAGTCAAAATTCAAAAAGATTGTATTTACAAAAAAAAAACACTTTTAAACTTACGATAATTGATAGAATGTAACTTAAAAACAATAATTATAATTATAATATTTTTTAAGCTCTGGTATTTATATATAAATTTTCTCGGGAAAAAATACAAATTTCAATACAAATACAAATTCATACAAATTCAAACTGTGTGAAAAACAACTTGAACAACCTTCAAAATAAAATAATTTTAGCTATTACGATAAAATTTTCACCTATGTTATTTATACAGAATTTTCAAAGACAACAAGTAACATCTGATCACATCAAAACTCAATCTGATCGAAATTACTATGAAAAAAAATCACTTGATACACTTTTTTAAACTTAAAAATAATAAAATAGTATGTAGCTTTAAAATAACTTAAATTCTTAACTTTTAACACTGCAACAACACATCCGTACTCTTCAAAACACTTTCACGATACTGACTGATCTGTAATGCGAAAACCCTTTTAAGTAACCTAAGCGCGGGTGAAAACATCCGAAACAGTAAGTCAATCAGAAGACACCCATTACGCGATAACCAACATCACGCCAGATACGGGTCTGCGTAATAACTTGTTGCGTAAACATTGCGTATTAACTTGTTGCATCATTTGGGTGTGCGTGGGTGGGCGTGGGTGGGTATAGGTGTACGTGAGTGTAGGTGTAGATGTAGGTGTGCGTGGGTGTAGGTGTAGGTATGCGTAGGTGTGCGTGGGTATGTGTGGGTGTTACGTACTTTAACTCGAAAGAAATTATGACACTCGTACCAAGTGTGAGGTGAAAATAACCCAGATTTGCAATAGTATAAAATCAACAAAAAACATAATTAAAATAGGTTTTTCCATTGTAGTTAAACTAATAAAAACAATAAGCCTCGTACCAAGTGTTGGTTTCAACTCCCAATATATATGTACTTGTATACTTAAAAAAACTGGAAAAACTCACAGGTGTCTGTCAATTGGACCGGAAGTGGACCGGAAGTGGACCGGAAGTAGACCGGAAGTGGATCGGAAGTAGACCGGAAGTGGACCGGAAGTAAATAGGTGTAGGTGGGTGTGGGTGTGGGTGAGTGTGGGTGTGGGTGTGGGTGGATTTAGGTGTGCGTGGGTGTAGGTGTGCGTGGATGTAGGCATTACGTACTTTAACTCGAAAGAAATTATGACACTCGTACGAAATACGAGATGAAAAATGACAGATTTGCAATAGTATAAAGTACCAAAAATATCGTCAAAATAGGTTTTCCACTGTGCTAAAATTAATAAAAATATTAGGCCTCGTACCAAGTACGACGTTGAAGGAATCTGATTACTCTACTCATATAGGAAATATTATATAAAAATTACTTAGATAAAAACTCGAAGAAGTAAGAACTAGAAATATTTCTCCGATTTTTTGTGATGATACAAAAATCAAAAACGGGCTTAATTGAAAGTAATTATATAGATGACTTGATATAAAGAATACTTAGGTACAAACCTCACACATTCGATAATTTATGGTCTAGAGTTTCTTGTGATCTTCGTGTCTGAGCAAATGAGAGAATACAAAAATATTTCTAAGTTTTTCCGTGACGGTACAAAAATAAAAAAAGGGCATAATAAAAAGTAATCATATAGAAAATGTTATATAAAAATTACTTATATACAAACCTTACACACTGGATAATGTCTGGTCAACAGTGTCTTGTGAATTTCGTGTCTCAGCGAAGAAGTAAGAATTCAAAAAATTTTCCCGGATTTTTCGTGACGGTACAAACGTAAAAAACTGGTTTAATAGAAAGTAATCACAAAATTTTTTATTTAAAGATTACTTAGATACAAACCTCACACATTCGATAACATTTGGTCTATAGTTTCTTGTGGACTTCGTGTCTTGTCGAAGAAGTAAGAATTCAAAAATATTTCCCGGGTTTTCCGTGAGGATACAAAAATAAGAAACGGCATAAATTCGAAGTAATTATATATGTGACTTTATATGACGATTTCTTTGATACAAACCTCACACATTCGATAATATTTTGTGTATAGTTTCTTGTGAATTTCGTGTCTCAGCGCAGAAGTAATAATTCTAAAAAAATTCCGGTTTTCCGTGAGGGTAAAAAAATCAGAAACGCGCTTAATATAAAGCAATCACATTGACGATTTTATATAAAGATTACTTAGATACAAATCTCACACATTCGACAATTTTTGGTGTATAGTTTCTTGTGAACTTCGTGTCTCAGCAAAGAGGTAGCAATTCAAAAATATTTCCTGGATTTTCCGTCTTTGTACAAAAATCAGAAACGGTCTTAATAGAAAGTAATCAGATAGAAGATACTACTTAAAAATTACTTAGATACAAACCACACACACTCGATAATATTTGATCGATGGTTTCTTGTGAATTTCATGTTTCAGAGAAAAATTAAAGATTAACAAATATTTCCCGGACTTTACGTGACGGTACAAAAATCAGACAGAGATTTAATAGAGAGTAATTATGTAGGTGATATATGAAGATTACTTAGATACAAACCACACACATTCCATAATATTTTGTTCATAGTTTGTTCTGAATTTCTTGTCTCAGCGATGAAGAAAGAATTTTTTAAAAAAAACTTATTTTTCGTGACGGTACAAAAATTAAAAACGTGCTTAATAGAAAGTAATCACAGAAAATTTAATTAAAAGATTACTTAAATACAAACCTTACACACTTGATAATATTTGGTAGATGGTTTCTTGTGAATTTCGTGTCTCAGCGAAGAGGTAAGAATTAAAAAATACTTCCCGAGTTTTCCGTGACGGTATAAAATCAAAGATGTGCTTCATAAAAAGTAATCACATAGGAGATTTTATATATAAATTACTTACATACAGAACTCATACACTCGATAAATTTGGTCGATTGCTTCTTGTTAATTTCGTGTCTCAGCGAAGAATTAAAAATTTAAAAATATTTCCTGGATTTTTCGTGACGGTAGAAAAATAAAGAACGGGCTTAATTGGAAGTAATTATATAGATAACTTTATATGAATATTGCCTAGATACAAACGTCACACATTCGATAATATTTGGTCCATAGTTTGTTCTGAATTTCTTGTCTCAGTGAAGAAGTATGAATTCAAGAAAAATTCCCGAGTTTTCTGAGACAAAAGAAAAACAAAAAACGGGCTTAATTGAAAGTAATTATATAGATAACTTTACATAAAGATTGCTAAGATAGAAACCTCACACATACGATAATATTTGGTGTATATTTTTTTGTGAACTTCGTGTCTCAGCAAAGAAGTAAGAATTCAAAAATATTTCTCGGATTTTTTGTAAAGGTACAAAAATAAAAAACGGCCTTAATTGAAAGTAATTATATATATAGGACTTTACAAAAATAATACTTAGATATAAACCTCACACATTCGAAGATATTTGGTCTATATTTTCTTGTGAAATTTATGTCTCAGCAAAGAAGTAAAATTCAAAAATATTTCACGTTTTTTTCCGTGGCGGTACAAAAATAAAAAGCGGCCTTAATTGAAAGTATATAGATTACTTTATATAAAGATTACTAAGATACAAACCTCACACATTCGATAAGTTTTGGAATATTGTTTCTTTTGAACTTCGTGTCTCAGCGAAGTAGTAAGAATTCAAACATTTTTCCCGGTTTTACCGTGACGGTACAAAAATAGAAAACGGGCTTAATATAAAGTAATCATATAGAACATTTTACATAAGGATTAGTTAGATACAAACCTCACACACTCGAAAAGGTTTGGTCAACAGTTTCTTGTGAATTTCGTGTCTCAGCAAAGAAGTAAGAATTTTAAAAAAAATCCGGTTTTCTCGTGACGGAAAAAAAATTAATAAAAACAAACTTAATAGAAAGTAATCACGTAGAAGACTTTATTTAAAGTTTATTTAGATTCGGAGCTCACACACTGGATAATATTTGGTCCATAGATTCTTGTGATTTCCTGTCTCAGCGAAGAAGTAAGAATTTTTTTTAAAAAAAATCCTCGATTTCTCGTGACAGTACAAAAATAAAAAACGGGCTTAATAGAAAGTAATCACATACAAGATCTTATTTAAAGATTACTTAGATAAAAATCTCACACTCGATAATATTTGGTCTATGATTTCTTGTGAATTTCGTGTTTCAGCGAAGAAGTAAGAATTCAAAAATATTTCTCGGCTTTTCGTGAAGGTACAAAAATCAAAAACTGTCTTAATAGAAAGAAATTATATGGATGACTTGATATAAAGATTACTTAGATACAAACCTCACACATTCGATAATATTTGGTCTATGATTTCTTGTGAATTTCGTGTCTCAGCGAAGAATTAAGAATTCAAAAATATATTTCGGGTTATCCGTGGCAGTACAAAAATAATAAAACGGGCTTAATAGAAAGTAATCACATACAAGATTTTATTTAAAGATTACTTAGATAAAAACCTCACACACTCGATAATATTTTGTCGTTGGTTTCTTGTGAATATCGTGTCTCAGCGAAGAAGTAAGAATTCAAAAATATTTTCCGGGTTTTCCGTGGTGGTACAAAAAAAAATGTGCTTAATAGAAATTAATCACACAGAAGATTTTATATAAAGATTACGTAAATACAGAGAACACAGACTCGATAATAGTTGGCCTATTGTTTCTTGTGAACTTAGTGTCTCTGCAAAGAATTAAAGATTTAAAGATATTTCCGAGATTTATCGTCACGGTACAAAAATAAACAACGACTTAATAGAAACTAATTATATAGATGACTCTATATAAAGATTACTTAGATACAAACCTCTTACATTCCATAATTTTTGGTCTATAATTTCTTGTGAACTTCGTGTCTCAGCGAAGAAGAAAGAATTCAAAAATATTTCATGTTTTTTTTCCGTGACGGTACAAAAATAAAAAAAACAGGCTTAATAAAATGTAATCATATAGAAAAATGTATATAAGTATTACTTAGATACAAACCTCACACTCGATAATGTTAGATCAAAAGGTTCTTGTGGATTTCGATACAAGAATAAAAAACGGTCTTAATAGAAAGCAATCATTTAGAAGATGCTTTGTATACAAATCTCACACACTCGATAACATTTGGTCCACAGTTTCTTGTCAATTTCGTATCTAAGCGAAAAAGTAAGAATTTAAAAAAAAAAATCCCAAGTTTTCTTTGGCGGCACAAAAATAAAAAACGGTCTTAATTGAAAGTACTCATATAGAAGATTTTATTTAGAGATAACGTAGATACAAACCTCACACACTCGATAATATTCGGTCCATAGTTTCATGTTAACCTCGTATCTCTGCGAAGAATTAAGAATTCAAAAATATATCCCGGGTTTTCATTACGGTACAAAAATAAAAAAACAAGATTCATAGAAAGTAATCACATAGAAGATAACATTTACAGAATACTTAGATACTGACCTCAAACATTCGATAAAATTTGGTTTATAGTTTCTTGTGAACTTCGTGTCTTAGCGAAGAAGTAAGAATAGAAAAACATCTTCCGGATTTTTCGTGATGGTACAAAAATAAAAAACGGGCTTAATTGAAAGTAATTATATAGATTACTTTATGTAAAGTTTACTTAGATACAAACCTCACACATTCGATAATATCTGGTCTATAGTTTCTTGTAAACTTGGTGTCTCAGCGAAAAAGTAAGAATTCAAAAATATTTCCCGGTTTTCCGTGGCGGTACAAAAATAAAAAACGCTGTTAATAGAAAGCAATCATATAGAAGATGATATTTAGAGATTACTTAGATAGAAACCTCACACACTCGATAATATTTTGTCTACACTGCAAAAAAAAAAAGGTGTGTTTGGGGTGAGTTTCGCTCTTTGGAGGCTTCGAAGGTCAGAATACTCGGAATCCTCACCCTTTTGAGTGAGTTTCTCCTCCCTACCCTAGGGTGAGTGCAGATCTGTCGTGAAAACCTTCCCTATACACCCCTTTGGGTGAGTTTCGGCTGCACCGTGATGCCACATGTACAAACTTTCCCACTGAAAATCCACTCACAGGCCTTGTCATAGCGAAAGAATTTTGCCGACATGACAACGTTTGTCGTCCTGGACCCCCTGCCCAGGCTCTCCGAGGCAATTTTTCTACCTGCTGAACCCTTTTCCCAACAAATTACCACCCTGTAGCAGTTCTCTAAATATTCAGCAGAGGCGCTGTACTGCAAGTGGCGCTGATTCGAGTGACTAAATCGTGAAATACTTTCAAAATAGGTCGAAAACCTAAAGTCCGTCGACGTTGTTCGTGTGGGGAAACTAGCGGTCGAGGGACCTTGGAATAAACCTGTCAGTTTTGAGATCACTGTGATGTTTTAATAATTAGAAAGTGTACGAAATAAATACCTGTATGTTACATGTAAATTTCAGGAATAATCTATTTGAATAGTCATTTCTTATTTTCAAGTACAATTTCACTGCTTTACGTCAGTAATTAACAAAATTTAAGCCGAAAGAAAAATATGATTTTTCCTCACTTAAACAAAGGAAATACATGTTTATAGCCTGAAAGAACGTGTGACATATGCAATCGTGCAAGTGCATACAAATTAAGGCATAAAAAACTGTGTTTCTTTTGTTTACAATATTTCTTCTTTCTTGTTGTTCGAACCTGTATGACTGCATCTTTGTAGTTATTTTCTCATGAAAATATAATGTGCCTTCATTATCAATGTTATCTTGGAGAAGTAAATTTTGTTACTTGGAGTCGGTATTTCTAGTGTTCATTCATAACGCTTATCTGTCGGGCTGCATTACACTTTTCCTATTCTTATTTCATTACTTTTTTTCGGCTAGGAGGAAGCTCTTATGCAAAACACAGATTACAGATATAACACCAGGAGTACACAACCTGAGTACTCAATGTAATTGGAATTATTTTTTAACGCTTAAATAATTTGTTTAACCTTACTATTTTACAGTAAATTTAACGAGAGGCGTCAAGACAATTCTTTGTGCTGAGATGTAAAATAAACTTAATGTTTAAAATGTGACCCCACCACAATTAAAAATTTAATATTTCCGAAGTCACTGGGATTATCGTAAAGGATTATGACCATAAGAGAAGGGTTATGGCTTCTTGTTATGAGGCACGTAGCCAGGGGGAGGGCTAAGGGGGCTGAAGCCCCGAAATCCTACAAATATCTAATTTAAATAGTGCATAGAGGTAATTAATTTTACTTACTTAGCAGGATTAAACATTAGATCGAAAAAAGTTTAGTGTATAATAGAGAAACCAGTTTATATTGTTATATTCTACCATTTAATCCAAAGAATAAATGGATCCACCAGCTCTCAAAATTTATAGTTTTCTTTGTGACAAGTCATACTATATAAACTTCATGAGTAAAATTTGGGCAAAACTTTTAAAGCCTTTACTGACGGAATGTGTAAAGGTTAATAACAAAATACAATAACTATGAATTTCAGTACACTAACTGTACAAAATGTAAAAAAAATGGACAATGTGTTGGATATACACTCATACAGTGGATCGAGTAGCAGTCTCTCTCCATTTACACAATAATAATAATAATAACAAATAATTTGGATTAAAATTGGTTTATTTTCAATAACTTATAATAGTTGTTATTGTAAAATGATAATTATAACCGTGGTAAACTGGTAATAATTATTATTGTCATTATTCTTTCTACCAATCAATGGCCTGTCCCCTTCTGCAAATATTTCTGGCGACGCCTGTGGTGATAAGGATGAGCCCCCCCCGAAATAAACGGGCCTGTGTTATAGTCATGTTCCTAGAATTCCCATCCTTCCTGCATTTGAAATTCTTTTTTTAAAGTTCTCTGCCAAACAACTTACGTACGCCACCAATATGACATGTGACGAATACTTCAATTTGCAATTTGACGAATGGCTTAATTGTAACGATGAGGATAACACTGATGAGACAAAGAAAAGGACATATTCAAACTTTACCCAAACCTTCTGCTTCGTAGTTTACTACACCAACGACTATCTTTTGCATTTATTCAAAAGGTATGCCTAAGGGCGGTAACGCCTACAACAAACAGTCTAATAGAAAATGTTTCATCCCACTTTGCGTTTTATCCTTGCAAGGGACCGCAACTCCAGAAGACATTCAACTTTCATTACTTTTCCCCCACCCCTACATCACAGTCAATGTACAACCTAAAATGCTTATCCATATTTTTGAAATCTTTAGAGCTGCATAAACAAAAATCATAAAAGTTTCTAAATAGGTCCGCTTATCTAAGTATTCAAAAGAAATTTTGGTTAAGCTAATTAAATTACCATAAACGCAGTTCCAATTTGTTATTCTTGTTTCATTTCCAAATATACGCTACATTTAATGAGGCAAACTGGTTCCCTTTCTGAGCCACTGTCTTCAAATAGATGTGGCAACAAATAAATTTTGCAACGACGTGTTGAATACCATACGTGAATATCCTCCAAAGTTCCGTTTCTGGACTTTCTCTCCTTTTCCTTTGTAACGAGCAACCCCTTGCTGTGCGCGTCACGCGTCAATGCACCAAACCTGAAGTCTTCCCTGGGAATGACATTACAAGTCGAAGCAATGTTTTATTTCTGGTACACGATTATATTCCTCTGATAAACGCTGTGATTAAAATTTCTAACTAGCTTTGAAAGCTTTTTCTTGAACAAACTGTACAAAAGTTAATTGTCCTCGTCCGTGGCCGTGCGGTCTAAGGCGCTGTGCTTTGGCCTCCGACGGCATGGGTTCGAGTCCGCCTGGGTTCAGTCTCTGGGTTCTCGGCCTGTGCATAGGACCGGTGGCAACCCACCATCGTGAGGAAATTGGCGAGCTACGAGTGAGTAGTGTAACCCGGTCACGGATATCTCCTATAACGGCTGGAGGTTCGACGTGCTGACCCCACGTCACCCCATTACTGGTTGAAGATCTCCACACCTCTAGGTAAGATTGTGGGATGGAGCCTGGCAGCCGGGAGATAGGTCAAGGCCCTTCGAGGGCTGTAGAGCCACGGGTATTATTATTATAGAAGTTAATAACAAAATTTAATGACTATAAGCATCTCAGTCAAGTTACTGTTGCGCTGGAAATTCATTTATCAAGTGGATCGAGAAGAAAATTCTCTCCAAGGAGGATATAATAATAATAATAATAATAGTAATGATAATACATTTGGAATAAAATTGGTTTATTTCAATTAGTTTATAACAATAGTAATCATAAGCATGATAATTATTATTGTTATTAATATTACTGTTTAAATTTTATTGTTGGCCTGACCACCCCTATAAAGAATTCTGCTTCCTTGTAATCCACGCGCACGTCACCTACTAAATCAAGAGATTATTATTATTATTGGTTTGGATATATACGTGGATCTTTTCATAAGCCAACTAATTGACCGTCAAGCATTCGGTAGCAAAATCCTTGAGTCTACTATTCAACGTGCTCGGTCACGGCTAACTTATTACATTTATTTCAGACAGTTTGCATTATACTGGCACGTAAGATTTCTCAAAATATGGTCAACTGAAGTTAATCAATGCCATTGAACATAGGATTACTTTTACAAAAATTAATAAAAGTGCAACATGAATTTAGGTTACAAACTGAGACGAGAGTCGTGAATGAAGGAACCTTTCGTTCTTTCGTCGCTGTAAGCAGACTCGTTCTCGTTGCTCTTTCTTTCCCGAAGGAAAAGCCTCGGTCTCGTTTAGATTATCTCAATAATAAATATATAAGAAATGTTTAAAGACATTTAGTAATATAACTTAAAAACGAAAGTTTTAGAAAATTAAACATCTTTAAATAAAAAGTAAATCAAGTTGCATATTATAGAAATTTTGATTATAACGAATTCAAAAAATAATTTACACTACGATTTACCAAATCCTTGAACAATACAAGGCTTTCGGACAGTATAAGTCTCGATTATACAGACGGCTGTCACTCTCGGTCTTGTCTTCATTTTAAATTGTGCTCGGTTTCAGCCAAAGTGGCACAAAAGCGAAGTAAAATAAAGCAAATCAATCAATCAAAATAATCATAATACGTAATAATAAATTTTATACCAACGGCCGATCTTCCTTTAAAAAATTCTGGTTTTCTATTGTTCTAGTCAACAGTCGAAGGCAATCGATATATGTAATACCTCGAATGACGTGTCTTCCTGCCAGTGAGAAGGAAAAGAAAACGGCATTATTCCTGCTTACCACTATCTAAGATACAGTTTTATTAGTAGTGCAAGACCCTGCATTCAACGACTAGTTAAAAAAAAATGAAGTTACTTATTGTATTTTGGATGATACGTCCTTCATATCTTCACATTCACGCTTGTTTATTAACTATCTGGATTATTTTTAAAAAATGTTATTTTTCGCAAGTTCTCGTGTCCATTGGCAATATGTACAAATACAGGAAAATAATTTATCTTATGGAAATGGCTATTTCAACAGTCACTCACCCAGGCTCGAACCCGGACACCAAGTGACGAGAGCGTTGCACCACAGCTCTGCACCCTGACCGTGGGGGTCCCCTTATTGAGAAGAACTTATTGCTTACAAATCCCGCAGGAAGAGTACATTATCTTTGGTAACGACCACCATATAAGTTATATTTTCTGGAGTTCTTTGTTCCAATCAGTATATTAGGACACTACAGTAAATGCAAAGACAATATTTTCAACAATAAGACATTAAATACTCATTTATTATTATAAAATTTTAATTACAGATTATTGTAACGAACTGATAATAACCAGCATTACACAATAAACGCAGTTTGAAGTTTTCTTTATATAAAAGCGACAAAAAACATTCTCATGTTCACATTAGTTTTTTAGGGGGTAAAAATCTAGATTTTTGGTCAACTAATCATGTGTATTAGAAAGTATCAATGTCAACTATTAACTAATAAGTTCTGGGGAAATTTGAAGTTGTTTGTTGCGGAACCTGAATCAACTGCCGTTATCCTCCCACCCTCCTACTATAGGGCTGTTCCTGGATGAGAATTACAATATTATATTCTACATTAATATTATTATGAAGTACTTATCTCTGTGAAGGAAAGCCGGTCTCCATGGCGGAGTGGGTAGCGCAGCGAATCCAGGCCTGGGGATGTGTTTTCTTTGCGAGTGTCCCTTCATGAATTTAATCATATCATCAATTCATCCTCATCTTCCCGATTAGCCAAAAGTGACACAAAAGCGAAATAAAATAAACCAGCTCAATCAATTTGTGGAGGAGAGAAATTCTGTCCTTTATTTTCTTAGGACTTTGGTATCCACAGAGCGCTTTCAAATTGCCACAAACCAGTGGCGGATCCAGAAGTTACAGCTGGGAGGGGCGAATTTCATTCGAATGCCTCACCTCACCGAACCTCAATTCTAACATACACTACACTGCTATATATAAACAACATATTATACTGTAAACAGGAACGAAGCTGATTTTGTGTTCTAGAAGATAGAGAATTCCTTTGCAAAAATAGAGGTCGAGGACTGGAATAGGTGGTTATTATTGTATCATAATGCCTCTTGACCTCCTATTGCCACAATGTAATCTGAATGAGCAGATATGAGAAATATAGTGAATATTCACAGAACACGAAAGCCTATTCCCTCAAGGGGTCTCAGTTCGATTTCATTTTGAAGCATATTGCACAGTGATTCAATACAAATTTAAACTGTAGTGTCAGTTTCGATTAGCTTATCTTGATCATAAGGTTGACTTATTTTATAAATATTATCGAGCCTTTTAAATTTGGGGATAAAAGTCGGAACATTTGAGTCTCAAAAATATCAGGTATAATATCATATCCAAGAACTGGCAGTTGGGAATGGAGATCGCTCCCATCGCCCTCCCAGTGGATCCGCCTGCCACAAAAGTTGTCTAAACCACCCCCACCCCCAAAGATCGTTGCTTTGTTTAAAGGACATTCACTTTTAGTGTCTTTTGTTGCAAGTCACGCGTCGTATACGGCGCGCTTTTCGTGTGGACCAATCGAAGGACGTCTGGGATAAGCAGGCCCAGAATAGCCTTGCCGTTGACATTGTGTGAGGTCGTCTGTGCCGTGGGCCAGAATAGTTTGTCTGCTGAGTGGGTATTTGAAAGTGAAGATAAGAAAGCAGGATTCGAAGGTAAGTAAGTTCAATAACGTTTTCAATATTTTTACACTGTAAGTTTTCTTTATATATGCTCAGATTGTCCTATCCTAAATGCTTAGACCAAAATGTGTTTCACATTTCGAAATAATGACAGTACACGGTGAGAGGGCACTGTTTAGCATGCAGTGTGAGCCCTTTCAATAGTTCTCGTCCGAAGATTGGCATTCGTCATGGTTTGATTTGATTTGATTGATTCGTTTTATTTTACTTCGCGGTTTGTGCCTCTTGGCTAATTTTGAGAATATGGGGATGAGTGATGAAATTGATGAATGGACATTTACAAACAACCATGCCCAAGCGGGATTTGAACCCGGGACACCTGGCGTCGCAGCTCGACGTGCTAAGACATTTAAATAACTAGCGAAATCACAAATATTACTCTTTATTACTTTGCTCCTCAGGTCGCCTAACTTGAAGATTTTAACAAATGTGAAAATTTTGGGGGTCCTTGTCCCCGCCAATTTACGCCTATGGTTACGGAGACTGAGAAATCATGGTTTAAGTTCGTTTCCGTCCTTCCCACTCCCATTTTTGGAGAGAAATAACTGGAAAACTATAACGATAAAAAATAAAATTTCAAGTGCACAAACGAAATTCTATCCAAGAAGTTGCTTGATTTTTTCTTCCTCCATGAAGGGGAGCTTTTAGTTGTTTAGTTTAGTTATTTCAATGGTACAAACGTAATGATTTTGTCCTTCATTTTAAAGTTGGGGGCGAGGGAACTTCAAATATTAATTTAATTTACTCTCAAATCGTTACGGTACAATCGAAAAAATGCGCTGGGATAAAACTGTACGGGCTACCTGAAGTCCCCCCCCCCCCCAAGTTCAATTTGTGAATACTCGAACTCTGTAATGTTGCAAACGAAAGTAAATGCGATACAATCCGGTACAAACGAAAGATAATCTTACTTTAAACAGAATATGTGGATGTTTGGGGGAACAACGTCACAAAGGTTGACCCTACTACAATTATCACTGCTACTAGGATTCTCTATCATCTTTATTTCTTTCTCCGTTTTCATATGTTTCAATTTTTCTCTGCTCTCTTGGTTCCTCTGTTTCCATTTCCGTTATTCTTCTTTACCTTTTGTCTCTTTCTTTCTACGCTTCCTTCTCTCTTTCCCATTTCCTTCTATTTATGTTCTCTGTCATTCGCTGTCAATGTATCTTCGGTCTCTTTCACCCTCTCTCTTTGTGTTCTTCTGTTCTTGTGTGATTCTCGCTGCGCTGTAAGCAATCCCAATTTTTAACTGTTGGCTATTTGTGTTAGGAAGAGATGGGCCAAAAATATTTCGTTGTGGGCTAGAGCCCCCTTTGGTGTCGACTATTCTGACTGCGACTGGCACCTTCGTTTGGTGTGTGATGTTCCTAAAGTTGTAAAGTAACTTGTTGCGCATAATTCATAATCTTTCGTTATTGGCTGTCGGAACGTACCCCAGAGGGATTTGTAATTGATTTTTAAGTAAAGAGGCCAAAATAATGCAGTGGGATACTGTGGGACGTAAAGTTAATTTGCATGGGAAATATTATTTACAAAACAGGCTTCTGTAAGAGTTTATAAGATTTGTAAGCTGCTGCTTAAACTCCATTCATTCGTTGTAGTCGATTGCATCTAATTCACAATTTTTTAAAGGAAAAAAGACACATTGTAAACAAGGGCGTGAAAGTTAAATATACCTTGACATTAATTTTCGGGAGCAATGATCGCCTTCCCACATTCAGACGCTGATATTCGTGAGGTTTTCTGTAGTGTGCGTCCATAGTATCTTCTAATTTTCGGTCCTTGGGGGATTCTAAACATTAACAATTTAAGTTAAGAAAACTTACAATTTCAAGCAGCAGCTAGAATTTCTTTTAGAGTGTTGTCTTAGATTTCTTTTACACATAAATATGGTTGTGTAACATAAAATTTTAAGTATTATTTTAATTTTCAACTCCTTTTCAGGAATGTGCCATGCATAGAGAGGAGTGAATACGGATAATACCCACAAACACACTCGCCTTAGTTCCAATCTACACTGAACATTTCGCCACTCATCACCGATAGCAGTTTTTCAAGGATCCTGCATGGGTTGGGTTTACACAGATATGCAATGTAAGTAGAGTAGTTCAAATCTAATTTTGTTCTCTTTTCAAGGGAATTTATTATTCATTATTTTCATAAGTTTTAAGCTGTAGGAACTTGAAATGACAGAGGTCTCTTAGGAAGTAAGCTTATATGCTGAGATGGGAGGACCAGTGGCGACCACTATATGTACCCAGGTGTAGCGCACGCTAGAGGTGGTCAGCTAGTATTGAACATTTAGTCATCATAGTGAGTGTGAAAAGAAAATTAAAGTGTCAAAAGTACATGCATACATAAATACATGTATCAAGGAGTCCGAGGTTCCATACTCGGTAGTGGTTCAGATTTCACTTTGAACTTTAGGTGAAGCCCCGATTAGCCTTTCTGTGCATAAAGTGGACTTAAAAACAAATTCAAACAACAAATCTGGAAATAGGAAAGGGTGGGTGGGTGTCTCATAGCTTCGGTTATTTCTGTTTCAAAGGGAGTGTTCGCCACTGGGAAGGACAGTACTAATAGTTATACACAGTGTAGGCTGGAGTGTAAAACTTTGTTGTGACTGTCTTAAGAAGTATTTGGAAATTGATATGGCATACTAATTACACAATGTGTACAGCGAGATGTTAAAATATTACCAGGCAAGTTGTTCATAATTTTCAATATTTTTTGACGTCCCACGTGTATTTAAGGAATTGAACTGCATTGAACTTCTCCGGGAAATATTTATGCATCTCACTCTTTACATACCTTTCCTAATATCTTTGTTACACAATTAATTTCATGGAGGATTAGTGAAAAAAAAAAATGGTTGACTAGACCACACAGCAAATATACTTCTGTGTCAGCATCTTTAAGTTCTGAGAATCGATTGCTGCTTGTGTACAATTTAGTGTTCTTGTGGATGTGGGATGAAGTAAGTGATTCATACATTTTATTTGTTTTCTCTTTTCAACTTGCAAAGTGAGGGTCTGTGATGCTACATTTATTGGCTATCAGTTACCCTGTAAAAGCCTACATACAAATTTTGTCTTTGGAAATTAAATTCATTTTGAGATGTTATGTAGAAGAAAACACACAGATAAAGAAATTAATTCATATTTGAAAAGTATCTAAACTTTCATCATTCTGGGTTTCTTTCATTCAATCTTCCACTGTATATATAGACATTCCTTAGGAGAATTTAAATTGCTGGGGGGATCCAAATGATACTAACTTTGCATGATAATTAACTTTTATATGTTAAATCCACTTGAACGCTTCAAATAGTCTTCCATCTATTAAGAAATATAGTTGTACAATAAACTGTTGTATTGAAGAAGTTAAATTTTTGCTACTTTCAAGATTAATCTAATTTAAATTTATTCCTTATTTCAGACATTCAATGCTGTTTAACTAAAATAACCACATCTGATGTTTGAAGATGATCCTGATTTTGTAAATGGAAATGTAAGTAAATAAATCAATTAACCTGTATGTAATCTGAAAATGTCAGAATCACATAAATAGAACTAGGAACGTAAAATATAATGCTGCGTGTGCGAACCATACATACACACCTTTCATTTTGTAATTAAGAATCTTTGGATATGCATTTCCAAAATGCACCTTAGCATAAATATACAAATTATAATCTTATGTATTTCTTTCGTAGCCTACTAAACTTTCAATAGAACTTTATATCTGCTACTTGAAAACAGAATCATATCCATGCTTTTATTTTTGGAGAGTTGAACTTTCATGTAGCTATGTCTTGTTTCTATAGAAAATATTTAAAATTGTCAAGGGTATGTGTCTCTTGTCTGCTGGGTGAAGGGATGGAATGAGGCATCCACTCACTTCTCCTTCTGGCACTGTGCCTGTTACATGCTAGTATAATGTACAGAATAAATAAAATCTTTTTGCCTTTTCGCTACATGATGTTTACACATACACTTTGACAGGACAGAACTACAGGGTGCGAAATCATTGAAAACTGGTGGGGGAAGAAAGTTCTTAATTTACATTCCCCCTCCGCCCCATGTGTGTATTATTAAAAGTAAATTAATTTGTTACTTTTATACATATCAGATATTGTAAAGCAGCCAACTAATTCCTTTAGTAACTTGGTTAAAGATGTTATAAATTATGAAATAGTTGAAGTGCTTTTATTATGTGTAAGTTTTTGTTTTGTTTGTGCTTTATGTTAATATAAATCAATTAGATTTCATAGTTATAATTTTCTTGCATTCTTGTTTTACTTTAATTGTGCGTATTGGTGTAGATTTGTTAATGATTTCTTGAGAGAGAAAGCATTCAATACTCACAACTACACTAATTTGTGTGTGTTTTCGATATTATTCTTAGTACAGTATATTTGAAATTAAAAGTAATTGCTTATCTTTCGTTTGTTATAACAAAAAATCTTCCCCCCGGAAATTTTTGGTGGGGGGATTTTTAAGGCCAAGATTGTTGGTGGTGGGAAATCCCCCTGTCCCCCCAGGATTTCGCACCCTGCAGAACTAACAGAAACAAAAGAAAGCTAAAGCTAAACACTCAAAAATTAGTAAAAAAAATATTTTTCACACCAACATTGAATGGTACTGTTTGAGCTCTTAGGCGACACCAGAAAGGTGTTTGTGTTTGTGTGTATTGGGGGGCAATCCATTGACTTAACTTAATAGTAGAACAAATATTAACAATAAGAATCATGGTTATGATAATAATTTTACAGTAATAACTATTATAACAAAAAAATAAAATTATATTATTATTATTACTATTATTAAATCCTTTGGGAGAACTACTAGATGAATGAATATCAAGTACAACTTTTCCTTATTACTATATTTTTTTTTTTTTTTTTTACATTTTACACAGTTAGTGTACTGAAATGCACAGTTATTCTGTTTTATCTTTAAGTTTTAACTTTTCAATAAAAGCTTTCTAAACATTATTTATGTTATAACAACTTCTGCTTTTTGTGACTTGAAATGGCCGATGGCAATTCCAGGGGGTGGGGGGGGGGTCAACGGATATGTTCCACCTCCATCTCCCGACACCGATGTTTGAGCACAAAATATTATCCTAAAGTAATTTCTTACTTTTGAAGATAGTGTGCCATTTCCAGTTATATGCTGTGGCGTGCCCAGTAGTCAGCCCTCATTTCGCTATTTTTTCCTGCCTGTTTATAGCCCCATCATCACCCTCCTTGTATAGGCCCTTGCTTATGAAATAAAAGCATGCATGTTTATATTACCTTTGCATAATAGGGTGACATACTCTTAGTCCCTCCACCTGTTCATTCAATCAGTGGCGCACGCAAGGGGGGTTACTGGGTTTAACCCCCCCCCCCGAGCTTTAAATATTATGGGAAATGCTGTGTAAAATAAATTGCCAATTTAGTGCTACTGCATTCAATGTAGAAACTGATCAGTATGAGGGCCTCCCCGATGGTGCAGTGGTAGGTCGTTGCCTTGTAATCAAGGGGTCCTGGGTTCGATACCCTGTGGAGGCACATAGTGGTTCGGATCCCACTTTGAACCGCACGTCCAGTCTCGATTAGCCATATTGTGCATAAAGTGGACTTAAAACACCAAGTCAATCTATCAATTGAGCAGCTTGACTGATTGATTTTGTTTATTTTTCTTCGCATTTCTGCCACTTTTGGGCTAATTGCGAACATGAGGATGAGTGATGATATGATGGAATGGATGAATGGACACTCACAAAGAACACCTGTGCTCAGGCTGGGATTCGAACTCGACACCCCAGGCGTTTTAGCATGCTTTCGTAACCACTCATCCACGAAGGCTGGCTACTCAAGCTTGAATCACTTTGTATGCACACATCACTAGTATACTTTTCAGGGAAGTATTAAGACTCATAAATGTTATAAGTACATTCTAAACTATCACACTCTGACCTAAATGCATTCTTGGTTATATTCTTATTTACTCTTACATTTTTTCTCCTTTCAGATCATGGACGTCTTTCCATACAGACATTTTAAAGGAATACAGCATGCAAATTTTTAGCAATGAAGTAAAATTCCTCTTTTTTTGGATAAAATTGTGAGAACTATGTTGAATTATTGCAAGATGAAATGTACGAATATTGTAAATAAAGTTGAATTTTTTGCTAACTGGTAACTTTATTTCTTCAACCTAATCTTTGGGGCGAAAAAAATTAAGCTCTGTATTTGAAATAGAGTGGTTAAAAATTATGTATATGAACATTTATAACTTCTACTAAATTTGCTCTGCCTTCTTAAGAATGTACATTTTCGTTTCTAATTAATTTATTAAAGTACTGAAATAGGTTCTAAAAGCACCAAAAATCACTCACATTGTAATGATTGTGGCATTGAACTGAGTGTGCAGAACCAACAGCAAAGGAAAGGTAAGGTTGAATTATTGCTTAATGTGTATGCATTTAGTGGCAAGGTAGTATTTTTCAGAGATTATCCCCTTACCATGTATGTATATACTTGCATCCAACGTATACATAAAATTTATCTACGGATATACAAGTATACAGTATTTTGTTGTGTTAAGTATGTCATTTATTTATCCTAGCAATGTATGTGAGCATGAGTGTTGCTTTCCAAACAGTACAGAAAAAAGTTGTTATTTTATAATTAACAGGTGTGACTTCTGAAGATCAATACCCTTCATGTTATATTGTACACTCAAGGACACTTCTGGGTTGTAACAGCACCATTGACTTTCAATTAAATCATTACAACCCAGCAGTGTATGTGACTGTACATATATCCAGTCCCAATTGGCTTCTAAGCATCAAGTGGAAGTCTCAAAAAAGACTTATTGGAAAATATGTATGTACATTAAAAGTTGCGGCTTTTTTGTATGATTTAGAAATCGATACATAATATTCCTTGCAAGCTTCATGTAATTTAGGGATGGCTTGTTCTTCTACATGAATACCTTGGTGAGCGTGCTGCATCTAGTTTCCTCTAAGATTTTTAAGCTTTGTCAAATTTTAATGCTGAATTGAATGGTATTATTTTTATAAAGAAGACAATTAATCACATTAAAATCTGAACGCATTAAATGAAGAAACACTGTTTTCACTGTGATGTCGTATATTACACAATGCAAGAGTTAACATTGCATTTCTCTACTTTGATACATTTGCCATCTGGGAAGAAATTACAATGAAGTTATGATTGCTCTATCTTATTCTGAATTCATATTGGATAAGATAGAAAAGATCTGACTGATTCTTCAAGGTTAAAGGTAAGCATTATTATACTAAATGAAGATCATTTACCTCTTCCTCACGAACCCCTCAAACTCACCCTATGGGAGGAAAAACACACTCTATACTAGGGTGAGAATAACTCACCGTATAGGAGGAAAAACACACTGGGTGAGAAAACTCACCCGTATGGGAGGAAAAACACACTCTATACTAGGGTGAGAAAACTCACCCTTATGGGAGGAAAAACACACTCTATACTAGGGTGAGAAAACTCACCCTTATGGGAGGAAAAACACACTCTATACTAGGGTGAGAAAACTCACCCTTATGGGAGGAAAAACACACTCTATACTAGGGTGAGAAAACTCACCCTTATGGGAGGAAAAACACACTCTATACTAGGGTGAGAAAACTCACCCTTATGGGAGGAAAAACACACCCTATACTAGGGTGAGAAAACTCACCCTTATGGGAGGAAAAACACACTCTATACTAGGGTGAGAAAACTCACCCTTATGGGAGGAAAAACACACTCTATACTAGGGTGAGAAAACTCACCCTTATGGGAGGAAAAACACACTCTATACTAGGGTGAGAAAACTCACCCTTATGGGAGGAAAAACACACTCTATACTAGGGTGAGAAAACTCACCCTATGGGAGGAAAAACACACTCTATACTAGGGTGAGAAAAACTCACCCCAATATGGGGTGTGGAAACTCACCTTTTGGGGACGTCTATTTGTGACAAGCCAAACTCACCCCAAAAGGTGAGTTTCCACACCTTTATTTTTTTCAGTGTATAGTTTCTTGTGAATTTCGTGTCTCAGCGAAGAAGTAAGAATGAAAAAATATTTCCCGAGTTTCTCCGTTACGGTACAAAAATCGAAAATGGGCTTAGTAGAAGTTACCGTATAGGTGATAAAATTTAAGGATTATTTAGATTCAAACCTCACACATTCTATAAAATTTCGTCCATATTTTCTTGTGGAGTGCGTGTCTTTGAGAGGAATGTGAAATGTATAAAATGTTTCCAGCGTTTTTCCTGAAAAGAGACTTGATACAAAGTACATGTCTATAAAATTTTAGTGATGAATTGGAGAGCTCTAAACCTCACCAATATAATAATATTTTGTCCATGTATTCGTATGGATTAGTACATTGATATGAAAAATCCAAAATTTGAAAATTATTATCGGGTTTTCCGTAACGGTACAAAAATAATAGAGGAGTTTATTGGAAAGTACTCATTCTAGAGATTTTTTTAAACATTAAGAAAACAAAAACCTCACACATTGGATAAAATTTTGTCCAATTCTTTCCGTTAATTGCTGCCTCTAAGTAGTAAATTCAAATTTTAAAATTTTGACGTGGATTTTTAAGAACGGTATAAAAATCGGATATCCACTTATTGCAAGGTAGTGTGTATAAAGTTTTATTACTTAATTAGTACAAAAGTAGCATAATATTCTTCGAAGCAACTCAGACCGTACAAAAATATATGGTTGCAAGTTGCTAATTTTCCCGCCTTTTTTTCTGGCTGTTTCTGACGGGTACAAAATTTTTAAATAGTGGTACAAAATGGTACATAAATAGTACAATATTTTGATGTGGATACCTTAGCCGAAACAGATGATGAGGTTGAGACGTTACTCTGTAACCCCAAAATTGATTTTTGTTTTTCGACGGTAAATTGAGTGGTACAAAAATTATTTTTAGCATTTTTGAGTAGTACAAAAATAGTAAAAAATTTGGCAAATGAGGTTTTGATGGTACAAAAATATGGGGTTACAAAGTAACGGAGCCGCTCGAACCCCCTAAGCCCCTCTTGGATACATGCCTGTAAACATTTATTGCAGATCAAAAACCAATGAAATGTCCGAAAAACCAACCTGCTCCTTTTCAAGTATCAAAAGACTGGGGGGCGATTTAATGACTAGACAAGGTTTCTGGAAACCCTGCCAAAGAGACCGGGGGCGGCGGAGAGAGTTGCTCAAGTCCACATCTGCTTCTCTTTTCCACTTAGCGGCCAATATAATTTACGACTATTGATGGGAGGGAGGAACACCCAAACACCGACAGCTTCAAATTCTTGGTTAACTTTCTTGCAAGCTGAGAGTTTTGTGAAGCGTCTGGAAGGGAGCCACCAGATGGAGCCAGAGAGGGACTTGCCCCGCTAAGATATCTGGAACAAGTTCATAAAATTCAAATGGTGAGATTGAATTGATATTATATTGCAAATATTTTTATTTTCTCCGATTTTTAGGCTGTTACTTGCAGAAATTAACTGCCTTGTCCATCAAAATTGCGAGAGAACGTTTTCGCCATTCATTGAAAATTTTGCTGACTGTTGTAACTAGGATATGTGTGATCACTACAGTTGGGAGCTGAGAAGACTGCGGGTGCGGGGTGAGGTTCGGGGTGAACGGGGAGGAAGTGTGGGGAGGGAAGCTTCGACTTGGTGTTCAATTTTTCAGTGTTGCCAGACATGCAGAAGTCCCTGTAGGAAAGGGTGAGAATCTGGACTTACAGTGAGAGGTGCAGTCTGGCGTTCGGAATCATTCGTGAACCTCCACGGATGACGTCAGCCACGGGACATCTCAAAGACCAGCAACGGCATAGGAATTCACTTCTTCCGATTTTCGGAAATACATTTGTTTTAAAAATCGAATGAATGTTCTGGTGTGTGTGTGTATAAGTAAATGTATATGTATAGAGTAGATTATATCTAGTAAACTGGGTCGCTGAAGGTTAAATATCAATAGAATTAACACACAACGAAAAGCGGGAAAGCCGACTCGGGGGTTGAGAAAAGATTTATTCAGATTTTTTTATTTGAGGGGTGTAACTTTGTGTTTATGGGTATATTTAGAACCAAAATAACCATAAATTTGTCCTTTTATAAAAATTGTGTGGGTGTTAGGGCGTAGTTGATGGATAAATCACTGGGGCTGATAATCCCAAAGTTGCAGAAAAGCGATGCTACATACCAAAATGTAAATACAAACGAGAGAGTAAATGTACTACCCTACATAAGTTAAAATTAATTTAATCATGTCCAGGAAAGAAGCATTAACAAGACGCTAGGAAATACACAAAAAGCACGCAACACCCTTACTTTCATAGTCATGTTGGAAGCAGATTGCTTTGATTTGTGAAGTTTTACTCCATTATTAGTATTGCTTTCACTTGTTACTATGTAATATGTTCAATTCATTTGCAATGCGTTTTCGTACCATGCCTTTTTTTATATATGCCGCTGGCACCCTGAAAGGAAGACGAGCTGGCTGCACACGGCGACAACAGGCAGGTCAGTTTCGCATTCCTCAGGCTCACAGTCTTCTCAGCTCCCAACTGTAGTTTGGGCAGGATTTTTTTTTCGAGGAAAGGGTGAGGGGCTGGAAGGGGCGGCATACTCTATAAAATGCTTTGAAAGTTGTTCAAGGACGAAAATATAATCGGGAGTAATTTTGAGCCGAGTTTGCACTTACAAATTTGTTTCTTCTCCCAGTCCTTACTGCTTTATTTTTTATTATTATTGTTTTCTAAAAAAAAACCTCCTGCTTACGCCACTGTGCAGGATGGCAAATTTTTGGTCGGGGCCGGATTGGGAAGGAAAATTTTAATAATCCCTATTTTCGGGACTTAAATTTCTGAATGGGAAATTTTCCAAGTTTCCCGACGCGGTGAAAATTTTGAATTCTACTCAATTTCTCTCTCAAGAGATTGTTTTTGCACTTCTGGAAAATCAACATTCTATTTAAAGACATTTCAGAAACGTATAGTGCAGAGAATAGCAGAAATTACTTTTATATATGTTTTTTGAAAATGTCTCCACTGTTCGGGATCACGAAAGTGGAGAAATCATTTACCGAAGTCAGAATCTGACATTGACAATTTGCGCGTCGTTATTTTGAAATATTTTTTACAGTACCTTTCGGCTCGTAAAAACATGGATCAGAGGTACGTACCATGAAGGAGAGAGGAGCACAATTTACAAGATACATTTACACCACGCTCCGGCCGCCTTTACACCCCAGGTGCCCATTGTTTTGAAGTGTGTGAGCCCCAGAGCTTCTTTATGTGGAACAAGTCAAGGAAAATAACGACCTTTGATCACCCACCCTGGGAATCGAACTCGGGTCTCGCGCGTGGCAGTCAGACGCTCTACCGCGGCTTTTACCCATACATGTCTACAATATGTTTCAAAGATCTTCATTGACAATTTTCATCAAAATTGAAATGTGCACATCTGCATAAGATGAAGCGATTGCAACAGACACTGCTAAACGTTGTCCGCCTGTTTCTGTGAAGTTATGAAACAAAATTTGCTTAGTATATTTAGGACTAACCATTAGATTTGTGATTTGTGATTTCCATAGACCGTGATATATGACAGAAAAAAATTGAAAAAATAAAAAACTCCATTAATATATCCTTTCTACAACTCTGTTTATGAGTAGCGTGTAAAACGTCACTTACATTATACGTATAAATTAATCAAATTCTCACCGACCCGGCATTTTCCGTGAAGACCTGTTGCCAAATCTCACTGGGAAACTTTACCTTAGGCCGGAGACCAAAGTCCCCTTTCTAGGTGCCAAGCTAACGGTTCGATTCCAGGGTACGTGTGACCAGATCGGTTTTTACCCCCGGCGCATAGCCGACTAGTGCATAAAGAGACGTTGAATAATTAATAATAATAATCAATAATAATAATAATAATAATAACGGCGTAGATAATAATAATAAAATAATTGATGCTAGCCCTAAAATCCAGCGGAAATGCTTTGCTGAGTTAACGTTGAAAAAAATATTAATACCAACAGTTATGAGGATTAGTATATTACATGTATAAACACAAATCATAGTCACATCATAGATAACAAAAATGTATATTATATAACACACAAAAATAGACACATTACACAACCCCTCACTATCATTCAAGCATTAACACTCTCTCTCATACAGCAAGGAAAAAATTACATTAAGATAAATACATTGGCCATTTTTTACATGCCAAGCAATATTTAGTTTTCTTATGAATCTTAATCTGCGCCCGCAGACGTTAATTTGTTTAGAACCCAAGATACTTAGCTTTCATCTGCGCATGCTCATTAAATTCTGCCAACGAGCATAACACGTAAACTTTTATATTTTTGCAATTTATTAAAACATTTAAATAATTGTTGTAGAATTATCACTAATGCGCCTTGGAACTTCAATAACATTAGGCAGGGCACGCAACTCGTGCAACATAGATATCAAATGCAAGGCACATACATGTTCACAGAATGAAAAATGAAGACACTTATGTATTAATATATTAAAAAATAGCACGAAGTTAATTTACTTCCTCATTTAGCAAACTTGAGAGGTGATCTCTGCAAGAGATACACGATTTATGAAGTTTTAATCAAATATTACCGAGTAAAGCATATAAGGTGACATAAATAAAAATTATTAATCAACAGCTCGGCGCAGAGCGTGTAAAAACAACAGTATGTCGTGAATCCATCTTCCGAATTAGCAATTGTCGTGAAATTTAGATGATGTTGGCAAGAAATTTAATCAATTCCTTTGCGACTTTTAATTTAAATACTGGTATCTTTTCGTCCGACGGCCGATCTTTGGAGTCTTGGGTCGATGATCACTCACACATATACATGGGCGTCCGGAAGATGGGGGCAAGGGGGGCCGTGGCCCCTCCTCGAAAATGAAAGTTAACAAAAAATGATGTATTTCACACATATAATTTCATTTTAGCCACAATAATATGTGATAATTATTGCATGAACATCATAAATTCAAATTTAAGCAATGTTTTTTTTTAGAGAACAACACTTTTTGGAGAAAATGTGCCTTGTTTGGCAACCCCTGGCAAAAAATGCCTTAATTGCTCCTCCCTGGAAAAAATCCTGCGGACCCCCATGCACATATAGAAAATTAACAGTTGTATACTGTACCATCTCGGCGTTCTAGACGTTCCAGCGACGTTTACCGTAGTCCTTTATTCGGCGCCGTGACGTCAATCCGCGGTCCTCCTTGCGACACTAACACTTACCCACGTTACTTCTTTGTAGCGGCGCTTTGCAAACTTCTTGGACGCAACTTCCTTCTACGCTTCGACATCACGGCGATTAAGGTGAGGGGAAAACTGCCTCTCTGTCATCTTGTCGGCCTCGTGGTGGAGCGATTAATTGCTTCGCATCGTGTCTCTCTCTACTCGGGGGACGGCGAAAACGGGCGAAGTTGCTTTACCGGGGGTATTCGTGGATTCTCACTGCTAATCTTACGCGGGACGTCGGCGTCGTCTCAAGACGCAGTAGGTGTCGCTTCATCTCTCAATCTTCTCTTCTAGACGGTAGATATAAGTGAGGGCTGGTGTCGCTTCATCTTCCCATTCCTCTCTCTCTCTTTCTCTCTCCATAGAACTTTTGTCGGGCGTCGGCGTCAGTGTCGAAGTACTCAAGGATACTGATTCGGCTGGCGGCTTTCGGCGGTATCGTTACATGGCTTCATATCGGGCTGCGGACGCCATTTGTGGCGGCGAGGCGTATGTGGCTCTTGTGGCGGCGTTTTAGTGGTGTGGCGTCGCGACGCTGAGTGGTGATCTGCTGCGTTTGCTTCATGCAGGATAGGAAGACCCATGGCCCTCCTTCTCTTGTGATTTAGCCCGCCATAGGTGTATTACTGTTCCTCGTCACAAAAAGAATAACACGAATCCAGTCCACAGGTCACTAATGAACACTGCGTATTTATACCCTAGTCACTGTCACTCACTCACGCAGGGTAAAACACACGGCGCGGTAGAAAAAAGACAGTCCCTAATCTTTACTCCGACTGTCGCAGAGGTGTTCTAGGATCGAAAACTGGCGGTACACTGTGTGTGTTTGTCCGTTCTGCCACTATTTAAAGACAACTTGAAATTTCGAATTCAACAGACTGACTTTTAGGCGCGGAAATCTGAAGTTGCGTCGTTGGTGGTCAAGCGTCCCTTTTTTGCTTGGTCCAGCGTCTTCAGGCACACGTGTTGCGTTGGAATGGAGTGAAAAGAATAGTTCCTATTGCCTAGACTCTATCCGCTACGTAACATGTTCATCCACTAATTGGCCTCCCAAGTGGAACTTCCTGAAATGCACAAAAGTCGCTCAAACAGTGAAAGATTTATCACAGCACATTGTGTTAGTTCCCAGCTCCTCTGACCGAACGGGGGAAAAGTCGACAAAAGCAGAGAAACACAAAAGGTTCAGAAACGTGGTGTTGAATGTTCTTTTAATAACGCATTTGGGAGTACTTACCTCTTGTACAATGTAGAGGTCCAGCTGGTGAGGACCCATCCTTTTTACTTGAGTTCGTTCTGCTTCGCTCAATCGCGAAAATGACTTTTCTTTCAAACTCCTAACAGTATTCAGAAAACACAACACTACACCACACACACACGCACGTCTGAAAGCCAGTGCACATAATTGCACCCAAAAGCTTGTCAATAGATATCTTAACCGCCTTTTACCCATTGCCGCCAAAGAGCATAGGCTTTTGTGTTGCCCCGAAAAACTAATGGTACTTGATCTTTCCCTTACAGTTTTTCCACAGAGGAGTGTTGCCTACAATTGAAACGCAGAAGTTGCTAAATCTTCAACATGCGCTAACTAAAAATCGCTGAATCAAATTTGCTGGTGAAAAATGCAAAATGTATTTTTTAAAAAATGCTCTGGGGAACAACTTACACCAGGTTTATTCAAAGTATGTGCGTTTATATGCACATTAAAAATGCATTTAATTTTAATTGTGATAATTTAAATGCATATCTTATTTCAACTTTCTAACTTCAAAAAAGAAAATATATATATATGTAGCAAAAATTCAGCTCTAGTTTTAAGAAAGTTATATTTTGTTCTTTATAATAAGCATATTCTAATAACGTAGAGAATAGTAAAAATGATTTACTAATATCAATTGATAACTTTTTTCGGTAACAACTATTTAGGCCATACGACCCCATCCTTTTCTGACTATAGTTATCAGAAAAATGCGAATTGAATTGATGTAAATGTAGTCGGCACTTTCCTTTGCAATTTAAGTTGGTGAGAGTTATTTCTTTGGCATAAAAAACGTCGATTACTAATGAAATTTGCACAGTCTGAATTGCCCTTAGACGCACATGCGCAAATCATATAAACTTTGAAAGATATTATGTAACTCCTTGGCGTGCCCAGGATTTTTGAAAGGGAGGGGTTATGTACACTTTTTTCTGGTAGTCAGCTCTCATTTCGCCAACTTTTCTTACCTTTGATTTTCTGTTCTTAGTTATACTGGGACAAAGGGGGGAGGTTATAACCCCCACCAACCCCCCCCCTTGGGCACGCCACTGCCTGCAGGCTAGATTCTAAAGAAAAGTCGCTCGTCACTATTCCGTGAATTTTAGCACCCACTGGAATTTAAAATCCGGCAGGTTTAGCGACTTCTCACTAAAGGTTGCAGCCATGTAGCGCCGATCTTTTCGAGTCCTCCTAGACATGCCTTGTATATGCTGCACCCTGGTGCCGAATGTAAGAAGTATTGCCACTTGGATCAGGGTTCGCACCACAATGTTCGCTCAGCGCAGTGAACATTTTCGGGCTATAATGGCCAACCAAGCCCCTTAGCTGCCAGTTCACAACACACAACACAGCAATTGTGTTCATCGCAATCCGTGGAACACCGTGGGAGTCAGTGTTACCAACTATCTAAAAAAGTTATCAGACGTGAAAGACGTCGTGTCAGTAAATTGTGTGTGTATACTCGAACATCAAAAAAGTATTATTTCGAAGAAATATATGTGTGTGCATTTAATATGTACGTGATTTAGAGCATACACATGAGTGTTGACGTGCTCATGCGAACATTATCAGGCGACGCGCTTGATCAAAGGAAGAATATTAATGTACTTTTATGTGTTGTTTGCAGTGAAATGTTTATGCTTCTTTGATTTCAAAGTACGAATGAAACGTTCAAGAAGTGCAGCTTTTAACTTTGAATGCACACTATAATGTTGAATGTCAATTTTGTTAAAAATCTTCTTGACATGAGCATTAAAAACTCTTTCCCTTGATCTGTCTGACAGTACACGGGAGGGTGTTCTAACATACTTATAATTTTAGTGACTGCTTTCCCCATAATCTTACCCGATTTACTTTTCACTGGTACACAGAATGCTTGCCTAAAAAACACATCAATCGCACATAACATGTACCTTACACCGTTATTGTGCCTAGCAATATTTTGCATATCTGCCAAATCCATTTGTATAAGTTCAAAAGGTGTGGTATCTTCGTAATGTTTTCTTCGAATTTTTTTACGTGCGGGCGCGTGTAATGTATACGAATACTGCTTTGATAACCACTGTTGAATTTAGTTTTGATCTTGAGTTGAAGATTCAGATAATTTTTTAGCATTTGAAAAGGAAGTGGGGAGTTCATGTCTATAATACAAAGTTTGAAGATCCATCTATTTTAAATTTTGCCATATAATTTCAGCTCTCTTCTTACGGGAAGGGGGAGGAGTGTGTGTCACTATATATTCTCTAGGGATGTTGAGTCCTTGGAGAACACGGTGAAACTGATCTTTTCCTGTTGGTTCTCTGCTCTTTCTACGTGGCCGTAGAAATCAGATCGATAATATTGGAACCTTGGATTATTTTTCCCTGTATGTACACTGTTCCTTGAGAATCCCACTTGATATGATTTGAAGCAAACAACCGGTTTATTAACAGTTCTGTTTTGTTTTTGTTTATGGAAAGTTTTAGGCACTGAAGCAATAATTTCTTCTTTGAGAGTAAGTGTAGGTGGCGTTTCTAATTCACTCTCTTCATCATTTACTTTTTGTGGCGTGTCTTCTCTCTCTTCTATAACTGGGAGGGTCATTTGATTCGTGGAAATATGTTGTAGATACATTCGAAGAGCCTGTGGATAAAGTTTCCATTTTGTATAATCTCCAATATCTTCACGTTGTAAAATAGTTCTTATATCCGAATCTAACCGTGATGTGATTCATGTCTCTGTGCCTTCTGCACAGATGCATGCATCGCCGAAGCCATATCTTCGGGAACAATAATCATTATCCTTACGCTCATTACTGTGAGAACAAAGTACTACCTAGCGCAGAAATAATCGGTCCAATAAGAAACAGTAAAAATCCAGCTCTTTTTTGTACTAGTATTTTTTTTCTTTTGTTTGAACGATGTAGTCTTTGCTGCCAACTTTCGCAAACTGAATTTGAATTTCTTTAGTCGAAACTTTTGTACTGAAGGGAATGGAACATTTCCACGTATAGAATTAGCAGCGCATTGTCCCAGTACATGCAAGGGTTGCACATCTCAACAATCTTTTTATTTTTTGTTGATTTATTTTACACAACACTTTCAGAGAGTAAGCGTGTTCTCGTAGTAGTGACGTCATTATTGTGATCGCACAAGAAATGTTTTGTTTGCATGTTTACCAGAGGCATATATAGTCAATTGTTCACCAGGAAAAATATACGTGCACAATCTTAGAATTTCAGGGCAAAACTGCGTTATATCAAATAATAAGTAACTGTGCTGTGTTTGAATGGGATCTTCGTATGCTAAAAGTACACTTTTACTTTCTCCTTCTAAATAGTGAACATTTAAGCTTATATCTCGAATCTTTGCCCCTTTATGGAATACATTTTGTATAATAAATATAACACTCATATTCTTTTGATGTGAATACTTGTTAAAAAAATATCTGCAACAGCTGAATATTTTCCACTTTCACTCATTAAATCGTCAATAACAATTAATCCTGGTGTTTCAATTTCCATATTGTTTATATCTGGTATTCCTTCCACAAATTGAATCGGTATATTTTGACTCATTTTCAGTTTCGGTGGAACTGCAATGTATGCCCAAATAATAGTTTTCGGTTCATTTCTATAATATGTGAATTTGTCAACAAAAGTTGTTTTCCCACTCTGAGAGGGTCCTAAGACAAGCATAGCAAACGGGTGGTTAAAGCGAAGATCCATAGTGAAGTGATGTTCACTTCCTACATCACCTTCCTTTTATATTTTTGGCTAAAACGTGAAAAAATATAGCAGCTCGGTGATTACTATCTAGTACTGGAAGTAATTGTTTTTCAGGTATTTTTATTCTTTGCTGGAAATGTATTTTCTCTATAAAATAAAAAAAATTTCGACATTCGCAATTCCGAGACACATAGAATACATATTCTATATTTTTAGCGAAGCATACTTTTGCCTTGTTCATTTTTCGTTCTATAAACCAAACTAATTATTTTTACATGTAGTACATTTCGTTTTATATTATATTTTGAGAAGATCAAAATGGAGTGCTCACTCTGCGGAATGTGGAAGTTCGAGGGCCGAAAACAGCTACTCTCACATATGATAGCCTATCATAGGGAAATCAAGAGAGTGCTACCGCCGTCAACAAAAATAATAACAATAAAACAAGAAAATCATGATCGCCGCTACCTTATAAGAATTCGGGTAGCGAATGTGTGCCATTTGTGCAATCAAATTCTAGAAAACCTGATTAACTGTTTCATTTAAATCCCGAATGGAAGTGTAGTGTAGTTATCTAGTTTACGTCTTTCAGTGTTGACGGACTGGTGAGTTTTCGTTTCAGCTTCAGACACAATCTCAAAATTACTTTTTCTTTTGTTTTTGCGTGGGTTTTCAACCACTCTCTTTTCAATTTCTCCTTTCACAAGCTGTTTGAAATAATCAAAATTAATTTGCAGTTGTGACCTGTAATTCATAATTATCCCACGTACCTTGATTACATATTTCACATCATTGGGATTATGTTTATTTTGCATTTTATATGCGTAGTTTTTAGGTCCTCCACGGATATGGATACCTGTCTTGATCATCATGTGTACATTGATCATTGTTCTGTGTCTGTGCACATCTACGACATAGTGTAAATATCAACTTGCTATTGCAACTTTTACCCAATACAGGTAGAAACAAATCCTTCGGGGGTAGAATATCACATTTCACTACCCCGAAAATATTATCCAGTGAAGGAAAATCTGAAGTGTAAATATCCGATTTTCCAGTTGGCATTTTACGTTGCTTCATCATTGCTGGATACAGGGAAACAACATACAGCAGTTCTTCGCCATCTTGACGTTCGTAGAGAGCATGGAACAGTTCTGTGCGCCCACCATTAAATGCATGTTTTGGTCAACGGGACTATCCAGAGAATAACATTGCTCACTGATAAATTTTGTCAACTTCGCATCCCTTTTTATTTCCTCCTGAAATTCACATTCCCATTTCTCTATCACTTTCAATCCTATGTTTTCAAACATCTCTTTCCTTGCAAGTGTACGCTCATATCTATAATTCATTGTCTCTCCTGTTTCGTTGACAGGGAGATCTCTGTTGTGAGGCATGCATTTCACACAACCGTGAAAATAGCATTCATGGAAACTGTAAACTGTTTTCGTCTCTTCGTGCAAACCATCAAATTTATTCCATCCTACTATAGCTTCACCTAAATTTCCTGCATGTTTTAGAGTGATTTTTTCTTTGTGCTCGATCCATTTGAGCCACCGTAAAGCCACCTTCGATGGATTATCCTAATCCCTAAACCCCAAAGGTGGGAGCTTAAAAAGTACATTCTCCTTGAGAAATTTTGATCTAAATATTAAAGATGCTAATGATGCAAGTGTAGAGCACCGTAAGAAGCATTGGATTCCTGTTAATTGTTCAATTAAATTGGAGAATTTGATGCACGCAGCAGCTAAAATCTCAACATCCTTGACACAATAATCTTTTAGCTCTTTCTTAAAATCGAAGATTCTTCGTTCCTTAACACATTCGCCATGCCACTTTATAATTTCTTCCCTTTCTTTGGGGGATTTTGACTCTACATCGCAAAAACAGATATCTGGGTAAGGTCCTACATACAATTGATTCTCAGGAGTGGAGAACAAGTAAGGGAAATCACCTTTGCTGAGATCTTCACTGAGACCAAGACTTGCAGGTAGGTTTTTCAATATCATCAGCATAAAATTAAGTGAGTCCCTGAATATAATTTTCTTTCCAATTGTCAGTTCAATAATTTTGTGTCCTTGTGTAATAACAGTAGGGGTAATATTCTCTTGGGTTATCAAATGATTAAGAAGAAAGTGGTCATCGTACTTGCCATCGTTGTGTGCAATGCATACAATTTTTTCAAAACTTTCCCTTGGGGTTTGGATATAGAACATAAAGTCCCGAATTGAATTGAAAATGTGCGTTCGCATTCCACATACTTGGCAGAAATCATCATCCAAATCCTTACAAGCGTAGCAAGCTTGTTTAGCAACAGCCAGGTTAACAACATGTTTCTCCCCGTCCCCTTCTTTCCCCTCCTCTCCCTGTTTCTTCTCCTCCCCCTCATGTTCTTTGGCCAACATGCATTCAAAGTCATAGAAAATATATAGAAATTTACAAATAGGCTGAACTATCACAGGCTGGATAATGGATATAGCATTTGTGAGTAGGTTCCACAAATGCATTGCAACTTTTACAAAAACATTTTTCGCACTTGTGGGGCATCTTACACTTCTTAACATTAATAATCTTAAAATAAGTAGGACATTGGTGCATGGATTGGCACACACTGACTTTCCGACCTTCGGTCCTCAAATGGTTTTCGAAACATTTGGCAGAAATAAATTTTCTGTTGCAGTTGGTACATTTTCGTGGGATAGAATTTGGACCTTCATCTTCATGCGTTCCTTGGCACTTGGAACAGTGCAGGGTACAGTCAGGGTGTTGGTACTTCATATTAAATCCCACTTGACATTTTGCGCAATAGTAGATAATGTTTGATCAAGAAAGTCCTAACCGAGTTTACTACATCGAAGTGTTCCTGATGGTACAATAAATTCATCTGTTTTGGGGCAAAAGGAGTGGATCGAATCTCCTCGTACTCTCTTTCCCCGTCTTTCATTGCAAAAACTACAATCTGATAGTCAGCGCCTAAATAATTCTGGAACTTCACAATATCTTCAACAGTACACCCATTAGAAGGGTCCACTCTGGCTTCATAACATAGTTTCATAGCTTCTTCTTTAAATTTTCTATCGGATCTTGTAATTGATGATATTTTTTGTTTGTTATTATGAACTTCAGCCTTAGCAAGAACAATAGCCTGTGGCAAACAAAGATTGTCTTTATTATTAATTATGGTCAGAGATCTTTGTCGGATATTGTGATAATTCACTGTCACTAAAGGGCCATAGCGCTTGTTCACATTACTTTTATTTTTTCCCATACCCCTGCGTGGTTCTACAATATGGGCTCTGCATCTTAGTTGGTTCCCAACAAAGAAGGGTTCATTACTATTCAGAACCTTACCTACGTAATGCATGATCACATCTACATTCAGTGCAAACTATTTGTGCCATGGAATATACTGTATATATCCCTGTCTGACCCTCCTGAAGAAAGAATAAGACCTACTTGGCTATCACTGGACACATCATGAAACACTCTCTCAATTAGAAATTGGAACATATTCTGCACAAATTTTTGTGGATCTCCCACAACCTGATGAGGTATCTCAAAAGATACCTCCCATCCAAGTAAACCAAATCGCTTAAAGTACCTGTTTCTTTCTCCTGAAAATATAAAATTGTGTTCCCCTGTGCCCGTTTGATCCGCTTGCAGCCAGGCAAAAGGGAGAAGAGTCACTACAAGGGACATCGTTGTATATTATCACAATTTCACATAATTCGTAATAAACATCGATCAATTGGTGTGGAGAGATATACATACCCCAAACAAAATTGGATAGGATTTGGTCAGAGGTACTTACTGCACCCGAGAAACTGCTCCTGCTCGTAGACGCCATTCTTAGTAATGCATCTGACTACCATGCTAAAGGTCCCAGGTTCGATCCCAGGCCGGTTCAAATCTGGGAACTTTTCTAACGAAGGAAGCGGCCCCGGTGTCCACCCAGTGTCAAATAACATGGGTACCTGGGGGGTAAAGGCGGTCAGGGGCATGATGCTGATCACATCACCCCCACTCAAGACCGGATCAAGAAAGTGTGGGGCGTTACTCCCACACCCCTTATGCGCCTTCATGGCATGGTGCTATGCACAGGGGAGCACTTTACCTTTTTTACCTTGTTTGTAAGGCTCAACAAACGAAATGGTTTCAGCATAGAACTTGAAAAGATGTGAGAAAACTGTTCATTTACCTCCAACATTCTACAGATTTCCTGCCTTAAATTTCTTCACAACCTAATTTGGTCAGGATAAAGAGAAGATAGAGGATGAATCATGGCATGGTTGTAAAAAGCTTGTCGCTCAGTTGGCATACTCCCTTCTTGTATTTGAAATATGTCCGCTGGTGAAGTAGAGATAAGATTTGGATATAATTTTATTTTATTTCCTGAAAACATATCCATTTGAATTCGATTTCCCCCTCCCAGGGATAACTCGCATTTTCAGATTATGCTAGATTTTACCACTATAGCAAAAGCAGGTTGCTAGGTGCCAAGAAATATTAAACTGTACTAGGTTTAGTACCATTTCACTAGGTTGGCATCACTGATTGAGGAAACTCTTGATGCTTGTCTTGTATGTCATGTCCCTTTCAGTGCCCTTTTCAACCATGGAAAGAGGAACGTATCATACGGAGAGGGCAGTTTGGAGGGTGTGGAAGAGTTGTGATTTTGTGTTTTGACATACACTCAATTTATTGTTTCACCTTAGGCACATACTCATGGTGGACAATACCTCTAGCGCTGAAGAAAGCAATCAACAAGCGAGGCTCATTCTCCACCGACTCCCTGCCATTCACAAAACAGAGAGCAGGTTAAAGATCCATGTATTGATATTGACTGCTCACCATACACCTGCTATATAAGGTTTCCGTGGCTATCTTTCCTAATTCACACAAATTTTATGTTCACACGCTACTTGATTTTCACATCCATGCTTTTATCACGACAAAGAACACAATACCACTGCAGCGAAGACACCTGCATGCCACCTGGTGGAATTTTGTGAAAACACCTGGCACGAAACTCATTTCTATTTACTTATAATTCTAGTTCCAATTATAGCCTCTGTTTCGAATCTTTCCAGACAAAGGTTGTATTTCTGGCAAAATTTAAAGTGAAATCAGATCTGTACTCTGGGTGCAATTGTTTAACTACAGACTGTAGACACATTAAAATGTTACTCAAGTATTGTTCACGAAATTATGGATTGCTGTAAGCCCCATGGTGAATTAATAAATCAAACAATCTGATTAATATTCATTATTATTAGAGCCCGGAAGTTCAGGCATTTATTTTCGTTAAAATAGGCAGGCAAAAAGGCATTTATAATGTGGAAAATAGGCACTAAAAATGAAAAAAGGCAAAATAAAGCGAAGAAAGGCACATTTGGAAGTCACTTACTTTTATCTATAATCTCTGGCAAAATGTTAAAATCTACATTGGGAAGAGCATTTCAATTTTCTCCGTCTTGATTACACATAACTACAAGCTGTTTTTTTAAGTTCTCAACATTCATTGATAGTCGTCTGTCAGAGAGAATGTTTTTCATAATAGAAAATGATCTTTCTACTTCGACAGAAGTTATTGGAGCATACATAAAATAAGCTAATGTAGCTGGACTCATTTTGATAACAGCATTTTCACCTTTTAGAATATCACAAATTGTTTTCAATTGTTTCAAGTCCTTATTTGCACTCACTACACGTTTGCACTTTTCCGCAACAGCTGACCCCTTTTCTCCTGGCACTTCCATCATCTGCTGCATAGATTCCTCGAAGATTTTCATGGATGCTATAAGTCTCTCACCTCTTTTTTCTAGCTTTGTAATTGTCTCTGGCAATGCACCATAATGTGCAAAAATAAACGACAGTTAATTCTTCAAGTTCTGAATAGCACAGGAGTTTTTCACTTCACGAATTGAAGCCGCTTCGTTTTCTAATCACCTCACTGATTTCTTCAAGGTTGTTAGCATAATATATAGCTGCTGATATCCAGGTTGCCCATCTTGTCAAGACTGGTTGCGGAGGTAAACTAAGCTCGGGCGCAACTTCTTGAAATTTTCGGGTTCGAGAGGGAGATTTCAGAAATATCTTCTTTGTATTCGAAATCAACCTCTCCACTTCAGCAGTCAATCATGCACAAGGAAATGTTAACCGAAAGGCAATGTCCTAACTGAGCATGAAATACTTTTTTCTCACACTTTTCTCCTTCAGCAATGTTGAAACATGCGTGAGTTCAATATTACTTAAATAAAGCGGAAATTATTCACATAATAAACGGAAGAAAAATAAACGCCAACATATTTTTTTAAAAAATGGTCAAATTTCATTGAAAAAGGCAAAAAAAAGGCATTATAATTTAAAATAGGCAGTGGGGTCCCAAATAGGCAAAATAGGCAAAATGAAAAGGCTTCTAAAACATTCGAAACAACATAAAAACGTATATCCGGAAAAATTTTATCAATATATGCAGTAGATAAAAAAGAGGCATTTTGCCAAACTTCCGGGCTCTAATGATTATATACACAACACTCAACCTAACTTGATTTAGTTTGTTGGAAAGGTATAACCAAGTTATTTCCAAGATCTGGTTCAGAAAAAAATAAGTACTTATCACAAAATAGTTTGTATTGTAAGATACTAAGCTTAATTATAACAGAATCTAGACAAGGAGATTGATTTGGGCTAATGACATCTTATTAGAATGAATGATGGTGACAGAAAAAAAGGGGGAGGGGTTTTGACCTTTGGATTGTTAAAGTAGCTTTCTTGTCAAAGTTAGATTGTAAAGAAACAAAGGAGTTGATCAATGATTTGTAATCTTACCATCCCACTTTAAGGAATGCGCAAAATTGTCTGATATCTAGACAGCATTTGTAACTTTTTCTGTCCTGGCTCTTCATGCATCAAGTATTTCTGACCATGCATGTGTGTCTCCAGAATTGTTATTATTATTAGTTGCTAGGGGAAACTTTTCTACTCTGTCTACCATATTAGTGAATATCCAGCAGAACTGTTTTTCATTATAATTTTACTTTTCGTATAGTTAGTGTACTGAGATATATAGTTCTTGTAGTTTGTTATTAACTTTTACATACCTGGTTCATAAAAAAGCTTGAAAGCTGGGGGGAAATTTTAGCCATTACGTGCATGTTGTTCGACCTCTCAAATAAGAATCTTAGTTTTTGGAATTTTGAATACTGTGAAACTATTTATTCTTTGTTGTGAATATGAAAATATAATATGGTTCCTGCATTTTACTGGCCTTTTCAATATGCAGCTTTTACTTTGGTTATTCTGTTTGAATACTAAGTGGAATTTATTTCTGTTATTAACAATAGATATAACAAGCTTCTCACTTTCTTTTGTAGCTTGAAATAACGACTATGTCAATTTCCAGTGTGGGTCGACACACCTATTCAGACCCCACCCTCCTTTTCACATGATGGCCATTTGACCATATGTTGCCCTGCTGTATGTTGTTGAGGCGGTTGTTGGGAGAAGAAACTCCTGGACAGAGCACATCTGTCTTTCATACCATTTCTAGCTACAAGGAGAGAAACAGTCAACCTTTTAAATCACTCTCATCCCATTGGTCCATTTCAATATTGTGTTTGCTGGACACAACAACCCTAGGCTAAGCTAACAGAAACAACAAATATATTAATAGGAATGTACATGAAATAGATGGATACATATCACACTCACACACCTGACTAGGGCAAATCACACAAACATGTACATAAACAATTGACATATACACAAAATATCGCAAATGAACACATCTGTTTGTAACAAGGTAAATTGCTCTAAAGTTTAAGAAATAACAGTTGACAAAACTGCTTGCATAATAGATTGAAATTGCACATAACTTGATTCTCACAACAAATTCTACATCTTGAATGCATTCCTCAATCTAATGCACAGTTTTTTAAAACTCACAAGAGTTGCATTAATTTTTTAAAAAATAAAAGCAGCAAGATAATAGTAATAGAAAAGTTTATTGTCAAAAGTACATGAGCAGCTAAAGCTGAAGTAGGCCTACAGTACATTGCCATAGTAGTTATTAGTAGTAGTTATTTGATTTGATTTTACTGCTGAAAAACAGCGTACATGCCTAATACAGCAGTTTGTGATGACATATGACATATACAAAATATTACAAAAAAAAATGTGTACTACATGATAAAATATAGTGAGAAGACCAATTTCGTTAAAATAAAGAAAAATACAAATTTAAAAAGTACAATGTAATTACATGTGTTAAAAAACACGTTAAAAGTAAAATTACACATGTTATTGTCATAATAAAAAATTACTAGGCTCCAGTGGTTTATGACGGTATTGGGATATAAGAAAATTAAAATACCTAAATGTCTAAAATAAGAAAAGACAGAAATTGCAGAGCAGTTGTTTCGGAATACATAATGACGTGTCTTTAGTATAATTTTAGATAATAAATATGGTACATCAAGTTTTCCATTAATTAATTTGGAAATGTAATCGTTAATATTTCTTCTTTCCAAGAGACACGAAATATTTAGTTTGTCTAACAAATTAAAACCTACCTACAAAGTCTGAATTTAAAATATAAAAATGAGACAAATCTTTTCTGTACATTTTCAAGTATGTCTTTCATATTATTATTACATGCAAAATTCCATGTTGTTGTACTGTATTTCAAAATAGGCATCACATACACAGTGAATAACTGAATTAACAATAACAGATTGTTTGAATTCGATCATTGGTTAATGAAGTGGCTGCTTTTCTTTCTAGCTTTTCTTGCAATTTCATATGCATGATCTTTAAAATCAAGCATCATGTGTAAAACAACACCCAAATCTTTAGTAACTTCAACTCTTTTAACTACACATGAGTTTAATTTATAATTATAACTACACCACTGAATCTTCCTTTTAAAAGTGATAATAAAGGATTATTAGCCACCCAGTTACTGACTGCATTAAGATCAGATTGCAACTAAAAATGTCTATCATCAGTGTCTATTTCAATGTATATCTTGATATCATTAGCATAAAATATATATTTAGCATGCTTAATTACTTTAGATATATCATTCAAATAGATAGCAAAGAGAAGAGGCCCTGGGGCACTCCATAATATTATAATTGAGGAAATAAAAATAATCAGGCACTTTTCAGAATTCCATTACCAAAATTTTCACATGAAGATGTAACTCAGAATTTCATTATGGTATTCCATTGTAATGTAAAATATGCTTACAGAGGAAGAAGCAAATATATTTCTAGTACAATATTCATATTCACATGTCCCATTCATACCTGCCATCTAGTGGGAATTACAAATAGTGACATGGCAAGATGAAGGAAAATAAGCATTGTTGCCTTTGAGATATTTGTGGGAATTTGATGTAAAATACTTCAAAATACCTTCCATATACTACTTGTTTGTGAATTATTAGGGAAATGTGCCTCCCCGTGTCCCTGTTTGTGGATAGACTACTCACAATGGAAGTTGCAATCTGATTTCAGGAGGATCGGTTAATGGCAGTGTTCATGTTTCAAAGAAAAATATATCTATATTATACAGCAAGTTCTAAATGTATGCAACAACATGCTTTAAAGGTAAAGAAAAGAAAACTAAAAACTACATTTTAGTCATTTTTTACCCCTACAAATGTTCAATGTGTGCGCCACGGGCAACATGGCACACATCAACACAATAGTCTAGTTCTTGAGTCATGTCATGCGGCATCGGTGAGATGATATCTTTGTTGAAACCCCACTAAATAGGGTGACCATAATATTTTGACCCAAAAATGGGACATCTTAAGGGGGTTAGTTTACCACCACCCACCACCCCTTGAAAAATCGGTTAGGTCTAGTTAAAAAATTATTAACGTATTATTATTTATAAAAGTGCGGGTCACATAAATGATACATAATGAACAATTAATGAAGTATGATCCCTGGTTGTCAAAAGGTATTAATTAACAAAATCTCGGTTTGTCTTATACATCATGTTTCTGGCCCCTTCTGATCAACCTGTGTTAGTCCTACGTTGAAGTTGAGGAGTGCAAGAATTATATATTTATCAGAAATACCAATCTTCTTGAGATTATTCTTCACTAATCGGCAACCATTCATAAAACTCTCCACATATCTGACACACAATACGAGATTTGTCTTTTGAGTTAGTCAAGATACAGGAATTTGAGCAGGTCCATGTTGAAACAACATACACGCTTCTTGGCTCAAACATTCTCGACTACAATGGAATATTTTGATTGTTATGAAGTGCTTGAAATGCAGTCCAGCTGTTTTGCCACGGTTTTGCCATACACTAGTTAAAAATTACATCAAGATTATTTTCTTAGCATGAGATATCTTGGAAACCAAATGTATATTTGAGAACTCCTAGACTTCTATAAAACGGGACAAACAGCGGTCCTCAGATGACTCAGATGACTGGGATGGCTCGGATGACTGGGATGACTCGGATGACTGGGATGGCTCGGACGACTGGGACGACTGGGACGACTGGGACGACTGGGATGACTTGGATGACTGGGATGACTCAGACAACTGGGATGACCCGGATGACTGGGATGACCCGGACGACTGGGATGACCCGGAGGACTGGGATGACCTGGATAACTGGGATGACCGAGATGACTGGAATGACTGGGACGCCTGAGACATGCTTGTGCTACCTCTCAAAATTGACCCTACAGTTTTAGCAACATTGCCAGCTAATGGGTTTACAATAGACACAGCCGCAACACCTGCCATCACACCGAGAACAATATCTTTACTGCTCTTCTGGCAGCGAACATTTTCCAAAACATCATTGCCAAAATTTGCACTTAAAGATACAACCCAGTGCTGGCAATTGGCAACTATTATTCCATATTCTTTTCCATTGTAGTCATTGTTGATGACATAATTCCGGAACTGGGATGGAGATGTGTACACTTCTCCAACTTTAATACTATATTCCCTATAGTCAGCTGGATGAGTTTTACTATAAATTGGAATAATCATACCATAGTCATCACCCATGACTACGGAATTGAAAAAAGAGAGTTCAATTAAATAAAATTATGTGACACTTCAACTTGAAAAAATAAACTTCATAAACATGTGACACTCAGTACTAAAAAAAAGAAAGAAACTGAACGATCCATATAAATCTTCGATGTTACTACGTAGTATAATTTTATATTTAAACACGAAATTGCTTTTAAATATCATAATATTCAGATATCACATTTGAAAACTGAGTATTACATTAAGTGTAGAAAGTCTACTTCATATCAAACGAGCAGAATGTATCGCATGAAGAGTTGCACATATTAGGGGCAAACTCAACAAAGGTCAATTTTTCCTTTTTTGTTGTATCATATATATTGAAGACTGTAGGAATTCATCCAAACCATCGCCTCTAATACTCTGCTTTAGAATAGGATAGTGCACGAGCTGTAGAATAGGATGTTTGGAAAATTGGTGGTTCCCACAATTTGTATTTTGCGAGTTCACCACTAATATCCCAATGCCTTATTTTCAGTGATGTTCTATTTAAATATGTTGATGTTAGTGCTCATTTCTTACATTCTTTTGAAGTCATGCACTAGCAGACCAGGGCAGTCAGGAAAGCTCTTTTCCAGTTGAATAAAACTTATCCAGAATTACATATAATGTGCAATTGGTTTGTACTTATTATTATATTATTAATTAGAATTTTATACTAAAATCAGGAACCATGCTAGTCTCAGCCCTTGTCCCAAATGACACTGTAAAGATTTATGTTCCAATGAGAAACGTGCCAATACCAATCTCAAAATCTTTGCACCTGCAAGATAATTCACATCTGGATTGTCTTGCTGTTCTTACCAACAAAACATTTCACAATAGTTAAGCTTATTGTCGTTCGAATTCAGAAATGGAAATGTGCTGCAGTAAACAATGGGAAGGCAGATTGGTAACTGTATTCTTGTTAGCCTAGCCTTAGTCTACATTAGCTGCTTACAATGAACCAAGAACTTTCTTCAGTTGATGCTCATTGTACAAAGAAAAAAAATCACATTGTTCCAGCTAAGATACAAAACAACTTTTTTCTCTTTAACATCATAGTTGCTCTCATATTTTATTTTTAAGAATCCATGCTTATTTTCAAGGTGTTTATTCACAAAGATGCGTGTTTCTGAAATGCTGTGCTATTCTCCTTGCTGCATGGGAATAATAATTAAAATATTTATTATTATTGTCACAGATCTTTGGCTGTGACTTTTGAGAAAATAATTTCCACAGCATTTACCACAATACTTCAAAAACTCGGGGGGGGGGGAGGTTAAGAGTGGTGCGCCCCCTTGCCCTCACTAATGTCCAATGACAAGCCGCTTGGATGTTAACCTGCACCGAGCTTTGAATCGGTCGCTTAAACACATAAACCTTTGCTTTCCTCACTGTAGTATCATACTCTGGGGAAATGTCCCATTCTCTCCGGATCATGTCCAGCCTTCTCCGTTGAAATTCTTTATTGGCACCACCTGATGAATATCCGTACGACATTTTTGTGGCTGCAAACTATGCCTCTGGTCTGAAAAAAAGTGCCAGGTAGTAACATTTTCTTCTTGAATTTTGATATCTTGTTACCTATTTTGTATCACAGATTTACTCTGTACTTCAGCAACCAGTTTGGTTATTGAATTCATTATGTGGTTGACTTTCAATCTCGCCACCGAAGTTCCCACCTGGTCTGAGCATGGGTGTTCTTTGTGAGTGTCCCGTCATAAATATCTAACCAGCACTCGTCCTCATAGTAGCAATTATCCAAAAGTGCAAGAAAACTGAGATTAAATAATAATAATAAATAAAAATAATAGAAAAGCTACACTACAACTGGCTCAGTATGCTGAAGGACCAGTTTCAACATCAGTGATGTACAACTTCTGCTATGCTAAATATTCACTACATATTCAATATGCCATATCTAATATGTTGAGAAACAAAAATATGGTGACGATCCTAGTAATTGGGAAAAAGTTTGTGTCCTTGTTGTGCTTGGATAGAATACTAAGACTAGACATATGAGGGGGGGTTGATAAGTGTTGAGCCTTACCCAGAGAAAATTGAGCTAGGAGGCTGACATTTGCAGGGTGTACTGGTCAATTCCCTATGTAACGGTGCAAAAATCGACTTTCTATGATTTTAACTTCCCTTTGTCTTTCAGGTCCAAAGTGAAAATGGCAGCACCTCCAGAAAAGCACTGCAAAGGCGTCATCCTGTCGCATGACCATGCCTCGCCACTCACTGCAGGTGAAACAATGGTGACACTGACCTCCTTAGGCTTTCAAGTGTTGCTTCATCCCCCTATTTGCTGACCTGGCTCCCATCTGTTCCCCCTTCTGAAAAAATAACCAAAGGGACAACGATTTCGGAGTGTTCAAGAGGCAACAAATGCTGCAAAGGAGTGGTTACATCAGCAGTCGGAATAATTTTATTTGCAGGGACTTAAGAAGCTTCAGGACAGCTGTCGTAAGTCCATTGACTATGTAGAATAGTGTGGCAGTTACAGCTTCCTAGCTATTTTTTTTTTCTGGGTAAGGCTCAATACTTATCAGCCTCCTCTCCTACAAGTAAAAGTAGTATCCAAATCACTGGCTCTGAACCTAGGCCAATAACTGGCAGTTCATTATTATTTCTCTTGTATTAAGATTGTAATAGACACAAACTTGTGCCACATTTTTCACTTGCAACAGTAAGTAATTTATTGCCAGTTAATTATTATTTCATGTATGTAGGAATTGTAGCTTTCCTGGCAGCTGGCATCCTGAATCGAACAAGTGTTCTTGGGTTACCAGCCAGGTTAATTGGACGTTAGCGTCCCAACATTTTGAGTGCATATTGCTCTCATCATCAGGGAATGTAGAATTGGAGACCAAGTATAAAAATTAATTATGTGAGTATGAAGTTACAGCACTTAGACTCTGTCCTGTGATTGGTTCGCTCTGGATCCTGGTGTTTTATTGGTGGATGTCATGTTTTTATGGAGAAGTGGGTCATGGGCGTGACTGATCTGTAGTCTTAGTTTGGTTGGTCCAAAGGGAATTCCAGGTGATTTCTTCTTTCAATTCATCCATTATTATTATTTTTTAATGTTTGTGAAATTTCTATCAAGGAATTTTCTGTTCTAAAAGGTCATCTAACTAACAGGCAGAAGCACGGTTTTACCCTGACATGTTAGGATTTTTTCATCAATGTCCCTGCAGAAGCTGCCCTGGTGCACACAAAACCTCATAAATGAGTACCTGGAGGAAAGGGGGGGGTAAAGGTGGCTGTAAAGTGGTGCTAGTTATATCGTTTCCATTCTGTCTGATGTAGAGAATATGTAGACCCCTAAACCTATACTCTGTTCCAGGAATCTCTGGAACAGGCAAATTAAAGCAAGTCTCTGCACAAGTTTTTTACTCTGGAGGGCTCAACCAATGAACACGTGCAAGGAAACCTGCATGGAGGGGCAAAAGCGACTGCAGCTACCAGCCTTTGCAGGAACATTCCCTCCTTCGCTCCACTCACTTGATTTCTCCTATTCTCTATCATTACACATGGTCTTGCTCCAGAGATTATCAGGAGAGAGTATCAACATTTCCATGTGGCTTCATGGCATGGTGCAAAGTAGCATGCCCAGGACTTTCGAAGAGATGAGGGCAGTGCCGGATCTACAAATTTTGGGCCCCCTACAAGGTGATTTGAATGTCCCGTAATACCTCCTATAAAAAGTAAAGACTGAGTTCAGTTGATCATGATAGAAACAGGTTAGGGTTAAGGGAACCACATTGGTGTGTTCCAAGCGGACGTCCGCCATATTGAATTAAACTTAAAATTTTTAAATGAGAAGGGGGTGATGTGTAAGCGCAGATTTCTTCAGAGATTTGGGGGCGGGGGCAAAGCTAAGTAAATGGGGCAAGTTGGGACCTAACACACTTGGATTAACCTTTGAGAAATTGTAATTACAATAACTATCTTCGACAACAAAACATATATATCAGGGTACATCCAACTTTATTAGCTGGAAAAAAAAATCACTGTATTACTGTGATTATGTAATTATACACAGGGACGGAGCTAGGTTGATCAGTTTGGGGGGCCCAAACGTAAGATTTTTTTCTATCAAACTATTATAAATTAACAAACTATTTATTCACCATATACGCCTATGCTGTATACATACATTATATATGTATGTGTATATCATATATATATATAGTCTTGGAAAGAAAAGGATCAAGGGCCTCCTCGGTGGCGCATGGTAGCATCGTCGCCTTGTAATCAAGGTGTTCCGGATTCGATACCCGGTGGATGCTCATAGTGGTTCGGATTCCACTTTACACTGTAGATTAGCCTTACTGTGTATAAAGTGGACTTAAAACACCAATTCAATAAATCAATAGGAAAGGAACATCATTTTCTTCTGTAGCCCCCAACAGTCTACGGATATATTTTTTTGAATTTCAATTTGAATTTAAAATTTTGGGAGCGTCAGCACTTAGGCTATTTCGATCCCGTCACATTATACGGGGGCCAGCCCCTTATCATTACAAATAACAACTCTAACGTTGCATAACTAAAAATGTTAAAATGTTCTGACTTCTGATAAAAGCTGAGGCTGTAAACGGGCACTCAGCACACACAAGGACAAAAACAGGACAACACACACAAAATTATACTGACCATAGTGCCAGTCGCCAGAGCCTCGTTAGTCTCTTGTCCAGGGTGCACTACGTGGAAGTGAGGTTGACTTTTGGGCGCCTACGTGGAAGGTACCCCTTACACCCCAGTCTACGGATATACTCTCGCGAAATACCCAGCCATTATTCTGGAAACTAAATGCAGAAGAACTCATTAGCTTAATGTCTTATAGACCAAGAACAATGTTATTAGTCTTTAGATTTGTAAATTTGCTGGAAAACATTGAGAAGTAGATAAAACCCTTTTCCGTGGTTTTAGATATAAAGTGCTGGAACCAGGTTTACAAGTATTGGCAACAGTGCAAATATGAAATGTGTGCGTAATGAGTTCAAGATAGGCATCTCATGCATACAGTTCATACCGGAATCGAATCCGGTATCTCTTAGTTCAAGGGCCGGCCCGAGTCTTCTATGGCATCTGATTGTTCACTTGGGAATGATGACGATAAGAAATTATATGCACAAGTCTAATTTCTTAAAATTAATCTTATTTGTGTGTGGAAAACTGAATATATGGCACTGGATAAAACAAAGTTCCCACACGCTCAAATGATTACGCTCTCGTCTTTGGTTCGGCAGGTTCAACAACCTGCCCGGGTTCGATTCCCGATGGAGGCACATAGTTGTTCGGATCTCACTTTAAACTGTAGGTCCAGTCCCTTACTGTGCATAAAGTGGACTTAAAACACCAGTTCAATTAATCAATCAATCGAAAGGTTCAAGGTTCGATCCCTGGTGGTCAGGCAGGTAGCCAGAATTTGATTTCGGAAGGGGCTTATCCCTTATCGGCAGCCGCCATCTAAAGACGAAAAGGTTCGGGGAGGAGTAAATGCGCTCAAGATGAATTTCTTGGTATATTGCAACTTACCATATACAAGATGTTTAATCCTGTTAATGAAGTAAATTTAATTACTACTACACATTATTAAAATCAGATATTTGTAGGATCTCAGGAAAGGACTGCAGCACCCGAGCCCCTTCCCTGGGAATGTGCCTGCTTGTATTAGTTCCAAAATTTCTGTGCTGTTCCAACATCGTGAGGACAATTTGGGAAGTACTTGAAAGCGATATGGAAGCAAATTCTGCTCTCGAAAGTATGCGACTCGATGTGATGACCACGCGCAACCGAATGAAAGAACTCTTCGCAGGCCTTGTCCCTCAATATTAATTTTACTGACTAATTGTAAGTTATTCTCGGCCTCCTCGATGACGCAGTGGTAGCGTCGCCGCCTTGCAATCAAGGGGTCCCGAGTTCGATAACCGGTGGAGGCACATAGTGGTTCGGATCCCCGATTAGCCTTACTGTGCATACAGTGGACTTAAAACACGAACTCTATAATTGGAAGGTTTTTAGAAGAACTATGCATGGCTTTTATGCATCGTACAACTTTGCTTCTTTTCACCCTACTTTTACAGTTTTTCTTCCTAAGAATTCCACTGAGTATAACACGCTACGAAACCAGAGGTCCAAGGTTCGGACTTTGACAGGTATGGTTGTATCATGTCTGTCCCATCGCCATTCCTTCGGCTCATCATTCATCCTCATCGTCGCATTTAACCCAAGAGGTAGAAACGTGGCATAATATATAAATATATAAATGATTGATTTGGTTTATTTTACTTCGATTTTCTGACACTTTTTGGCTAATCGTGAAGATGAAGATAACTTGAGTGATGTGAAATTGACGAGAGGACCATCATAAAGAACACACACGCGCAGTTCGGGATTCGAACCCAGCACACCTGGCATCGTAGTACACCTTGTTAACCACTGCATAACAAATAGAGACAGAAAATGCTTGATAAGTTATTTGCTTCTCCATAACTCATGATTATATTATAAGTATTATTCGCTGTTTGACTAGGATTTAATTATATTTGTATGTCTAGCCAACCTTGCCACCTAAGCAGCAGCAGCTTCCGCATTTGCAGGTAGAGGCTAAATGAAGAAAAATTACAGAAAGTCAGAAATATATATACAAATTTTGTAACATAATACTTATAGAGCATGCAGAGGGCTGTAAAAACAATTGATACATACGTACATAGTTTCCTTCCTTAATTGAAACGTGGTTTATTCTTCATTATACATGAGATCAACCACCCTGGGAGTCGAACCCAGGATCTTGTGTGGTAGTCAGAATCTCTTTTAGAATGCCAATATGTTGGATATTTGGTCGATCAGTCGATCCTGATCCATTGTTTTTAGAGGAAGACAATCTGGCAGCTTCTCATTCGACATTTTACTCGTGATGTAGGAAAACGAGATCACAAATACTTCGTGATGATATCTTCTCGAGTTTATAGAAGTTTACCACCGCTCGGACAACAAATCCTACTTCAAACTCTCTGACAGATATCAACTGTCCACTAAATCAACAGATGAACCGACCGTTTCGATGTTTCTCCGAATTTTCAGAAAGTGGCCTTTCCCTCCTTTGCAGGGCAGGTCATTAGCAGGAGGGTTGAGTGCATGTGAGAAGAACCGCTATGTCATTCATTCCCGCGTCAAAAAAGGGACAAGCAATAAAATTCTGTTCTTGGAATTTGAAACGCATGGGGATATCTTTTCTGAACCATAAAATAATTAGCGCAGAAAGTTCTAGCCACCCGTAGCTAAATCTTCCTGTTTGTGTCGTCCTTTCGGCGCACATGGAGCCAGTGCAGGCCCAGATGAAGATTAAGTGCGGGTTTTGAGGGGATCCTGGATCTGGTGTGCAGCAGGGAGGAAAAGTGCATTTTCAACAGGTCTCAGACTTCCCTGACCGGGGCGGACCACAAAACCATTAACTGCATCCTCTCTCAATACATCTGTTCGTGTTCAAGAAGCAAGAAATAGAGAAATAAGAAAGAAATGCCTTGCTTTGGTTCGTGCTACTGAAAATTGAAGAAGTGTTTCAAACTACAAGCAAAATTTAATGAAGAATTATTTTGAAATATTTGTCATCAAAGTAAAATTTCCAGCAAATACAGAACAATTTCCCGGGGCCACGTAGACGTTTGCCGGGGCCAGTGCCCCCGCGTGCCCCCCTCTAACGACGTCCCTGATTATACAACATAATACTTTACATGTAAAATTTGAGTGAGAATTTGATTATCATATTCGGTCATAATACTTATTCCTACAATACTTTATAGGAGTTTATCTTTCCACATATTTACATAAAAAAGGAAGGTCCAAGAATAAAATTTTCATCCAGGCGGGGTCGATTTTTGGCACCCCAACTTTCAAACCTTCCACCCTCGCCTCAACTTTCTACCCTGATCCCACTACTTTCCACCTTGGGCCAATAAAAACATGACCGTGTTGTATATTTACAGTTTTAACGACGATAAATAATAGCCTTTTTTTTTCAATGCCTTAATGTCAAAGAACGCATATAGATATTGTAGGTTGATATCAAAATAAAAGTAGTTTCTCAGTTTAAATTAATACAGTACATGATTTTGCAATATACATTTGTCATTGAGAAGTAACTTGAATTAATTTTTCTCAACACAAATCCAACTTTACATAAATGTGGATATTTGTTTTATAAAATCAGAAATAAGGTCTGGTGCCGTCGAGGTCGGTGCCCCGGCAATCGCTTGGGTCGCCTGGCCCTTAATAAGCCGCCTACACAGACGCACACACGTATTGTTTTGATCGTTGGTTAAGGCCGTGTCTGAAAGGTGCAAGACCGTACTTGAAGCGAGCATCCTCCGAGTATGGTCTTGGAGTTCGGTCTTCAAATCGTGGACTGGAAGTACACGTGTTTCGAATTGCACTTCGACTGGCGCGCCAAATACGATCAGTAGATAAAACTGAGTACTCGTTGTTTTCCTCGCGTTTTACACACTTATTTTTCACCATAGAAATCTGTATCGCTGGCTTTCTACCTCCATGATTTTAAACAAATGAACAACGAGTGCGGAAACCACGTAACCTAGTCACCAACCATCTGCACTGCGAGCTGTGAACTTGCGTGCTTCTGTTCTTGGCGCTTTCGAACTGTACTAGGTGGCGTCACTTCTGCCAAGACCATACTTCAAATCTGTACTTTGTACACACAAATTCGAAAGAAACGCCCTCCCTTACGGTTATGCAACCCGTAATTTTATATCATCTAGTTTCGCCTGGTAGAGTAGTTCCCGAGAAGAGCAGTGTTTCCAAACCTATAACTGTAGTGTTTCTAACCCTGTATTGGTAGGTTGGTTGTTGATTTGGTGTTTTAAGTCCACAATACACAGTATGACTAATCGGGACTGGACCTACAGTTTAAAGTGGGATCCGAACCCCTTTGTGCCTCCACCGGGACTCCTTGATTACAAGGCGACGACGATACCATTGCGCCATCCAAGCCTGTATTGCTTCGTAGAAGACGAACCCTTAACGTAAACTTCTTCATTCGTGAGTTACATTTGGTTTACAGACTCACATTACAGGACACTCTTTTCCTGTATTGCATGTGTTCTGGAGCATTTATTTTTCCTTCTGCGGAGAAAATTCTATTATTATCTTATATCTTATTTTTCGCAGCTTCTCTACCATTTATTGGCTAATCGCAACAATGAGGATGAATGATGACTCGATGAAATTGATAAGAGGACAGTCATAAATAAACCATGGGGGCTAGATTCATATTATTATTACTAGTATTATCTTTCTTTTTTTACTTTACTTTTGGCTAATCGCAACGATGAGGATTAGTGTATGATAAAATGCATGAAGGAACACTCATAAACAATCATACCCAGGCCGAGACTCGAACCCGGGAATTTCGGCAGCGAGATCAAAAGCCGACGGCTTACCACGCTCGGGCACAGAGGCGGCCAATTATTATTAGTGATATTGTCTTAAGTAGTGTATTTTTCCACCATATTCTTTCATACAATCATGCAACTGATGAAAATTAAAATGTTTTTTTAAGCTTGCAATATAAACCCCTGCTGCACGAAGCCAAATTGTGGGAATACGAAACAGAACCAAGTTAACATATCTTCACCGTGGAAAGTGTTAATACAAAATCTAGAAAAGAGCCATTTAACAGTTGCCTGATTGCTTTTCCATTTGTTGCATGGGAAGAATTGTCTGAAATGTGTGTGTAGTGGCAGGCAAAGGAGAATACAAAGATCGAATAGAGAGGCAACACTGTCACTGTTCTGCACTGCACAGACAACGCGTATCGTCGAGTGGGCGGGGCACTGTGGGTGCGAGCGAGCTGCTGTTGCTTCTGCAAAAAAGAACACTGACAGACAACTGAATGAGGCTCCGCTTAAAATCTAGTCAATCGAGAAAGGATTTGTTGAGGAAGCGAATTGAAATATAAACGCCAGAATTTGGTCTAAGCCTATAATGGTTACTCGCAATAAGAGCTGATCAATTTTTACATGTGGAATTCCGTAATGAAGGAGGCAACAGGCCGCACTCCACACCTTTAGCCTGGTAACACTAATAAATCATCTCATTATATGCGTTCGGTTATGCTGATAGTCATGTTTAATATATTACCTTCAAACATAAACAATATCATGGACTCACTCAGAGGCAGAATTCAATTTTACGCTTTACTTTCCTGAAGATATTTTAGCAATATAATCATTCCGCTCCATTTTCGTATTCTCAATTGAACTCGCACTATTTTTTCCAGAAGTTGAGTCGCACCTCCCTTCTCCCACCTTAAAAATTATTGGGTGAGAGGCTAAAAACTATACTAAAACTGAATTACAGACAATACTTTACGACTCAAAGTGACGTGACCTAGAACGTAGTGAGAAATCACTGGTGCAAAATTCAACGTAATGATGATAAAATGAAGGTAGGAAAATGGATGTGCTAGAATGTTTTACATACATACATACACACACATAGTTAGTTCCGTGTAGAAGATATTTCTTCACATTTTTATCACCTTGGCTTCCTTCAATTCACGAAACTGTAAAGCCATGAACTCGTTAACCCCCTATAATCACGGAGTCCCAGGTTCGATTCCTGGTGGAGACACAACTGCCTAGTGGTTCGGATCTCACTTTCAACTGTAGGTCCCACTTCGGGTAGCCTTTCTGAGCATGAAATGGAATTAAAACACGGTAACCCATCACAACACACGCGCAGAGGGCGTTGAACGTCATGACTGACAATTATTACATACATCGAACTTTCAGCGAAGCTGGAATAAGGTCTATTTGCCATGCCAAATAGTGTGAATTTTCAGTCTTCTATACGAAGAGCATGCAAGTTATTTAAAAAAATGCAAATGTGAGGGTGAGTCGAGCTATGTTTCATTCAATAAGATCTTCACTTCAAACATATTTTGCTCTATAGCTGTCGATTTCGAATGGGCATCTAAGACTGGTTGCTTAGCGGACCGGATTTGGAGCAAAATCATGGACTGTCATAGTTCCAATCACACTACAGACATAGCAAAAATTGTTCGCCTGAAGATGAGAGAAGAGGTGATCTCTTGAAATGTCTCGAAATATATAGATAGAATATATGTTCAATCAAAAGGAAAAACAATGGATAATGTCCAATTAAGTAGAAACGTTGTTAGAACCGGTGTTCATTCACAGAGCAAAAGGGTTATTGTGACAAAATCCTGTTTCCCTGCTGGCTGCTTCGGAGAAGAGGGCTTTGTGAAGTTATCGTTTCTTGCCCAAGCGGTAGGCCTAATTGGTTGATTGACCACGAGTTCCTTCGTAGGTAAACGCGGCAACAGAGGATCACTGCCATAAAGGTGGTTCCCGCGTCGGCTGAAAGTGCTACAGGAATTTAAAGAACCATTGTCACTAACTTCAGACAAACATCTAATAATTTCCTTAGGTTTCGAAGCTGATCCGAAGGGACAACAAATACCAAAAAAACGTCATGAATTAAATGATGGATTGGTCCGTCCTTCTGTTGATGGATGGCAATTTATATTAACAATAATAATCGTAAGCTTATCATTCAAGAGGCAACAATCAAAGCTAATACGCATCTATAGATCAGAAATTACTAGAGTGTTAAAGTTGTTTTTGTACCTTTTGTTATTTTTAAGTCGCTCTTCTGCCACTTTCGGCTAATGAGGATGAGTGACGATTAGATTAAATTGATGCCATGATACCAATACTGAAGCCGTGGCTCAAACCCGGAAATTTCGTGGTATCGGAAGTGGACCACTTAACGCGCTTGGCCACCAAAGAGAACCGGCTCTGCGGCCAAGCGAGGTTAGTGATGGACTAACGATCCAGACACCGAATGTTTCGGGTTCGAGTCCCGCCTGGATCTTTGTCAATTTCTCAATCGTCAGAAATCCCTTCACAATCTAAGACATACCATTTTATCAAAACTTCATTCCCCTCCCCTCCACCTCAAATTTAATACTCAATCTTCCCAACAAAATTTCCATGCCAATTTTAGACTTCCAGCTGATATTGCTCCCTCCAAAAAAGCAATCTAAGACGTAATAGTAATACACAAGACTTGGGATTCCCTGCCCCCCCAAATAATTATCAATCCCGCTACCTTAAAATCTCACTAACTGCATTAATCGCCCACCATAATTTCCCTATCAATCTAAGGCCTAATATGTAAGAGTTGGATATCGCCCCCCCCCCCCACCAATATTACTTATTACCCGTAACAATTCCCCTGACAATCTACAAATGACTATTTGTATAACAGCAATGGCTAATTGATGACGTAATTCAACTTGTGCCCTGTTTACTCAGTCAAATTTCCATCACAGTCTGCGCCATAATGCCCCTCCCCCTGGACACCCCTGATTTAGAACTGTGGCAACGTGATAGGTGTAATGTAACTAACAGTTAAGTGTTAGGAATGGCTGCATGTGTGCTGCGCATTTGAATTTCATGTGAATCAAATCTGTCAATAATGTGAATATTAATATTATAGAATATAATATAATGGTTCAGGTGTGCGAAAAAGTAACCAAGAGCACCAAGGTATCAATAAGAAAGAATTGGAAAGATAAGTTGCATATGGAGATGTGTGTAATTATTAGTTTTGTTCTGGGATGTAGCAAAGAACATCGGTTAAACAGTGCGGAGTTTCAATACTGTGTTCACCCGCCGTTGGATTCAAGCACATCATCTAGTCGACGAGGCAAGGATTCCACGAGGAGATGTTTGGTCTTCTCCTTAAACTCTCCCAAACATCAAACACGTGAGCCAGTAGAGCTTCCGTTGTTCTCAGTTGTCTAGGTTCCCACTCTCTCACCATCAACGCCCAAATGTTTTCGATTGGAAGACTTCGCTGGCCAATCTACTCTTGAAAGCAGATCCACCGCACAAGAACATGCGGACTATCTCCTCTCTTGGAAATTCCGAAGTGTAAGGCATGATGAAATGATATCGTAAAGGAACATTCGGACCGAAGGGACAGGCTGCACGTGGCACATGCCTCTTGAAAACAGCTTATCATTGGTGCATGTAGAGTTTCACGCCCATTCCGGTGCAGAAAGTTTCATTTTATTGGTTCCGTTGCAAGTGACATGCTCAAGGCATAGATACGAGTAAAACTGCTGCAGGATCTCGAACGAAGCACCTACCGGGGCTCGAATTAAAGCCAAAGCGTGGTGGCAAAGGCAACCGTGAAGTTACTGCATCTGAGATTTACGTCAAGCAGGGCCTGTGTGGTGTGTGCAAAGAAACTCACGCTTGCTTTAGGAAATAAGGATACTATTGAATCAATGCAATATAAAAGAGTATATACCGTAAAATATACATTATTATTGACTCATGCATTCCATTAAAAAAATGCATTGTTTTCTCGCACATTTCTGCCCGCAATGAATATAAATGTATAATCTATTAAATTAAGCAGGTGCATGCAGATTTAAAAATATTGATAAGATGATTCAATTGAATTGAATTGAATTGTTGTTTTTTAAGTTCACTTGTGCACAGAAAGGCTAATTGGGACTGGACCTCCAGTTTATAGTGAGTTCCGAACTACTATGTGCCTCCACCGGGTATCGAACTCGGGACCCCTTGATTAAAATGTGACGACTCTACGATTGCGCCATAGGGGAGGCCCTAGTCCTCTTACGGAGATAATTCGTTCGGAGCAATAGAAATGCCCTATCAAAACAATTGGGGAATATTATTTTCAATGTGGATATTCTTCGGAAAATATGTTTCTAACAACAGTTTACCTAAATAGTGGGGACTTGGGGTGAGAGAGAGGGACGGAGTTGGAAGAGAGAGAGAGAGAGGAAAAGCACACAATTTTCTGTTCAGTGCGAACCTTTGGGATTGCTTTTTCCTAGCGCACCAAAAACACAATACGTATAACCCAAATACAACCCAAACCTTCAATGGCAAAATTGTGAGTCAATCACTCAACTGGAATAAAAAGTACGGATTTAAATCTAGGCCAGAAGATAGTTATTGCGCTACCATGTGCCAAAAAAATCAACTTTGCCCGCGAGAATTGTCATGCCTGAGTGATATGTAGTTTACGTTAGTTGTGAGAGTTGCTTCAATTCCATTGCCTGCCAAGAATAATGATAGCGCTGAAAGCATAAAATACAGAAATGTGCATGTTTGGCGAACTATGAGAAAAGCAGATCCTTGTGTTTTCTTTTCAAAATTTACTAATTTTATGTCAACTTTTACATATAGCCAATGGCGACAGAAGATGAATGATGCTTCAGGGAAATTGATGAAGATTGAAGAAACAACGAAAAAGAAAAACTCATTATCAGAGGCTAGGACCCAAGAACCCTGGCTACGCAGCATGTTATGATATTTAAGTATATCACGGATTGCTGCTAAATCCATTCCTAGATATTTGTAATGAATGAACCCCCGCCCCCGCTTCGAGAAAAAGAAAGACTATAGGATGTGAAACATTCACAATGTAATTGCATTGCTTTACATCGCTCTTGGCTGTATTCCAAATGTAGTAAGAGATCAGCGATAAGTTGGATTTTTTTTTGTGCCAAGGTATAAGTGTATTTGAGCGCAAGGGCTACCTATTTCATCATTTATAAAGAGTTAACTTCGTCGTTACACTAGCACCAGGCACAAATGCATCAATTTCTATTTCGGTTATTTTACATCACTCTTCTGCCTCTTGAGTTAATCGCGATAATACGGATGAATTATCAATTTATAAAATTGTGACGGGACAAACTCAGTGATACATTCATGCCTGACCAGAGTTCGAATCTGGAACATATGACCTCGCTTCCCTAGAAAGGCTGGCAGAAATGTATCGGAAAAGTGTAGGAGCACCAAGAACCGGTTTCACCCAGCACAGACAATGAAATCATTTACAGCGACTCGCTGTGGCAGTGTTGCTCGTCACCCCCTCCCCCTCACTCGCAGATAGCATAGCCTTCTCAGCACCCACCTGCTGATGGAAGAGTGGAACCACAAGCAAAACAACCTGCGCAGACCCACGACTCCTGTGCATCGTACTCCCGCGAGGAGGGGCGGGGGAGAGTGGACCATGCTTCCTTATGGCCCGAACTGAAGGGAAGGAGGGAGATCTGCGCGGATACTTTTCGTCCCAAGGATTTTTTCGTTGTGGTCGATCTATACTTTTCGTTTCAGGGATATTCCGACTGGAAGGTTTCTGGCACCCCTCCGCCCCCCCCCCCCTTTCGCACCATGGTTAATAAATGAGACCCTTGCACTTTCAAAACCCTTATCGCAAGAAAAAGCTGGCATCAATTTTACACCACCATACAATAAGATTTACACGGGAAACATTTCCTAACATATTTTCTTGATTCGGACTAAGGGCAAATTAAAAATAGTCAAAGAATTAAATTACTGAAAATATGGAAAAGCGCGATACCGAAATCTGTAATGAGTGCGAAGGGAAAATCGAGAAAAGAAAAAAAAATTAAGTATAAAAGTATTCGAATAACCAGATTAAGAAAGAAAGTTATCACGGGTCGAACAATGCAAATGAAAAAAAAACGGGAATACGAATTGAAATATACGACAATCGGAAGTAGGCTGAAGGAAGCAAATTTTAATAAACGTGGAAAGAAAACATAATGAAAGGAGCGCTGGTTCGATTCGCGACGGAAGCTCATATTTGTTGTTCGAATCCCACTCTACACTGTATGTCCAGATGCATTTACACTTAAAACAAACTTCGTGGAACTTTTTCCAAATCAGATGTCGCCAAAAATTTAAAAACAAAAAGAATAACTCTGAAGGAAAAATGCCGAAAGCGTTATTGCAAAATGAAAAAAAAAATCTTCACATATTCGTTCGGAAGTGGTAAAAAAATAATAAAAAACTCAAGCATAAATGTTAATAACACTTGTTATTATTACCAGAGACATTCTCAAAATAAACTTCTTGTCCGTTAAAATCAAATCAAGAGGAAAGCAAGATCTCCACCCGGTCGCGTGAATCTGTGGCTAGATTCAAGAGTTGGAAACACTACGCTTCTCGCGAGCTGCTATTCCTGGCGAAACTAGCTGATATAAAATTCCGGGTTGCATAACCGTAAGGGGGGGCGTTTCATTCGATTTCGAGTGTACGATGTTTCTGGATGACAGATCTCGTAGATGTAGCGCCGCGCCTTTACAATTAAGCAAACAACGCTTGCAGTAAAACGGCTCTATCTTTCAAGTTACACAGACACAACATCCTCAAACGAAACTACACTTACAAAGAACAGAAAACTAGCCAGGACCAATCAAAATCACATGATATCACTCGGCGCCATCAAGTGACGTCACCTGTCCTCAAAGAAGGTGCCTGTTCTATCCTGTCCCCGAATGCTTTAGAGCATTTTTTTCTTCTTATTTTGAATTTTAAAATTATACATATGCATATTTTCTAACTGAAGCTAGAACAGGAAGGGGCAGGTGGCATGTGCTGAGGTAAAGAGGACGCCGAAAGAGCAAAGAAAGATTGTAAAGAGTAAATAAAAATCGTGGGATACTGTCACTATGTTTAATTAATAATATGCCTAATCAGTTTGCAAAGAAATAGTTGTGAAAATTTTCTTCCTCGCTTCGCTCGCAGTATGCTAGTTTATTCAAGAGTCATATTATATCTCTAGTTATTACTAGTACTTCAGACAGACAAGCGCACACTCAGCCATGCACTGATGGGACCCCCCACCCCTCAAGATGATCTCAGAGTTACACCTACGACAAGAACCATACAAATACAGTTAAAAAAATATTGCGCAAATGTTTCTAATTTCCTTATAACTAGCTTAAGAATTGCATGAAATGATTCCTGGTAGTAGGTAATATGTTTAAATTTCGTGTTTTTCAATGTCATATATTGTGTTTTATCTAACGATTGATTAAATCAAGTACTGAACATGATCGGAAATCAATATTCGAAACGTTAGACTGAAATGTTAACATTATCACAAAAATCTATTTTCCATCGTTTCCTGCATTTGACATCTTTGTTCTATTGAAATGTTACGTGAAGGGAAGGGGGTTAATCTCTGGAAATATCTATGAACAAATTTAATTAATGCGAACATTTTAAAAACGGTCCAAAATATGCACTTAACATCCCAAAATTTACACCCTCCCAAAAGTTTCCAACACCCCCCAAGGGAAAAAATCCTGGATAAACCGCTGGTCTGGAGTGCTTGACAATCAACTCCTTCTACGAAACTTGATTCTGACTATTTCTAATGAGTACTAACGGCATAGGCGGGGCCGAAACATCTAAAACTATCAACTAGTCTCTGATTAATGATTATACCTTCCCTGCCAAAAATGTTGAGCTCTGTTTACGTGCATGCAAAATTCAACTCCGTGGGAGGGAAAAAGTCAAATATACCTCATTGGAAAGCTTCAAATCTATGTTTTAATAACGTCATGTGAAAATTTTTCTCCATTACATTTTCTTATTAATAATAAGAAAAATAAGTTATTATGCGGAAAAATTCACTAAAAAGTGTAGTTTTTCTTCAATTTTGCAAGAAAGGAAACTTAACATCATACAGTTCATAATCAACTTTTGATATAATATTGAGATTTTTTGTACTTGAAGACGGATTATTTTTGCACCTCTATGGAAAAAGTCAAATGCAGATCTTCACTAGATACTTCAAAAATTGAAATATTATGGAAACGTGTAATCTTGAAATGCATGATTGCAAATAATGAAATTGTAAAAAGCCATTTATATGACACACTTGATCCAAATCCAGAAGTTTAACGTGTATATCTCAAGTATGACGACAGATATAAATTATTATTTACCACTCCTAATATGGTAAACTGGTAAACGCGCAGATGTATGGCGAGATGTGGCCAATCTCGGACTCCTCGAGCTCACGTGACTTCCACAGCGTTGCCGCCTCCTTACAAGACCTGCGGGAATGTTGGAAGTGCGTTCCGTTGGTCCGATGCAATGCAAAGCATTGTGGCAGTGTAAAATAATTAATGAACAATTTGTCATATAATGACTGAAAGACATTTTCTTGTATACTTTATAGCAGTGGCGTACGCAAAGGATGTTTAATCCCCCTTGAGCTTTTGAAATATTATGAAAAATCCTGTGAAGAAAATTAAAAATGGCCAATTTATCACAGTCAAAGATCTGCGACAATACTACTACCACTAATAATAATAATAATAATAATAATAATTTGAATTGTTATTCCCATGCAGCATGGAGAAAAGCACAGCATTCCAAACACACGTGTCTTTCGGAGTGAATGCCTTGAAAATAAACACGAATTCTTGAAAATAAAATATGAAGGCACCTTTGATTTAAAAGAGAAAAAAAGTTGTTCTGTATCTCAGCTGCATCAATGTTCAAGAACATGTATTTTTGTGTGTGTGTGTGTGTGTGAACAATGAGCATTAACTAAAGAAAGTTATTGGTTCGCTGTAAGCGGGTAATGTATACACAAAAGCTAGGCGGACAAGAGTATACAGCCACCTGTCCGCCTTCCCATTGTTTACACTGGCACGTTTAAATTTCCGATTTCAAACGACAATAAGATTAACTATTGTAAAATGTTTTGTTGGTAAGAACAGCGAGACAATCCAGATGTGAATTATGGGGAACATTGAAAAATTCAAACCAATTCCGGGAATCGAACCCGGATCTCCCGCGTGGTTGTCAGACGCCCTACCGACCAGATCACCGCAGCTCCTTGGATGAGTTCCATACTTTGATTTTTTTTTAATTTATTTTAATATATTTTCTTGTTATTATGGATTTGCTTCACACTTAAAAAAAACCACTTTTACGAACATTTTTGTTTCAATAGAGAACAGACAGTTAAAATCACTTTATCTTGTTTTTATCTAAAAGCAGACAATTCTGGCTTTCCAATGAGGTATATTTGACTTTTTACCTCTGACAGAGTATAATTATACAAGCACTTAAACAGATGGCTAAATATTTTTGTCACGGATAGGAAACAATACTACAAGAAGGGGAGGCGCAAGGGGGGCGCGAGGGGGTGCTCGCGCACCCCTTAATTTTCTTCCGCACCCCCTTCAGCACCCCCTACGTACACCTGAAAACACTTGAAAGATGCCGACATACATACTGGTGGCAGCCTCTATAAAGATCAGCGGCCATTTTTTTCTTTTGTCAGCATTGTTGCTATGATTTTTTCTTCTTCTGTTTCTTCTAGTTGTCTGTTTGTGGTTTTCGATAATTTCCTATGAGTTATGTTTTTTCTTTTTCTTTTTGCATTGTTGATAAACGATTTATTTTCGGCCTACTTGTTCTTCCTCGCACTGGAGACAACATTTCAGCTGCTTTCAAGGTATCATCAAGTCGTGCCCGGGAAATTATTTAATGCGTCGAGTTGTAAGGTGAAAGGTAATTTTCTTGTTAATACGTTCTATGTATTTGTTCCACGTAACATACCTAGTAAACGTACCATTTCGGTTTTTTTCAAAAACTGTTAGGAAAAGGACAAATGTTCACGAAGAAAGATTACAGTTCGTTGTTGGGGATAGTGCGGCAGAAGGGATATTAACGAAGACGAAGTTGATGTGCACTTCGCGTTTTGTCCAGAAGTGGCAGACGGAAGGTAAATAGTATGTATTATGTACTATTATGTAATGTAGTACTACTGCTATGTATTTTGTACTTCCATTTAGTTGAGAAGGTTAAAAAAAATGTGTTTTTAAAGGCAAGGATAATTTGATTTTGAATTTCACTACATAGTTCAATAAGACTGTAACGTGTGTCTGAATGTTTGCACTCTATGGCCATTTTCTTGGAATGTAAGACTTAATATGTACATATCATCACGGACGTCCAGGGGGAGGGCAAGAGGGGCACAGCCTACCTGGAAAATGGAAAAGTTATATATTTCGCACATATAATTTTATTTCAGTCAGTAATTTATGTTAATAAGTGGCGGCCATTAGGGGTGTAGTTGCTCCTAGTGTTGCCCACGAGACGAGACTTTGGCCTGTCTCGTCTCGTGGAAATGCTGTCTCGTCTCGAAAATATTCGTTTGTCAAAGGGACACATGATCAATCTCGTCTCGTCTCGAATTTTTAAAAGCCTGTCCCGTCTCGTCCCGTGGGCAACACTAGTTGCTCCCCGTTTTTTGCTATTTTTGCCCCCGCACTATGCTAAACCTTATCTACCAAGGGAAAGTCAACTGTCCTTGGCCCCCATCCCCCAGTTTTGGCACCTTCCTCCTTCAGTTTTGAAAGGTTGCATGCGTGTTTCATGTTTTCTTTATTTTCAGCACCGCAGCCCCTAAATTTCTTTCCGGACCCTGTCTGCACCCCTAGATGATTAATCCTTACGCCGACGCTGACTAAGAATTCAAATTTAGAGAGTGACTTATAAAGCACACTATTATTATCAACCCGTAATCTGAACATGTAAAGTGCCGTCTTGTTTTACAACAGAGGATGTCCTGTTTTGCTGTTTGATTATGATAACAGTTTCCAGATAAGTTGGCTAGTGTGAGTCCTGCGTGAGAACTTCCTTTACAGCATAAAGAGACAAAACAAAATCTTCGATTCTAAGATGTCCATTGGCTGAATAAAAAAGTAATCAGTGGTGTGCCCAGCTTTTTTTTCTGCTTTTTTGTAAGGAAGATATGACCATGAGGGGAGTGTGTTGCCATTCTTTCTTTTAGTAGTGTAGTGAGAATAGTATATTTTGTACCTGAAGGTGACAGTTTTTACAGATTGCTAGGTCAAAACACGCCGTTGTATACAAGGACGTATTTAGGGGTGTCCAGGGAGTCCGGACCCCACCCCGAAAGACTTATCAAGTACTAAAATTAAAAAAAGAAAAATATATTCATTTAGCCTTTGTTGTATAATTTCCTCTGAACTTATAGGAAGACAAGGGTTATATTGGGATCGTACGGCTTTGAAGGACAGGAAGGACGTATTTGAAGAGGGGTCCAGGGGTCATGACCCTCCCAAAAGACTTACCAAGTACTAAAATTAAGTAATGAAAACATTAGCATTTGTAGCATAATCGATGGTTATTAATAGAGCCCGGAAGTTTGGCAAAATGCCTCTTTTTATCTACTGCATATATTGATAATTTTTTTTCCGGCTATACGTTTCTTATGTTGTTTCGAATGTTTTGGAAGCCTTTTCATTTTGCCTATTTTGCCTATTTGGGACCCCACTGCCTATTTTTAATTATAATGCCTTTATTTGCCTTTTTCAATGAAATTTGACAATTTTTTTTAAAAAAAATGTGTATATAAATTATTTTTCTCCCACAAAACGTTGTTGGCATTTATTTTTCTTCCGTTTATTATGTGAATAATTTTCGCCTTATTTAAGTAATATTGAACTCACGCATGTTTCAACATTGCTGAGGAGAAAAGTGTGAGAAAAAAAGTATTTCATGCTGAGTTAGGATATTGCCTTTCGGTTAACATGATTGACTGCTGAAGTGGACAGGTTGATTTCGAACACAAAGAAGATATTTCTGAAATCTCCCTTTCGAACCCGAAAATTTCAGGAAGTTGCGATTGAGCTTAGTTTACCTCAGCAACCAGTCTTGACGAGATGGGGAACCTTGATATCAGCAGCTATATATTATGCTAACAACCTTGAAAAAATCAGTGAGATGATCGATGCTCTTCCAGAAAATGAAGCGGATTCAATTCGTGAAGTGAAAAAAAAAACCTGTGCTATTCAAATTTATTTTTGCACATTATGGTGCATTGCCAGAGTCAGAGACAATTACAATTATAGCATCCATGAAAATGTTCGAGGAATCTATGCAACAGATGATGGAAGTGCCAGGAGAAAAGGGGTCAGCTGTTGCGGAAAAGCGCAAAAGGGGAGTGAGTGCAAATGAGTACTTGAAACAATTGAAAACAATTTGTGATATTCTAAAGGTGAAAATGCTGTTGTTTTATGTATGCTCCAATAACGTCTGTCGAAGTAGAAATATCATTTTCTATTATGAAAACATTCTCTCTGACAGACGACTATCAATGAATGTTGAGAACTTAAAAAAGCACCTTGTAGTTATGTGCAATGAAGACGGAGAAAATTGAAATGCTCTTCCCAATTTAGATTTTAACATTTTGCCAGAAATTAGAGATAAAAGTAAGAGACTTCCAAATGTGCCTTTTTTTCGGTTTATTTTGCCTTTTTTTTTCATTTTAGTGCCTATTTTCCACATTATAAATGCCATTTTGCCTGCCTATTTTAACGAAAATAAATGCCTGAACTTCCGGGCTCTAGTTATTAATTTCCTCTGAACTTTTTAGAAGGCAAGGATTATATTGGGATCATGGCTTTGATTGACATTATAAAGTAGATTTATGTACACTACTACTCAAAATAATATGCATAAAATATTAATCCGAAACTTACTTTTCTCCAACTACACGTAACATAATTTTTGTTATTCCATAAATATTCAATTATTCATCTATTTAACACTAATTTCATTGCCAGGTCACTTGCTTTTATGTAAATTATTCCGATCTTAACTACAGGTAGGGCCTAAGCTACGCAATGAATATGCGCTGTTTTATCTCTATTCTTATACAGTCTTTTTAACTATTCGTGTAATAATAATATAATATTAATTTATGCATTGTAATTAGTATTAATTTGATTTAATATAATTATTTTAAATTACACATTGTTGTTGTTGTTGTTGTTATTATTATTATTATTATTATTATTATTATTATTACTATTATTATTCCTGAGACACTCGGTTCGGACCCCCCCTCCCCGAAACATATTTCTAGATACGTGCCTGGTTTTATATTACGTATGCTATATGTCAGTGTTTGGAAGGAACGAGGTGCTTGTAAAAGCAGTTACTATATAGAGAACAGGAATTGTAACTGAACCTATTTTTTTAGCAAAGTAAAAGTATCTCAATTACTTTTAAAAGTAACTGAGTTCCTTTTTTAGAAGGGTAGCAGTAACGCAATTGCTTTATAAAAGTAACCGAGTTACTTCTTGCAAAAAGTGGCAGTAACTGTAATTGAGTTAGTTATTGTTTAACAAAGTAACAGAAACTCATTTACTTTTAAAAAGTAACTGAGACCTTTTCGAACAAAGTAGCAGCAACTGTAACGCGGTTACTTTTTGAGCAACAACAACACAGTTACTTTCACAAAGTAATAGCTACTCAATGATGTAACAATGTATGTAACCGAGTTAGTTTTTGAGAAAATAACTGTAACTGCAATTAAGCAAAGTAATAGTGACTGTTTACTTTCACAAAAGTAACTTTCCAAATACTGGTGTGTATCGTATTCTCACTTATGTGCACTTTCGGCACTCCAAGCGAAGCTTTTATTTGCTGGGCAGACGTTATAGTACGTGATGACCTTTGAAATCGTAAGGGTCGGATTTATGCACGAAATTGGCCGAAGTCCAACTAAGATGTTGACACTTTCAGCTTACTGAAGATTGATAGTCCATATTTATCTTATCGGAAACTTCATGATGTATGTAATTGTTTTCAAACATTCTTGAGAAATCTCTTTTTTTTGCATATGCATATTCAACATAGGTTGAGGTCGAACTACACATGACAATTGACAATCAAATGTTACAGGGACAATTCGCGAGGTCCCTCGTCAGATAAATACATATACTTGTTTGTGTGCAATTTATTACGAGTTTATAGGACACTGGTGCTTCAAATTAAGCAACTTATTTGATTTTTCTTGACTTCATGGATTGTTTTTACATACCCAGTAGCGCAACTACAGGAGAGTGGGCATTGCACCCCCTCCCCAACCTTCGATGGAAGTCAACTATAGGGGGGCAAACTTTGACGGCCAATGGCACCTGCAGGGGGCACAGAGGAGCAATTGCCCCTCTTAATTTCAAATTTTATGCAAATAAAAATACATTTCGTTAAATTTCCTTGCTCGCTTCGCTCGCAATGCCTGCCTTTCTCACATTTGTCAAGTTCAGAGCTGTAGCTAGGGGGCGGCGGGAGTCGGTCATGGGCGCCGAACGATCTAAAGAAAAAGAATTGTAAAACAGAGAATGCCATAGCGCCCCGTGAAATTATTGCGACCTATTAAATCATATTATATTGCTTTCAATTGCAAAAGTTGGATCTAAAAATGTTCTTGCTCGCTTCGCTCCCAATTTAATTGTTTTCTGTAATGTATTTGAATAATATGTGTTGTATATATGTATTGAATAAACATTGAATACAATTGAACACAATATAGTGTTAGCATGTTGCATATGTATTTTCTTATTTTATGTCGCTCCGTGTTGCATATGTGTGAATCATATGTTGTACATGAAAGTTATACATGTTATATGTACAAGAAGAATTATCTTTGGAATGCATTTATCATTCATTTTCGGCCATTCAAAAATATAGTTTGTGTGCTTGTTTTCGATATTAGCTAATGTGAAACTGAACGTGTTGAAAAAATATTTCAAATCGCTTGTTCCAAACAAATGCTTTAGCACCGACTTCTACCCTCCCTTTTTACGTAATTTATGAGGATAATCACGTATATAATAATACTACTACCACTAGTACTAGTAATAATAATAATAATAATAATAATAATAATAATAATAATAATAATAATAATAATATCAATATTATTATAGGTACGTTTGCCCCTCCCAGACAAAAATTTGTGGTTGCGCCTCTGGACATACCTAAAAATATCCCAAATTACTGAAATCATATTTTAAACAAAGTACTTCGTAAAAATCGTGTTCACATATTTCAATCAAAAATAGTTTACATTCAATATTCGTTTTTATTGAATGAAATCATGAAGTGAAAATATTTTGTATGAAACAATATAAATGTACCACTTTCCTTTTTTATTCTCCTTCCCTCTCTTTGTCAAGCTGGAAGTTAGAACAATTATAAAATGGAGCGAGATTTTTTAAACACCGTACATTTCCAGGAAGCTTCCTTGCAGGAAGAAATTCGTGCTGTATAACAATCATGCACAAAGAATGCTTGCAACGGAAAAAAATACCAACAAGGAGCGGCGCCTCGTGACCAACAGCATTGTACAGCCCAGGGGTGCCTACAGGGGGGGGATTCATGACGCGCCCGTGTCATGGGAATTTTTAGGGGGGGGACAAAATTGTATAGTTTAGGTACCAATTCTATATATCTTCACTAGGGTGCGAAATCACTGCATTGGTTGGGGAGAAGGAGCAGACAGACAGACACACGCACACTATATATGTGTGTGTGTGTGCGTGCGTATTGTATAATGTCATTAAATATGTGTCAATTATTATATAATCAAATTATATTATAATATATACTATATATTATATCGACCGTCCTTCATTCAAAATGTAATTACAAATTGAAGATTTTAATGTACTACTGATGCTATGAACAATGATTTGCCTAAAGGGGGGTGACAAAAATTAAGAGACGTTAAGAAGATAATAGTTTCCTGTATAAAATGCACATATAAATGCCATTACGTGTTTTATTAATATATGTATACCTATCAGGGACGCCGACTTGTCAAAATTATTGACTGATCACTGAAATAAATTAATGAATGACTCACTCACTCCCTTTTTTAAGTTTTGGCCTCAGTGTTCGGAATCTCGTAAAAGCCCATGAATTCCTCAAAAATATTGAAATTTTCATTTACAGTTCGAATGCAAAATGTCAATTGTTCACGGATGGATATGTCACAAGTTTCGTCAACCATAATAGCAAAATATTCCCGACTTTTAATATCTGCTACCACGGAGCGCAAAACAGATCTCCCTAATATATCAATGATCTCGTTCTGAATGTCATGTGAGAGCCATTTGTAGCCCGAACGTCCCATCCACTCTCCTAGTTCATGCACATCTTCTTTTGAAACTCTTTTTAGTAAAAATGTTAACAATACTCATAATTATATACTTAGTATATAGTAATAAGTCATGTGTTTTGCTGTCTCTGGTCATAGCCCCCTCCAAAGTTGATGGTTTAGCGGTCTCAGCCCCCCAAAGTTGATAGTCTATAACATTTCAAATGTGTATTTAAAGTTAAGTTCATGTGGCACAATTCAGAGTAAACTTTAAAAGAGAAGCAAAATAATACATAAGATCCTCTTAAGCAAAATTATTTGAGGGGCTCTGCCCCCGTATCGTTAACATTGGGGGGGTCGAGCCCCCCCAAGCCCCATGGAGTCGGTGCCTATGATACCTAAACTTCGCAGTTGCTAACGAAAGGCGATGAGAAATTAAGAAAAAATAACGTCTTTCTTATTTGTGTGTTCTGGGGTAACTTATGCCTTTAGAATCGGTTTGAAAGGGGGGGGGCGTACAGTTCGCATCATTACAAGGTTAGTCAAGCAGACAAACTATTAACAATAAGGTTGATTCAGTCCGCAAACAATGGCAGTGAGTCTGAACAGTTTTGCAGGTTTTATGTTAGCAAACATGAAGTGAGCCGTGCTTTTTCATATTTAGTCTTTTAATTTCAACTGCAATGAAAGGATTCGAATTTCATGCGCCTTTCAATTGTTGGCATCTCGGCCAGTGGTAAACCGTCCGGTGTTTCTTTGAGCCGAGTCGGCTCTGAACTTCCGACATGCAGACTTTTTCAGCGTTGGATGATTACAGGCACGATTTATTTCGCTTGTATGTGTTTCTGTGCTACGACTGACTGGATAATTGTAACATACTGTCAGCTTTCGTTGTCTAAAACTTATGTATTTCGATTTATTTTAAATGAAATCAAATTATCAACAACCAAAAATCAATTACTGCATTTTTATCCAAACTATATTCGTGTGTGCGTGTGTGTGTGGGGGGGGGGTTACGATTAACAATTATTTTTGGGGGATATTGATGAACGGTTTTGGGGGGATATTGATGAACGGTTTTGGGGGGATGGGCACCCCTGGTAGCAAAAGATATAGTAGGCAAATTGTCCTCCACCATTTTCAGTCAGTCTGTTTTCCACAATGTGCTGCTGATCATGAATTGAAGTGAAAACGTCAATAAGCAAAGAACAACATCTGCTTTGCATAAACAGAAGTACATTCGTTAAAACAACCCAGGATGTGGAATAAAGAGTAATGAAAAGAGTGATGGACAATTTGCCTACTATTATTTTTGCTGTTGACTGTACGTCAAGGCAAGGAATGTGTCCTGCAGTATCAGTGACGTGCACTGAGGAGTAGCTAGTCTAGCAGAGATAGATCAATCAATCTCGCATCTCGAATTATATTCAAATCACAATATTTATTGTCTTGTTAAAGCCACCACCGCTCATATGCAACACCTTTTTTTCCCACGCTCTTCTCGTCCATCGGTGTTCTCCGCGGGCAAAGCTGGCTGGATACCCTAGCTCGCTCTTCTTCAGCCAGGCCAGTTTCCAGGTAGAAACGGCCGGCCCAAGGAAAAGGAAGATTTCTACCTCTACCTCTCTTGTCCCCTCGCCCCCCCTCTGCAATGGTTGAAAGCCCAGGCTTTCAGGTCGCCCAGTCTATCTCCTATAGGACAGATAGGGGATTGGTTTCTCATAGATTTTTTGTAAATCCTCTAAAGAACTCAGGGTAAAATTTTCTGCAGTTCTCTGTATTTACACATTATTTTACACGTTGTACAATATGTGCGTATGTATAATATGGGATGTAGTTTTATTATTTATGAAATGAGAACGTGTTATGTGCAGACAATAATGTTATGCTGTCTTTCTTTTTTTTCAAATATGGAACATATAATGATTAAATTACAAATGTGTGCTCAGGCTCTCTGTCACTCTCGTTTTAGTAGTTTTTTTTATTTAAATATACTAATCTTGGCCTCTAACAGTCATAAATATGGATGTATTTATTTGGGCAAGAGAACGCGCTTTCATATTGTTGTTGGTTTGGTTTATTTTACTTCGCTTTTCTGCCACATTTGGTTATCGCGAAAATGAGGATGAGTGATGATATGATGAAATTGATGAAGGGATCTGATATGAACAATCCAGGCCAGGATTCGAACCCGTGATGAGTGCGCATTCTTGTCCTATGTGTTGCAGTGAATAATGAAATAATTTGGAATGAAAAATGTATGTCAGAACTCAAAAAGTCAAATGAATATCATTGAAGAAACTACAATAAAGTGTGTTGTGTTTTCTTACCTATTTTGTTTCTGTGCACAAAGTGCACTTAAAACACCAAATCAACCAACCGTGGGGGAGTTGTTATCACAGCGCGCTACGACACCAGGAGTTCCGGGTTCGAACCCAGACCTGGGCATTAATTTTATCGTATCATCTTCGCAATTAAGCAAATGTGACAAAAAAAGCGACGCTAAGGAACAAAAATGAAATCAAATCATTGATTGATTGTATGATTTGGTTTATTTTACTTTGCTTTTTCGCCACTTTTGGTACGATAAAATTGATAAAGGGACACACACAAAGAATATCCATGGCCAAGTCGAGATTCGAACCCAGGATCTCTGGCTTAGAGTAAAATCAAATCGTTTTTTATTTTCGAATGTGGGTGGGGGTTACGTGCACTTTTTTTAGGAATACTGGGCCCTAAAGGGAGAAGGGGTGTGACCCACACCAACACCCCCCCCTTGAGCACGCCACTGACTGCTACCCCAAGTGTAGACGTCACCGCACGTCACTGTGCAGTATGTATCAAGTGCTTCTTGTTGAACGTGCTATTCTGGTGGCTCTCCATCGTGGCAACGGGAGTGGTCTTGAGGAAGTGACGTCACAAATTCCTCCTTAAAACGCGACGATAGAAGATAAACAGGGTTTAATGTGTTCCTGTCTGGGCACGAAGCCAAAGTTAGAGACGCAGTGGCGGATCCGAATTTTAATCTGCCTCTTAGCGAACAGAGAATATACCTCCTCAATGATTGGAAGCTGTTACTTTTTTATCTCTGTTGTTATCTCAGCCCGCGACCTGCTGATAGCTTCACGCAAGTGAATATAGCACCCGACACGACATCCAGTGGCGCAGGAACGAGGGGGTACAGGGGTACATTGTACCCCCTCAAATTTTTAAAGGGGGGTACTGTACTCCCCTAAATCCATAAATCCAATTGTACCCCCTGTACCCCTTTAGATAATTTGACAGACGTAAGTTGCTACTGTTATAAGAACATAGTATTTTCATTTCGCTTAATATAAGAAATGTATATTGTTTGTAACTTAAAGCATTATCTACCTTACCACAGAAATTCAAACCATTGTAAACTTATTCTAGTACTACATTGTGCTTGCTACTAATTAGTCTTGGAAACTTCTTTAAGGTTTAAAAATGTGTGAAACGATGAAGTTTACTCTCAGATAATCACGCTCCAGACGAATGTTCCTTCTCTAAAGAAGTGGTCGCGTCGATTCGAAGATAAGATACAAATCTTCATCAGGAGAGATGACTGACCTTCTTTTCTTTTGAATTTTTCAAATGCAATATCTTGAAACGAAATGCATACACAAACCAAACGAGACGAGACACGACAGGCCAACTTGAGGGGTGCAGTGTACTCCTGTATCTCACCCATAATTTTCATAACTTTGTAAGAGGGAAAACTATTCTTTAACCTATATATTAAGAGATATTTTGAAAAAAGAGATGGACTGAGACAAGAAAAGTCTGTTTCCTCTCAAATTTCGAGATGAGACTAAAATAAATCTCTGCAAAATCAAAGCGAGACGATACTTGATGTTCGAGACGATCTCGTTTGAAACTCTCGTATCATATTTGAATAAATTGATTGAAATAAATGTAAATTACTATGTCTTATCCAGACATATCAAGCTCATTTATTATTGATTTTTTTTTCAAATAAGTCGTATATTTTGTTTACTATAATTGCAAAGCCAATTAGTGACAATCGCGAGTCTGTGCTACCCGGTTTCATCTATTCATGATATAATTCCGTATTTCGACGGCTCACAGCAGAAAAATGTTATTAAGAAAAGTTTTTACTTTAATTACATATATAGGTTGTGAAACTTTGCTGACATGAGTGATGCTTATACTAAACATTTCGTGGGCCAAGACGAGATATCTCGTCTTGTAATTGAAGCCTCCCACATGAACAGTGCTTTCGTTTCCACTTTAAACTGCAGATTCAGTCCCGATTAGCCTATCTGAGCATGAAGTGAATCTAGAATAAGATTTAACATCTTCTGAATGGAAACCGATACAAAAATAAGCATAAACATGAACGAGAAGGACCTCACCACACAGGAGACGAGATGAGGCTGTGACAATTCTCGACTCGTCTCATCTCGATATCATTCCTAGGTGAAATGAAATGCTTCCTACACATTAAAACAGGGTGCAATTTGTGACTTTATCAGAGGGACGACGACTTATTTTTAACTAAGTAGATAGATATACTTAGAATTGGATATTATTTGCTTAAAATCTAATTTTGATATCGAATGCAACACAAACTTAAGTCAAACTGTAAGAAAATTACTCTGGTCAGATGAATGCACGAGATAAATGAGACTCAATGCAGGTCCTATGGTTTGCCAGTTGGCTTGTCATGGGCACTGTCATAGACTTGATCCAATTTCTTGCAAATTTTTCTGCATGAAAGCAATGCACTGGGGGTCTATGGAAAGGAAAACTACGTTTAAAACTTGTAAATGATTTCTCTAATCAGTTATGGTTAGGTTTATGGCATTTCACATTCGTCTGTAGATATTGGTAGATTTTGGTTTGGATTCACAAGGTCTTTGAGCGAGATTGCAATGTTTGGTTAATTGATTTGGTTTATTTTACTTCGCTTTTCTGCCACTTTTGGATAATCGCGAAGATGGGGATGAGTGATGTTATGATGAAATTGACGAAGGGGCACTCACAAATAACGCCCATGCCCAGGCCGGGATTTGAACCGGAGACCTCTGGCATCGTAGCAAGCCATGCTAATCACTCCGCCACGGGGCTGGCGAGGTAGGAATGTGTTTTGGATTTTCTTTCTAGATGCGAAAATCATAAAATGTGACGCGCACATGCTTTTGCTTACATTAAAGTTCACTTTTTCACGTAAACAAAGAATTGAGATGTCACCTTAAAACACATGCGAAAAGAAACCTTGGCCGGCTCTTCATATTGTCCACCAAAGATTGGAAAAAACAACTTTTGAGCCTATGGTTTTCAATTTCCTTGCTTGCTCTGAGATCTGAAGGATTTCCGTTTTGTATGTACTTTCAGTTCTTGAAGAGCGTCATTAGGTACAACTAATTATATTACAACTAAATGCTTTGTCAAATGTTTTACAAATATTCCAAAGTTAGACCAATTACGAGTTGATCGGGAATCATCTCAACTCAGTATTTTTTTCTTTTTTAATACAACGGCCTATAGATGTCTGAGAAAATACCAAAGACGTGGCTTCTGAAAGGCGTTGGATGTGGTACACATCTGCCATAAATTGTTTAAAGATATTTTTTAAACTCAGCTATGGGACTTTAAAATTAAAATTAACTGAATTGAAGTGAATAATATGATTCCTGTGGGGGATGATTATTTCTGGTTGGGATGGCTCAAGATGGAGGAGGGCGGAATCCAGCTTGCCCTCTCTAATCTCACCCTGAATTTAATTCAATAGATGTTTCTTTGTTCGCAATTTTCACATTTCAATTTTCACATATATGTGTGTGTCTATACACCCCCCCCCACACACACATATATATATATATATATATATATATATATATATATATATATATATATATATATACATATGGGAGGCTGAATTTTATACCCCCCAAATGAAAAAAAACGTTCCTGAGCCACTGTGAACATCACACCCATGTTCATGCCGGGACTCGAACCTGGAGACTTAGGTGGCGACAGGGCTTTATCCAGATATTCCTATCTCAGCGGCACATTTGTATTTGGAGGGGTTTGTAAAGTTATACATACAGTCAAAATGACAAGAAGTTGGACCTTTCTGAAAATTTTAGAAGATGTTGAGAGGTTTGGATAATGATTTATTCCTAGACTACCAAGCTAGTGACAGTAACAAGTTACTTTTGTGAGATAAGTAAATGAATTCTCGAGCTTATCCCTTTCTGTGATCCCATTATTAATACAAATAACGTAAAAATAGTTGTATTTCACAGAAAGGCCTAGCCAACCTCGAGTCTGGTGCATGCGGAACACACCCAGCTTGCAACGAATGCCAAAACTAAATGGTAATCGTTCTAAACCTGGTCCTCCCAACTTAACCACATGTGCATTGTTAGACCTAAGCGGAATTGTTAGTTTAGGAGGGTTAGGTTTAAAGCTCTAAGCATTTAGTTTTGACCAGAGTGCGAAATCATTTAAGACTGGTGGGGGAGAAAGATCTTAGTCTACAAACCCCCCTCCCCACACACATACATATAAAAAAAACTCAATATGCTATCCAAGGCAGAAATTTATTTTATTATAAAACATAAACTAAACGTAACGTTTCAACCTTCTGGCAAGGTCTTCTTCAGACTCTGCACCAAGTACAAATGTAACAAGGTACAAAACAGGACAATATATATACACAACAATACTCCCCTCCAGACTATTAGAAAGTTGTTCTGGAGCATTCTAGCACGTGGCTTTCCCTTGCCAACTGTACTTTCACCTGAAAGTGAATGTGGTTGGACTCTTTACCTCACGCTCTTTTTCCTTCATTCTCTTCTATCTTCTCTCCTCTTTCTCTCTTGTCCTTTCCACTCATTCTAACAACTTCTTCCATTCTTTGTTTATCCTCAGTCCCCCATTCCAGTTCATTGTGTCTTCTTCAACTTTCTTCTCTATTTCCTTGGCCACTTTCCATTTTCTCACTAGTATTTTCTTCTCCCTTCCTATCTGCTTACCCTCATCCCACTCTATGTCATGTCCTGTTTCTCTCGTGTGTTTAAATATTGCATTTCTTTCTCTCTTAAGTCGTACATCATCCCTATGTTGTTTCAACCTGTCTTTCAGCCTTTTTTTCGTTTCTCCTATGTACACACTCTGACATTCTTTACATTTCACTTCGTAGATAATCCCTTCCTCTTCCTCTTCTCTGTTTTCCTTTTTCTTGTTTGCATTCTTCGTTATTCTTAAGATGCTTCTCCCTCCCATCCTGTAGGTTTTAATGCCCGCTTTTCTAAGCACTTTGCATATCTTTTCTGTGGTCTTCCAGAAGATCTTCTTGCTAGAAGGTTGAAACATTATGTTTAATTTATGTTTTATAATAAAATAAATTTCTGCCTTGGTCAGCATATTGAGTTTTTCATATCATGGAAACAAGGCTTAATGGTATTATACATATAAAGTATATGATATACATATTTATAATGTTATTAAAAGTAAAGATAAATTACTAAATTAAAAATATATTATTATTTTTATTAATTACCCAAAAATAAATAAATTTGTTACTTTTAAATATAAAAGTAGCAAACTACGTCCTTTACTAACTGGTTAAAGATGTTAATAAATTATGAAATAGTTGAAGTGGTTTTATTATATGTGTAAGTTGTTAATTAAGTTTTTGCTTTATGTTAGTATAAATCAATTAAATTTCATAATTATTATTGTTTTGTTTTGTATTCTTGTTTTTGTTTTGCTTTTATTGTGTTGTGCGTATTGATGTAGTAGATTTGTTAATGGCTTCTTGAAAGAGAAAAAGGATTGAACACTAACAACTACATTAATTTGTGTATGTATTCGATATTATTCTTAGTACAGTATATTTGAAATTAAAAGTAATTGTTTATCTTTTGTTTGTTGCAAGAGAAACTCTCCCCACGATTTTTTTGGGGGGGATTTTTGATGCCAGGATTGTTGGGAGGGAATACCCCCAGGATTCCGCACCTTGGTTTTGACGTTTGTTGCAAGCCAAACTCCGTGGTGCAGCGCGCTACGACGTCAGGGCTCCCAGGTTTAAATCCTGGCCTGAGCATGAGCGTGCTTTGTGAGTGTCCCTCAATCAATTTCATAATATTATCACTCATCCTCATCGTCGCGATTACCCAAAAGTGGAAGAAAAGTGACGTTATATCAACGCATCAAATCACAAAAATCTTCTAATGCTATCACTGTGTAATCAAAGGGTTCTGGGAATTGGCGTGAAAGAAAAGAGAGCGAGTGAGAGGAAAAAACAAACGCTAGATCTGCCCATGCACACATTGCCCTTCCTTCTGTGCATGTCGATATGATCCTTGTAAAATATATTTGAAGTCCAAATTAATTGCTTGTGTTTGATGTTATAACATAAAGAAACTGTTCACTCGGAAAAAGTTTAGAGAGGGTGATGGAAAACGCCGAATTTCGAGGACTGGTAGCGTCGAAGCGAGACCTTAACGAGCAAAACGTTCGCAAGAAAAGTTGTTCTTCTGGATGTTCGCTACACGCTGTGAAAGTTTGTCGTTGTTTTCGGCGACACCCTGTGTATATAGTTAGATATTTTCATTGAGTTGATTCATTGAGTTGGTTTTTTAAGACCACTTTATGCACTGTAAGGCCAATCGGGACTGGGCCTACAGTTTAAAGTGGGATCCAAACCACTACGTGCCTTCACTGGGTATCGAACCCAGGCGCCGGGCCCCTTTTGATCACAAGGCGACGACGATACCACTGCGTCATCAGGGAGGCACAGTTACATATTTTCAAATAATCGTATATATCACCTGTTATCCCAGGTGCCCAGGTCAACGCATATCACAGGTTCCAAATTCAAAATTAAAAACAATGCTCCAAATGAACCACCGAAAATTCGGGGACAAGATAGAACAGGCACAATCTTCAAGGACAGGTTACCAAATTCTTCGTGACGTCACTTGATGGCGCTTGACGTGACGTAAAGGCACGGAGCATCTCTGGTAAAGACAGCCGGCTGTGAAACAGCCGCTGCGCGCCGCGTGATATCATGTGATTTTGATACGTGGAATTTGATTGGTCCTAGCTAATTTTCTGTTCTTTGTGGGTGTGGTTTCGTTTGAGGATGTTGTGTCTGTGTAATTTGAAAGAGATGGTGTGCATAAACAAAATAATACGGGGTGTTCCCGCTTTACTGCATGCGTTGTTTGCTTAATTGTAAAGGCGCGGCGCTACATCTACGAGATCTGTCATCCAGAAACATTGTACCAGGTAAGATTGTATATCCATTCGGGGCTCTGTAGACTATTGGCAGGGGGTGCGAAGGGGTGCTCACCCTTAATTATTTTTTTATGTGTCGTAAATGTTGAAAATATGTGATAAAAACAGGAAAATATGTGACAAAAATTTTAAAAAAATTGGCAACAAAAACAAAATATAACATGCATTTTAAACACCTGAAATCAGTTTCTAAATGCTTACCTCTTAGCGAGCTATTTTTTGGAAGAGTTGCAGTGGATCACAATAGTTGTTTTTCCAACTTCTCTATTGTATTCTCTGTGACGATTATCTCTAAAAATCATCATATATTGTGAGAAAAACGCTCCACGTCACAAGAAACAATTCTTGCATATTTGAAGCACGAAATGTCACTAATGCTGAAGTTTTCCAAAGCTTTTCTCTTCCTCTACTTGACCTTCCAAAACACGTGCAACTTGGCATAAAGTTTGAAAACCTTGGTTTTTCCCCAAAAATTTCTGTACATTTAGACATTAGCACTTGTGCGTTAGATCCAGTGGGGATAACATTTTTCACCAATAGGATCGTAGGCGAGGCATCAGTAGTCTGCCAGCGAGCGTGCTCAAAGACAAAACAAACCGAACACTCTCGATATGAAAGAGGTGCTGAGAGTAAACATTTTTCCTTCGAGGATTTCGAGGTAGCTGAAGTCAATGAGCGATTTTATGTATTTAAAATGAAAATTTGCAAAATATGTATTTACATACGGAAAACTGAAAAATATGTGTTTTTATGTAAAATAAAATTTGCTTTGTTGACATATAAGGCTAAGATCAGAATGTTGGCAAAAACGAGGGTCTCTATCTTATCGCAGATAAAAACATTTATTTACCTAAAGTTCCGTTCATTAGTCATCACTTTGAGGTAGAATGTTATAGTTTCTTTGTCGCAGGAACCAGTGTGCAATCACAGAGCAGAACGGTTATTTTTACAAGATCCTGATTCTCTACTGGCTGTTTTGGGGAGGAGGACTTTTAAATGTCGCTTCTTGACCAAGGCCTAATTGGTTGTTTTGACCCGCGCGAGTTCCTTTGTTGGGAAACACTGCAACAGAAGGTCACTGCTATAAAGACGGTTCCCGCGCCAGATATAAGAGCGGCACAGGTATGGATATTGAAGTGATACCGCTATTATTGTATATAACATGCAATCCATTGGTCCTGAAACAGAAATCGCTCGTACTTTCCTGTAGTGGCGGCGATCTAAACAAATATCAGCGGATGTTGTCTTTCTTTCGTCACCATTGTTGTTGAGAATTGTTTCTACTTTTGCTTATTCCAGTGGCCTGCTCAGCGTGAGTTGTTTGATGTTTGTTTAGTATTCTTTTTTTACACTGTTGATAAGAAATAGTTTTATTTTCCGCCTACTTGTTCTTCCTCTATTCTCAAAATCTCACTGCAACAAAATTTCTAGTTGCTTTCAATAGAGACTCGGGTTGTCTCCGGGAAATTATTGAACGCGAGTTCTATCAAGATTTTTTTTTTTTATGCACACACTTCTATGTAAGGGAGGGAGTCTGATTATTACGTGAAATTGACTACATGATTTCGTATTTTTCTATGTTTTATTTTCTTTTGCAAATAGCAGAACTTAAGGTTGCATAGCGATTTTTTCCCGCAAGGCACACAAATTGAACATTCAGCAGAAGTCTGATGCCTGTGCATAGTGAAAATGTACAAAAAGACAAAGAACTGTTTATTTAATAAATGTTAGATATTTATGGAAAGGGTGTAAGGTGAATCCAGTTTCTATATAGTGGACTCAAGCCTGAACTTGGCACGAATGCCAAATGTATTTTCAATTCAATTTCAATTTTATGATTTGCATAACAAAAGCAATAAAAATAAAATATAAGCTCCTGGAAAGATAAGAGATCTTACTCCCCCCGCCTCCCCACTCCCAGTGGAGAAGAAATTCTGAGGCGCCCTTGCATGAATGTTTGATGTTTTCTATACTTTCAAAATTGCACCCCTAGATGATCTGGTGCGGCCGCAGGCTATTGGTGTTCCTTTCTTGCGTTGTTATTTTACGTTGATTTTTTTAAATCGTGACCATAGAAGTAAATTGGGGGGGGGGGCAGGGGGGACATCCCACCCTCCACATTTTCCAGTTCATTAAGATTTACATGCAGTGATGAACTCAGGGGGTGGCTTGTTTTTATTTATTGTTAGTCTGTTGCTGCTGAACCACTCTGAAAGTCCCTCTGTTGTGTGTTTGATGTTTGTTCATTTTTGCCAGTCAGCACTCTACTTGTCTCATCAGCATATAAAGTTGTTTTGGTTGGCTCTAAGTTTGATGACAAGTCATTTATGTATATGATAAATAGTATCGGTTCCAGGATCGAGGCTTGGGGGACTCCACATGATACTTTACAAGGTTTAGAAAGGAAGGCAGATACAGAAGTGTTTTTTGTATGTAAAATTTCCACGATTTGACTGCGGTTTTGTAAATAGGACTTAAACCATGAGTTTACCAATCCCCTTATAACATAGTGGTTTAGTTTATTTGCGAGTTGGTCATGTGATACTGTGTCAGAAGCTTTTGTCAAGTCTAGAAATAGTCCACACGTTGTTCTCTATTGTCTAAAAGTGTTCTCATATGTTCTATGTATTCAAATATTGCTGTGTTTATGGATTTGCCTTTCCAAAAACCATGTTGTGAATTTGAGATTATGTTGTTCTTTTTTAAAAAGGTTGTCAATTGTTTGTTCATTGCAGTTTCTATGATTTTAGAGAAGGGAGAGAGTAATGCTATGGGTCTGTAGTTACTTATGTTGTGCTTATCACCCTTTTTCTATATTGGTTTAATTTTTGCCACCTTTAATTTGTCACGGAAAACTCCTGTGGAGAAGGATAGGTTGACTAGATAGCACAATGGATGGAGGATATGGATAAGACTTTTCTTTATGACTGTCAAAGGTATATCATCCAGACTGGTGGACCATTTACTTTTCATATTTGAAATTATGTTTGCCATTTCTTCTTCAGTGATTGGTTGTAGGTACATTGATATGCTACAGGATTTTACCTTTATTTGGGAATTGGCTTGATGTGGTTTTAGTTTGTTTACCTCTAATTCAGTGAGATACTTGTTGAACATGTTTGCCACTGTCTGGGGTTCTTTTATGGTTAACTCATTGTGCTGCAGTGTGATATTCTCATGTACTGTGTTGTTTCTGCCTAATTCTTTGTTTATTATATCCCACATAGCTTTGGATTTATTGGAGGTGTTTGATATTAATTTGTCATTGTGCATTTTTTGCTGCTTGGAGCACTTTTCTATATTTTGATTTATATTTACTGAAATATTCTTCAAAAGTTTTAGTTGTTTTTGTAGTTTTCTGGCTTTGTTAAGGAATCTCATTCTTTGGCTTGCTGTTTTTATTCCCGTTGTTATCCATAAATTGTCTTTCTGTTTTTGTTTCTTAACTCGTTGTTTTGGAAACGCTATATCATAATAGTAGGGAAACGTATTATGTAATTTATCAAATGCCTGATTTACTGTACTGCACTCATATATATCTTCCCAGTTTTCTTTACTAAGTAAGTGGTTGAAGTAGACATAATTATTGTCATTAAAAATTATTTTCATGATATATTCAATTGTGCCTTCAGTTTCGTTTCTTTTGAGATAGAAAGGAATGGAAAGTTTAAAAATTGTGCAAAGTGATCAGAAAAACTTGTGTTGTAAACCTCTACTGAACATTGAAGGTGTAATATGTTTAAAAGTATTTGATCCAGAGCAGTTTTGGAGGTTTTTGTCACTCTGGTCGGTTCTTTTACCATAGCCTGCAAGTTGAAGGTGTTTAAAAGCATGCTGACTTTATGGTGTATATTCTTTTTCAGAAAATCTATATTTAAGTCACCTATTAATGCTACTTTTTTTATTGGTTTGTTGGTAGTGGTTCAGAATGTTTTCAACATTATTGATAAATATATTTAAATTGCTATCCGGCATTCTGAAAATGCTTATTATTGTTATTTTAAAGAGAGGTAGTTCAATTATGCATGATTCGAAATGTTTTTCAATATTGAGATGATCAAATTTTTTGCATTCATTTGACACTATGTTCTTCTTTCTGAATATACATGCTCCCCTCACCCCATGTTGCATCTTGAGTAGTTTGAAGCTAGGCAAAAGTCTGGGAAGTTTATGAAAGAAATTTCTCCTGATTTCAGCCAATGTTCTGTGAAGCAGACTATATCTATATCTGCTAATTTATCTGTTATAAGTGATTCTATCTGTAGTTTTTTGTCATTGTTTATACCTTGGATGTTTTGGTGGAAAATATTCAGACATTGGCATTCCATCTCTGCCTGCCTGTACACTGTTTATTTTTACGTCTTTGTGTTCCCTATGAAGATTGCTTAGGAAGTATTTATCGATTAATCCTGTTAATTTTTTTTTTTTTTTTTATAAATGTATATTTGGTTGTAGCTTTGCTGCTATGCACCAGTTACATTTGTTTTACATTTTATAATTTTACAATTTCATGATTTTACAATTTTATAATTTTACAATTTCATAATTTTACCATTTCATAATTTTACCATTTCATAATTTTATAATATAATATTTTCTCTCACAATATAGTTTTTAAGTACATATATTATTTTCTTCGTTGGGTTCTTCAAAAGTGCTGACAAGGCGTATGCGCCATTATATCCTGCTTCTTTTAGATCTCTTAAGAAATAATCACGCGTAGTTACATTAAGGCAACATTCAAATATAATGTGATCAGGTGTTCCTTCAGTTGCACCACACTGACAGATTGGGGATTGAACAATGTTCCTAGTATACAGGTCTTTAGGTGCTAGGGTGTAATTTAGCCGACATCTAAGAAGACTTGTTACAGAGTTTCTTGAGAGGTTAATGTCTTGATACCAAGGTTCTTTAGGTATAAGTGGTTGAATTGAATAATATTTTTTCCCATTAGTCTTCCCTGTAATTGTCCATTGTTTCTGCCAACTTTTCAACAATTCTGTTTTAGCATGCGACTCGAGCGCTTTTGCAGAAAATTTGATCCGAAGAGATCGGTGACTTGATTCTTCAGCTGCGTACTTGGCTAATGTGTCTGCTATGTGGTTCCCTTCTATGGATGTATGCCCAGGAGTCCAGACAAAAGAAATACTGTATCCTGAGTTGGTTAGTTTGTGATATAAAATTTTTATGTTAACAATGTACCAGTCTACATAGTATTCAGCTGTTATCGATCCCAGGGAGTGTAAGACTGACGCTGAATCAGTGGCGATCACTACCCTCTTGAGGTTTTTCTCCTGTATATACAACAATGCTTGACGAATAGCAAACGCTTCCGCCGTGAATATTGAAAATTCTGCTGGTAATGGGTAGATTTTGTATTCCATTAGATTATTGCAATATATTGCAGCTCCAGTGTTACCAGTTGCGAACTTTGATGCGTCTGTATACACTATGTAAAAATCTTCATGCACTACAGAGTGTACATATTCCATGAATATGTTATTCACTATACTTGGCATTGACGTTCGTATATCTTTATCTGGATATGGAGGAAAGTGAACGGGAAGTATTGTTGCTAATTTAAAATAGTCTGTCGTAAAGCACGGAGACGTTGAAAATCTAATAACTTTCGGTATGAAATCCTTAATCGACTTGTATGCTGTGAATAAGATTGGAAGATTTAATTTATATTTAGCTGTACGGTTTGATGACATTAAGGCTTGTAAAAGTGATAATTTTGGTATTATCGGACTGGATATGGAAGACATCTTTTTCATTAAGAACTTTCTCGCAAGATATTGCGCCCGTAGATGAAATGGTGGTTCTCCTACTTCAACAAACGTAGCCTGTTTCGGTGTTCCTTTCCATAGACCAAAGATTCTACATAAACTATGATATTGTATTGAAGATATTTTCCCAAATGCCCAATTTAGATTATTGTTAATCAAGAAAGAGCCATATTCTAATCTTGAGTTTAGCATTTGCTTGTGAACAATGTGGAGTAGTCTAGGATCTGCTCCCCACTTTTTCTTGACTGTGAGACATTTTATAATGTTAAACGCCTTAAGCGCCTTTTCTTCCATGTGTTCTACTTGGGCTTTCCATTTCAATTTATCATCCAACATAATACCAAGAAATTTGTGTGTCCTAGTTTGTTTTATATGTGATCCATTAATGTCTAACACAACTGGAGTTTGTAATCTTTTTCTATGGAACACAACTACAGATGATTTTTCTACGTTAATGTTTATGCCATTGTTACCACACCATGTGCATAATTCGTTTAAAGCCAGTTGTGTTTTCTCTATACCATCAGATAGATTCTTGCTGCTTTTGTATATAACAATATCATCTGCATATTGCAGTAATCTAGCATACTTCAATACTTGTTTACCAAGATCATAAGTATACAAATTAAATAATGTTGGACTTAACACCGCACCTTGCGGAAGTCCTTGACTAGTTGTGCGAGCATTTGAAAGTTGATGACCGTAACGAACATAAATTTTTCTCTGTAGTAATAATCCAATTATACTTTTAATAAATTGCTTAGGAAGATTGAGATTTTTTAGTTTTTTAACAAGCAACTCTATAAGGACTGCATCATATGCACTAGAAAGATCCAGAAAAACAACTATACAAAATTCGCGACGAACAATTGACAACCATATGTCTAAAATAAGTGTAGTCAAAACATCTATTGTCCCCATTCCTCTTCTGAATCCCATTTGATATTTTGGTAATATATTGTTATATTCAATCCACCAAGTAATTCTATTAAGTATAAGATGTTCATAAATTTTTGATAAGCATGACGCTAGTGCTATTGGCCGATAATTTTTAGAACATCCTGGTGTTTTTCCTGGTTTAAGGATTGGAATTATAACAATTTCCTTCCATTGAAGGGGAACTTGTCCACTATTCCATATCACGTTATAAAGTTCTAATAATTTATCTATCCCCAGTTGCGGTAAGTTTTGTATACATTCATATGATATGCCATCCATTCCTGGTGACGACGAAGGTTTCCTTTCACTTATAACTTTTCTTAATTCTGCACTGGTATATGGACATTCCAATGTTGATGGTGTGAATTCATTCATTGAATTTAATATGGCATTAAAATCACAGTCGCTGGAGTCTGGTGTTAGGGTTTGATGAAATTCTGTTATCCATTGACTGCTTATGTCGCCTCCATGATATCTACTAATATTATTGGCATTAGACATTCTGTTAATAACTTTCCACGTTGTGGTTAACGATGATTCATTTGTTAATGAGGAACAAAACTTTTTCCAAAACTCTGCCTTAATTTGTCTTAAGTACCTTTGAGTTTTGGCTGCTGTTTCTTTGTACTTCAAGAAATGGTTCATTGTTGGGTTTTCTTTATATTTGATGAATGCATTTTGTCTAGCGTTTATCAATTTCTGGCAGTTTGTCGTCCACCACGGAGCAATCTTTCTTTTCGAGTCACGTTGACGGGGAATTGTAGATCTGTTCAAATTCTCTTTAATTAGTGATGTATAGTTTTCGTAATCTTTCCCTAAATTTTGTTGTTGGTAATTTTCAGTAGAGAGATTGATTTGTCTTGAAAATTCGTTCCAGTTAATATTTTTAGAATAGTATGGACGTGTTGGTCTTTCCGGAAGATTACTAGATATAAGTGTTGTATCTATATTTGAATCAAATGATATCAAAATTGGAAGATGATTACTATTATATGGATTTTGCAGAACTCTCCAGTTAATATCTGCAACTATATTCTCTGTCACGAGTGTTATGTCAGGGGCACTAGGATTTTCATTTGGTCTCGAGATATATGTGGGAGTGCCATCGTTTAGTATAGTTACATTTGACTCTTGAATATATCTGCACAGAGATTTCCCTGACATATCTGAACCATAACAACCCCACAATGGATGATGTGCGTTAATATCCCCTCCGATTATAATAGAAGTATTTGCCGGAAGTTGTTGGAAGAGATTACACCAGAACGAATACAGTAATTTAGACGAAGGTGGATTATATATTGTAACAAATGTAGTACTATCTATTGTTACTCCAACTATTTGAATATTATCAGGCATATTTTTTAAATGTATTACTTCATACCTATAATTATTTTTAATCCCTATGGCCACTCCACCATATCCGTCATCTCTGTCGTGTCTTATCCAGTGGTATCCATAGGCTTTAATTTTTGATTCGGGTTTCAACCACGTTTCTTGAATTAATATAATGTCTGCTGGGTAAAAGTGAATAATGTTTTCTAGACTGTGTATATTTGGAATTATGCTTCTAATATTCCATTGTATAATTCTCTTTATCCTGCCTGGCATTCTGAGTGATGAATTAGATAATTTATTATACTTGATGCTACAACAGACCAATCCTGTTTCATGTTATGTGATGACGAGGTATTGGCGAAGTTGCATATTCCTGCTAGATACTTAGAAAAATTTGTTAAAAAAGGATCGTTCATTGATGATCCACACTCTGAACTCGCTTGCATTTTCTGCGATAGTGGAAGTAATTTGTCTTTTTGATCTAAAGACGAGTTCATTGAACCACTCTGCTGCTTTTCTTTCCAATGTGGTTTTGTTTTGTCAATTGTCGCTGGTTTCTGTCTTTCTTTTTGTTCTCGATTTTGAGATGTTTCTGATGATTTTGGACGTTTTCCCTGAGATAACTTTGTTGTTTCCTGGTTACGATCCACTTGTTGAGCGTAATTAAAAGCTCTTTTGTTAGGCAGTTGGTGATGAAGCGTTTGGTATTGGATTTCTTGTTTATAAGTATTTGCATTAATATTATGCTGGGTCTGTGTTGTTTCCTTGCATGTTGATGCGTAGGACATGTTGTATATTCTGTTCTCACTCGGTACTACTGATGCAGTATTTAAAGTAGCTTTTGGGTATTTTTTCACAGCTTCATGATAAGATAGGCCCTCAAGCGCCATAGTCTTAACTATATCCTTTTGTCGCCGTTTTTCTGGACAGTCCTTGTCTGTTGCCCAGTGTTCTTGTGAACAGTGAATGCATATGACATTATTATTACAGCTTGAGAATTCATGATTTTGCCCACAACGTTTACACTTCAATTTACTCTTACAGTTAGATTTGAAATGCCCATAATAGTAGCAGTTTGTGCATTGCTTTACCATGGGAATGTAATGCTCTACATCAATCTTTGAATAATATAAAGTTACATATGCTGGTAAGGTTTGGGCATCAAATGTCAATATTATTGATCTCGTTGGCTCAGCAATTCGACTTCCATTTTCGTCAATTTTGTATTTCATTATTCGTCTCACTTTGAGTACATTGAAAACATTAGGTTTTATGTTTTCTAATAACTCATCATCTGTAAATGAGGTATCTATTCCCCTAATTACACCCATTCTCCTCACTTTATGTGCTGGCACATAAGCAAACCAGTTATTGTTCCTTAGAACTGGATGAGAGAGAAAGTTGTTAGCATTTTTCGCAGATTTGAATTCCAATTTCGCCAGATTTTTCCCCATGGTCTCAATTGTCTTTAGACCTTCGATTTTGGTTTCATGAAGTTTTTTCCCTAATTTTAGTATATGTAGCTGACCAATATTTCTTCTATTTGTTCCATTAATTTCATTTGCACTTCTTACAAATACATCATAAGGCCCCAATTGGGTATTTTTGTATGTAATTGTTTCATGATCTTTAGATATTTTAACTTTATGTGTATTTACTGTATCCTGTGACAGGTTTTCCTGAGAGACATCACCTTTGTCTTGACTAGCTACGCTAGCAGGAACCCAAACTTCCATACATTCCGAAGTGTCTGTGTCACTTACTTGGGTATTCATTTTGTTTAACGGCGTCGAGCCATATTAAACACTTATATCATATTAATCACTTTATCTTCACTTAATCTATCAATTCACTTCGTTCACACAATTATTATATTATATATTACTCTCAGTTTATACGAATATAATCCTAACTTAAATCACAAAGCACAAGAAACACTAGTAGATTCTCTATCCACTCGAAATTCTCTCATGAACACTATCTTGTTTGTTCATCCTGTTAAATAAGTGGGTTGTTTTGTTTTTTCTAATAGATCTTCAAATAAAGAGTGCACCATCAACCCTGATTCAGTTTTTTATTGGTTTAGATTGATTACACTGGGGAACAGTGAAATTGCGGCACAGTGTTTGAGAGCTAATTTAGGGCGATTTCATGCTTCTGAATAATGATATAATAATATAGTTCCTGAATTGGCTCTAATTTATGAAATAAATGCAACTAAACCAAAATGGCGGAAACATAAGACATACATATAAATGAACTTCCAACAACAATTTAATATTTCTTTTTGTGATTACAATCATTAACATGATTTTTTGGTTCACTCTATGTCATGGGCACTCCAAATTTGAGTCCCTTTCGTCCACCTTGGCCCCAATAACGAAGTGATTCCAAACAAGTTTTGCAAACTATATGTGGGACCCATTTTTTTATTCTCTTGTCCCAGATTTTTGGCAAAAGAAGCCTAATACAAATCTCTCACTACATCCGTGATATTTATTCTCTGTGATGGTAGACAATATATTTTACATATATAGCAAAAAACATTTGGGTTATTGAAACACTTACTACGCGAGGAACTCATATTTCCAATGTATTCACATTAAACACATTTCGCTTAGTTATACTACAAAATTCAACATTAAAATATATATTGCCTAGCAATGCTTCATAAGTTGCCTAGCAACAATTTACAAATAAATAAATAAGTTTCTTAATGGGAATTTCAGCCCATTATCAAATTTTGATATTACCGAGAAAAGCGTGGAGTAATTTTACCTCCTACATTTTCCATGGTGTGTTTATTTTTATAACTGGAGTCAATTCAACGGAACCAATCATATAATTGGCAATCACAGCTGTTTTGCGTGTTGAAACTATTATTAAACTTTATGCCACAAAATAAAATCTTTTTTTTTGTTCCCCAGTGTTATTTACCATTGTTGTAGGTTGTGTATTAATATCCCTTACAGCTTTAATTTTGCTTACATCTTTATTGTTTACCATAAAAAATCATTTTTTAGTTTGTCTGGAATATTCCTAATTCTATCTGATGTTCGTACAAAAATTTATTTTTGTTTTTCTTTAATTTGGCTACTTTTTACTTTGTTACCTTTTTCAATTCTTCCATCACTATCCTTTTCGTTATTTTCTATTTCACTACATTTCCCTTCGTCCACCACTTCACTACTTTTTTCATCATTCACCACTTCACTAACTTTCCCATCTTTCACATCATCACTACCTTTTCCATCTTGCACTACTTCACTATTTTTCCCATCACTCACCACTTCACTACCTCTTCCATCGTTCACCTCTTTTCCTTTTCCGCCATGTATCAATTCATTATGATTTTCACTATTTTGAATATCTTGACCATTTGCACACTTCACATTTGAGACTTTTCCTGTCCATTTTAGGGGTATTGCTTGTTGCACTTGCTTGCTGTTTGCATAGCTCATGTTCATGATACATTTAGCAATATGTTGTTTTCCGGTCTTGTTGTAGTGCAATCCATGTCTTGTGTGCAGGTTCCTGTGTAGTGTGTCCAGCTTTAGTATTGATGAGTTTTTTTAAATGTTTGCATATCTTTCCTATATCCTTATTTACGGCTCTGATTGCATCATTTACGCATGAAGTTCTTTCTAGGTTGTGACGTAAGGGAATGTTTGCTACTGTTACTTGCGTATGGGTTAGATGGTTGAGGGCATGCTTTAGGGTGTTGGTGACGGTAGTTCCTTCATTCCTTGACAAGTCGTTGGTTCCACATGTCAATATGACATTGTCATTTTGTCCTAAGTCCTTACAGTCTTTAACAGTGCTGTTGGTGACCTGCTTTATTCCTCCTCCAGGTATCACTGTAGCACTGCAGGTGACATCTGTCACAATGTTATTTACGTATGTGACAAGATTTCGACCATGGCTGTCTGCAAAGATAAGTATTCTTTTCTTGGGATTTGGTTGCATTTTGCTATGCTCAGTATTCGGGGGGCTATTTCCCTCATTTGTATGCATTACTGACTCCTGATTGCAGTTGTCAATGTTGTGTTCTTCCTTTTTAAATTTCCTAATACATTTACCTTTCTATTTTTACTAGTGTGGGGGGTTGCATTGTTCATTTCTTCATTTTCTAGGAGATTATAGCGATTTTGCACTCCTGTTTGTTGACGTGGGGGAGTAATGGAGGGGAAGCTATCAGTTGGCGGATGTCCCTTATGACTTTTCTTAACAACTTCACTCCATGTTGATTCTTGTCTGGGGTTCTTTTTGCATTTTTGAGGTTTCTCAATTCTTGTGTAAGATCTTCGATGTCGCTTTCTAGGAGTTCGATTATTGCATTTTTGGAGGAGAGTTCCAGCTGTGCCCCAGCCAGCTAAGAAATTTAGCAACCATGTTCACTTTGGGTTCTTTTCATTCACTTGAATTTAACATAGAACATACTTTGTCTGTTTGTTTTTTTAACACTGATTCTGTCCTCTTTATAATTAAAAGTCAATGAGCGCATTTAAAAATTATCGTCCATTTCGATAACTGCTAAATTAAGATATGATGGATCATGATACGTTTCAAGGTTGTGTGAAAGTGCACCGTTCATGTCAACTGAAGGGGACAAAGAACCCATAAAGTTTCATGTATGATGTCATCGACATATATCCTGTAAAAAACCTAAGCTGCTCGTCAAGTCAACCTTGCAGCAGGTTTTATGTATCAATCCGCGCGAGAACTGAGCTCAGAATCTTCCGTGCCAGTCTTTCCTCAACCGCCGAACTGCTTACATCGCAGACACTGAGAAAATCCACAGTATTGCCAACCGCACAACACATCAAAACCCGCATGCATGTCAAGTGGAATGTATTTTTGCTTCTCTTTGTCTCCTGAAACATAAAATTTTAAAAGTACTTTCTGCGCATAGATTATTTAATAAATGTGTCATTACTTAATATAAATGCGAAATATCTTCGAAACATGAGAGCGTGTGTGTATATTTCGAGCACGCAAAAATAAAAATGAACAAAGATAAAAGTAAACAACGATAGGCCCTCTTGAATTTAATGACAATTTTTTTTTTTGGTTTAGAAAGAAATACATTTATGAAAAACGTGGTTGCTTCGTCCGCAATACATCCGTTCCTGTAAGACACACGCAATTCAAGTTATACCACCAAAAAAGCATGATTTGTTATTGGTGATATATACAATCAGGTGCATTGTCTGTCGCTATTACTCTGGTTTCAATTTATGAATCACTTCACTAAACCAGGATTCAAATCTTGGTCTGTCCATTTCTTGCGGATAATCACCCTTCCCTTTCTTTGCGCGGAACAGTAAATATGCACCTTCAACAAAGCTTTCATTGCCGCCAGTGGGTGAAACAATAAGCCTCCCCCTTCCCCTCATCGTTGGTTTCTTCAGCCCTGGCGGTGGTTTTGCATGCTGGTATCCTTCCATGTTTTATTCCCCCTTCCCCCACCCACCGAGTTGAAGGACATCTCGTCCAAATAATAAACATGTTTCTTCTCACTGCGATATCTTTTAATACCGCGGAGATTCTTTTGTCGTCAAAAAACAAACAATCGTTTCCTCTTGCTAAACTCAAACAGCAAATCATTCAACACCCGTGATACAATTCGTGCGCACATTGACGGCAAATCACCTCACGCCCTGTTTTACTTTGATCTTGTTGCCGCAAGGAGGATTATGCATTCAAAACAACTTGCTTGTCTTTGAAGAAAATTTCCCTTCGGACGAAGTCCAAAATAACATTCGGGTAAAACCGCGCGCTGAACAGTAGATTCAGCCATTCTCGCCGCTCTACAATAAACATAGGGTTAAAATAGTGGAATGTGCAACATTGGTATCGCCGATTTCACGCGTTCTGCAACGCATTCAGTCTCGCTCGACTCGCTCTAAAGTTTCAGTGTCTCTTCAACGCACTACACATTGCAGTTGGCGAATCTACGGTTCTAAGTTCGTCTGCACAGTGATTGCAAACAATTAAGTCCATACCTGCTAATGGATGTACTATTTTGTCTGTATATTACAAATTAAATAACTGTTTTCTTGCAAGTATGCAGTTGTGTCGGAATAGAACCCGTCTCAGTGGAACTATGTTCTTGCGCGCACGTTTGGAACTACATATGCGAAAACCTGCTGCAAGGTTGACTTGACGAGCAGCTTAGGCATCTTAGTTTGCTCTAGATGTAAATTATTGCATGCTACAATATAATTTTATTAATTATACTATCATCATTATTAAAATGATAGTTAATTAAACCTAATTTAAATTAATCACATTTCTAAAGTAAGGGGAAATTTAAAATTATTAGTAGTTTTATTAGTATTATAATTTGATATCACTCCCGGAGGAAAATAACTGGATTCTACACTGCATGTTATAATTTTTTTAACCTTCTGAAACCTGAGATACATACCCTGCCTGCCTCCCCCCAAAGTTAGGACTCATAGTTACGCTGGTGATAGCGACAATGAATATGAATAACTAATAACATCAGTAGCGAATCCAGAAAAGTTTCAAGGAAAAGGAGGGGGTTACAAGAGAATGAAAAGCTGTCACCTGATAGTTCCTCAATGGTAAATAAATCAACACACACACACACACAATTTGTATTTTACCTTTTGTTATTCAGTGACATATTCTCCATGTTACCGCTGGTAAACCAACTTTTTCCATGCATATATATTTTTTTACATTTAGCTTTAATATATGACTAATACATAAAGCAGTTTTCTAAAACATAATTTAAGTGAATTATTTAAAGAACTTAAAGATTCGATCTGCCCGTTACTGACATGACGATTCTGTTTTGAACTTCTATCCTACACCAACCAACCAATTTAGAAGAATCATGGACCGGTAGGCAGTGACTGCCCACCTCAGGGTGCGAAATCGTTGGAGAAGATTTTAATTCACACACATACACAAATATATATATATATGTATGTTTATGAATTATTATGTTATACATATTTATTATTACATATTCATAAACTTGCTACAACACTTTAGAGCTACACATTGATCGCACCTACGGCAACACGTGTGAACACAAATCTTCGAAGTTGAAGCTGGGAGAAATTTTTCAAATCTCAGAACATTACCAGTTATTGGAGAACTCCATGTATCTCTCGATCCAATACTGTTGACCACTAAGCAGAGACTTTGATTCCATCTGTAAAATGTGTAACAAAATGTTTGAATCTCTGGTTTCTAGGAACTTTGGGCAAGGGAAACCTCAAAACAGGCAGATTGTATGACTGGTTACAAACCAGTAAGCTAAGAAGGAGTGGAAATTTCGATGTCCTACATTTGCTTCTGAAGATTTTCTCCAGAATAGCAAGTTTGCTCCCCGTGCAGTGCTCCAGTTCTCCTGCTAATTTTACGTAGTATTAATTGCTTTTTAATCAATCAATTTTATTCGGGGGGTCACAGCGGCAACTGGTGCTGCCAGGGCCCCACTGGCCCCTCCCCTAACAACATCCCTGCTCACATGAATAAACGTTGTAGTATGGCTTTAAAAAAAGTAGGCGAAGTGGCATGCAGAAGGGAGGGTTGGTGGGGGTCATACCCCCTTTGGCCCAGTATTCCTAAAAAAAAAAGGTCGAAGGCAGGAGAAAATGACAAAATGAGGGTGGACTACTAAGAAAATTATACGTAATCCCCTCATCCCTATGCGCCATGCCATGAAGCCAGATGGAAATGTTTATACTCTATCCTGGGAATCACTGGAGCAAGGCCATGTGTAGCAAAGACTGGTAGCTGCAGTCACTTTTGCCCCTCCATGCAATCGGGTTGTCTTGCACGTGTTCATTGGCCAGACCCTCTAGAGTAAATACTTGCACAGTGACTTGCTTTCATTTGCCTGTTCCAGAGATTCCTGAAACAGGTTATAGGTTTAGGGGTCTACATATTCTCGACATCAGACAGAATGGACACAATATAACTAGCACCACTCTACAGCCACCTTTACCCCCCCCCCCTTCCTCCAGGTACTCATTTATGTGGTTGCGTGTGCAGCAGGGCAGCTTATGCAGGGACATTGATGAAAAAATCCTAACATGTCAGGGTAAAACCGTGCTTCTGCCTGGTAGTTAGATGACCTTTTAGAACAGAAAATTCCTTGATAGAAATTTCACATACATTGTAAAATATTAATAATGGATGACTTGAAAGAAGAAATTACCTGGAATTCCCCTTGGACCAACCAAGCTAAGACTACAGATCAGTCATGCCCATGACCCACTTCTCCATAAAAACATGACATCCACAAATAAAACATCAGGATCTAGAGAGAACCAATCACAGAACAGAGTCTAAGTGCTGTCATTTCATACTCACATAATTAATCTTTATACTTGGTCTCCAATTCTACATTCCCTGATGATGAGAGCAATGTATGCACTCAAAATGTTGGGACGCTAACGTCCAATTAACCTGGCTGGTAACCCAAGAACACTTGTTCGAATCAGGATGCCAGCTGCCAGGAAAGCTATTATTCCTACATACATGAAATAATAATTAACTGACAATAAATTATTTACTGTTGCAAGTGAAAAATGTGGCACAAGTTTGTGTCTATTACAATCTTAATACAAGAGAAATAATAATGAACTGCCAGTTACTGGCCTCGGTTCAGAGCCAGTGATTTGGATACTACTTTTACTTGTACGAGAGGAGGCTGATAAGTATTGAGCCTTACCCAGAAAAAAATAAGCTAAAAAAATAAGTAACTGCCACACTATTCTACATAGTCAATGGACTTACGACAGCTGTCCTGCAGCTTCTTAAGTCCCTGCAAATAAAATTCTTCCAACTGCTGGTGTAACCACTCATTTGCAGAATTAGTTGCCTCCTGAACACTCCCAAATTGTTGCCCCTTTGGTTATTTTTTCAGAAGGGGGAACAGATGGGAGCCAGGTCAGCAAATAGGGTGGCACTTGAAAGCCTAAGGAGGTCGGTGTCGCCTTTGTTTCACCTGCAGTGTGTGGCGGGGCATGGTCATGCAACAGGATGACACCTTTGGAAAGCTTTTCTGGAGGTGCTGCCATTTTCACTTTGGACCTGAAAAACAAAGGGAAGTTAAAATCATAGAAAGTCGATTTTTGCACCGTTACATAGGGAATTCACCAGTACACCCTGCAAATGTTAGCCTCCTAGCTCATTTTTTTCTCGGTAAGGATGTCTAATCTCGGTATTCTATTCAAGCACAACAAGGACACAAACTTCTTCCTAATTACTAGGATCGTCATCATATTTTTGTTTTTCACCATATTAATTAGATATGGCATATTGAATATGTAGTGAATATTTAGCATAGCAGAAATTATACATCACTGGTGTTGAAACTAGTCCTTCAGCATACTGAGCCAGTTGTAGTGTAGTTTTTTATATATATTTTTTTATTATTATTATTTAATCTCAGTTTTCTTGCACTTTTGGATAATTGCTACTATGAGAACGATGGTTAGATATTTATGATGGGACACTCACAAAGAACACCCATACTCAGACCAGGTGGGAACTTTGATGGCGAGATTGAAAGTCAACCACATAATGAATTCAATAACCAAACTGGTTGCTGAAGTACAGTGTAAGCCTGTGTTACAAAATAGGTAACAAGATATCAAAATGAGAAAAAAATGTTACTACCTGGCATTCTTTTCCAGACCAGAGGCATAGTTTGCAGCCACAAAAATGTCGTACGGATCATCATCAGGTGGTGCCAAGATTCAGCTGAGCAAGGAAGAGTTTCAACAGAGAAAGCGGTACATGATCCAGAAAGAATGGAACATTTCCCCAGAGTATGATACTACAGTGAGGAAAGCAAAGGTTTATGTGTTTAAGCGACCGATTCAAAGCTCGGTGCAGGTTAACATCCAAGCGGCTTGGCATTGGGCATTAGTGCTGGAATTTGAAGATGGCTCCTACAGAACAGCTGAAGGTTGGTTTTTAGAGTTAGAAAATACTCCCTAAATACTTGTGTAATAGGTGCTTATTTTTCCCAAGATTTGGAAAGTTTGGTGTGTAAATTAACTGTGTAAAAGTCTGCAAATTAATTACTTATTGTGTACAATGGATTACATAAGAATTGGAGGTAAAGTGATCCATGTAAATCTGAAATGTTGTGTGTTATGCAGAAGTATGCTTTCAGCTTGTGGTGCTTGGAGATTTTTTAAGATTTATTGCCCCCATACTTCCTAATATTGGAGGTTTAAAATCATTTTTTTTTTATTTTTTTTTTAACTTTCCAGTTTACAATTTTCAATTATATAACTTTGGGTTTTGCTATTTATATATTAGATTATTAAATAAGATGCTGGAGGAAAAATGTAACAGGAGTTGGCAGCACTGTCACCTCGATGACGTGAATTTTTTTTTTTTAGTGCAAAGTAGAGTGAGATTATTTTCGTAACATCTGTACCTGTTCTTCATTTACAGCTTAGGAGTGCGTCAATTCAACTCTCAAAGCCTTCAATCAGCAAGTGAGCTGCTGACATAACATCAACATATCACCTATCTCAAACCCTCTTGCTCACGTTCTACACAATTCATAGCCTCACAAGCTAGATTTACACAGTCAGCTGGAGATATTCCGAAAATAATCTTAGTCTATTTCTTACACTTCTTGAATAACTGAAACCCTGGGCAGTTCAATTTCAATTCTGCATCACTCTTTCTTAAGACCATGCTCATGCCCATGTTTCACCATAGGTCCAATGGGTGGTTTTTACATTGGGCAAATGTACTGAAAACTAAAGTATAGTGTTGTGATATACGTAATTTATTTTGAAACCAATATAAACTTAGTACTATATCTGTAAAATAATAATTGCTTGGCACTTTCTTGTTCAAATCACGGTTTTCAAAGATACCTTCAAGTAATAGAACAAAATACTTTCTAGAAAGTTTACTTAGTTTTACAAAGTTGTTGGAATTTAGTCTGAACACAGCAATTTTCAATTTAAGTACGAGGAGGTACCCAAAAAAACCGGAATTTTGGCACCTAGTTTTATTTTGAGCGTACATGTACATGTTGTACGTACATTCAGGTAAGGATGCCTACTCTAGTCACCTTCAAAGTATTGCCCATGTACTTTAATGCAATTGTCCCAACGTTTTTCCCACTGTTACAGTTTCGAAACTCCTTTGGCGCAATACTCTTCAAGGTTTTGTCCGTAATGCCTTTGACCTCATTGACGTAATGGAATCGCTTCCCTTTCACATTCCTCTTCATCCACGGGAACAAAAAAAAAGTCACAGGGTGCTAAATCGGGTGAGCACGGGGGATGAGGCATAAGCACCATGTTGTTCTTTGCCAAGAACTGTCACACTGAAATGGCTGTGTGAGCTGGGGCATTGTCATGGTGCAGTAACCACATTAGCAGACACCAGTCTCATCTTCAAATCGTCAGTTAAAATGCGCTGGCACATACTCCAGGTCAACTCCACTTCTTCAGAAATTTGCTCAATGGTCTTTCGATGATCTTCATTAATAGCATCTCGAACTTTTCCAATATTTACTTCATTTCTGCCTGTCGAAGGACAGCCAGGCCTTGGCAAGTCTCAGTTGACATGTCACCATCTTTGAACCGGGAAAACCACTCGTAGACTTGTGTCTTTCCCAAAGCAACTTTATTAAAAGCTTGGTGAAGCATAACAATGGTCTCAGCAGCCGTTTTTCCCCAAGAAACAAAATTTAACACAGGTCCTTTTCTCCTTGTGGTCCGCCATCTCAACAATCACTCAAAAATCGCCAGACTCTTGCCGCAACACTACGAACGAACCGCTCAGCACAGAATAATGCCGACTTGCAGATTGATGTAAGATATCCCATACTAACGACACCTAGCGGCACAAGCCGTAACTACATCTGTAATCCACGCAACTTTATCATTCCGTTTTTTTTGGGGGGGGGGGATACCTCCTCGTATATAGATTATGAACCCCTTTTACAAAAATACCTGTAAGAATGTTTTTGTTCTTCTACAGCTAAAAAGATGAAATATTGTTCATTCATGCTGCTAACAGCTGGGTGCAATTCAGAAACACTGCTACACATAATTAATTGACACTCTAGAATTTACAACAAACTCAAGAATGTGGTCTTAACAGGAGAAAGTAGGTTTTAAAGCTGGTTTTGTCCGGATTCTCCATGGTTCGGCAAGTGTTGGGAAACAACTACTATTTGGCCAACATTAAGACCAATTTCAATTTGTCAACCAACCGATTAGCCTATATGTGCATAAATTGCACTTAAAACTCAATATAATAAAAAGAACTTGCAAAATCTTTGGATTTAAACAAGGTTGTAAGGCTCATGAAAACAGATGTATCTTATCGTAGAGTTTTGCTGTGGTTATTTTCTTATTTGAGCAAAAAATACTCACACTTTTTACATAGAGTGTTACGTGTAGTATTTATACGTATATCCAGCGACTTGATAATAAATGCAGTTTTTATGGTGTATTTTGTTTACTGTTTATATGAATAGTAAGTCTGTGATATTATTCTCTCGATAATGGCTTACAAAAAGAAAACAATACCATTATTGCATTTTATTTTACACAAAAGATTCGTTCGTGGAACAAACTGCAACATAACATCTCATGTGATTTATCTTTTTGATGTGACTGTAAAGCATGTCACTGGTAAAATTATACCCTAGTAAAGTATTACTTAAATACCTTTTAGCCTGATATTAGTTAGCTCCCCGAGAATTTGACTCCAAAATCTGTAGCCCCCCCCCCCCCCCTGTCCCTGAAAATGAGGCATTGGGATATTAGTGGCAAACTCGCAAAATACAAGTTATGGGAATCACCACCAATTTTTCAAACATCCTATTCTAAAGCAGAGTATTAGAGGTGAGGTTTTGGATGAGTTCCTAGTCTTCTGTATATGATACAACAATAAAGGAGAAATTGACCTTCGTTGAGTTCGCCCCTAATATGCGCAACTCTTCATGTGATACATTCTGTTCATTTGATATGAAGTAGACTTTCTACACTTAATGTAATACTCGGTTTTCAAATGTGATTATCTGAATATAATATTCAAAAGCAATTTTTTGTTTAAATATACAATTATACTATGCAGCAACATTGAATATTTATATGTATCGTTCAGTTTTTTTTTTTTAGTACTGAGTGTCACATTTTTATGAAGTTTATTTTTTTATGTTGAAGTGTCACATAAGTTTATTTAATTGAACTCTCTTTTTTTTTTCCATTCCGTAGGCATAGGTGATGACTATGGTATGATTATTCCAATTTATGATAAAATTCGTCCAGCTGGAAATGGGAAATATATTGAAGTTGGAGAAGTGTACATATCTCCATCCCAGTTCCGGAATTATGTCCTCAACAATGACTACAATGGAAAAAGCTATGGCATAATAGCTGCCAATTGCCAGCACTGGGTTGTATCTTTAAGTGAAAATTTTGGCGATGATGTTTTGAAAAATGTTAGCTGCCAGAAGAGAAGCACAGATATTGCTCTCGGTGTGATGCAAGGTGTTGTAGCTGTGACTCTTGTGAACCCATTAGCTGGCCTTGTTGCTGCTACTGTAGGGTTGTCAATTTTGGGAAGCAACAGTGAAAGAGGATAATATGCTGGCTTTAAGAATACAGGGCATGGATATATATATACCGTATATTTTTTAATCCAAGACGAGTTTTTTCGTGCCCAGAAGTATGGGGTCGTCTTGCTTTCGCAGCATATGATGTGGAGTTTTTCTTTGGATCCAGACTGCTTGGACACGCATATCCAGCGCATCAATTGTGAACAGCTTTAAGAAGTGCTGTGTAAGAAATGCATTAGATGGGAGTGAATACGATCTACTATGGGAAGAAAAGCAAGATCACAATGACAGTGGCAGTGACACTGCAGATTCTGTGGACCATTCCAGTGAGGACTAAGTGGGATCTGTATCTGACTAAGTGATGTCTGAATCAGATTTTATATTTTGTGTACCTGTACTTTTATTCTCTCCTTCAGTTACTTGTAATAAGGTAACCATTTGTAAGTTTTGAAAATAGCTTTTCTGTAATCCCTTGCTGAAAAATGGGAGGTCGTCTTGGATTCAGAGATATACGGTATATTGTAATTTAAGGTTGTATTCATTACTAAAGCCAATGTTTTGGATAAAGACTATCAGTGAATGCTGTAATATTAGTTCATAGCTTAAGTTTCTTTTTTGTTGTCTCCCTTCAAGGCAGTTGTCAAGGGAGTGTCATTTACTTTGTGTTTATCAATGATATATTGTTATATTTGGACATCTTGGGGGTTGATCTATTAATTGTAGACTTCAGGGAACAATAGCTTGCAATGTTAATTGGGCATTATCCATTGTCTAATGCTTTTTCTTTATTGATTGAATTGGTGTTTTAAATCCACTTTATGCACAGTAGCAGACTAGACCTACAGTATGAAGTGGGATCCAAACCACTATGCACCTCCACCGGATATATAACCAGGAACCACTTGATTACAAGGTGACGACACTGCCACTGCGCCATTGTGGAGGTCCCAAATAATGCTTTTCACTACACTTATTCTAACACTATGTTTAGAGAGAGCACTTCTTGTCTTATGTTCAGATAAACAAATTTCTTTATGATAGTGGTGTGTCAAGCCTATGACAATGAAATTAAAATGACAAAATCGACAGACAGACCTGTGATTTTGATACAAATCCATCATACCAGGTGTTTCAGAATTGATTTTGAGGGGATACAAAAATTTATTGCAAGAAAACTAATGAACTTACATTAATGAAACCAGCCCAGAACAAAAGAGGAAGGCAAACAGTTTGTGTGTGTGTATGTTTTGTTAAACTGTGGGTTCACATTTCTGCCGCTAGGTGACACTCACATCACCCACATTACTCACAGTGTTTCGTGCAATGTTTTGGTCCCCAAGATCACCGGACCTTACACTTTGTGACTTCTTTTTGTGGTAAGGTGACCATACGTCCCGTTTCAGAAGCATGTGCCAGTCTTCCCGTCGATATATTAAAAAAAAAAACACGCTGTTTGTCCCATTTTATAGAAGTCTTCAAAATATTCCATTGTAGTTGAGAATGTTCGAGCCAAGAAGTGTGTATGTAGTTTCAATATGGACCTGCTTAAATTCCTGTATCTTGACAAACTCAAAACACAAATCTCGAATTGTGTGTCAGATATGTGGGGAGATTTATGAACAGTTGCCGATTAGTGAAGAATAATCTCAAGAAGATTGGCATTTCTGATAAATATATAATTCTTGCACTCCTCAACTTCAACGTACGACTAACACACACGTTGATCAAAAGGGACCAGAAACATGATGTATAAGACATACCGAGATTTTGTTAATACCTTTTGACAACCAGAGATCATATTTCATTAATTGTTTATTATGAATCATTTATGACCCATACTTTTATAAATAATAATATGTTAATAATTGTATAATTATACCTAACAATTTTTCAACAGGGAGGGGGGGGGGTTGGTAAACTAACCCCCTTAGGATGTCCCATTTTTGGGTCAAAATATTATGGTCACCCTATTTAGTGGGGTTTCAACAAAGACATCATCTCACCGATGCTGCATTACATGACTCAAGAATTAGACTTTTGTTTTGATGTGTGCCATGTCAACCGTGGTGCACACATTGAACATTTTTAGGGGTAAGAAAAAAATAAATTCCTCGTTAGTTCTGGACTGTTTCATTTACATAAGTTCTATACTTTACTTGCAATAGATTTTTGTTAACTCCTCAATAATTTCTAATCAAGTACTCAGAGGTGCACCCCATGTAGAAGAGTGGTTAGCACATCACGCTACAACGCCAGGAGTCCCAGGTTCGAATCCTGGCATGAGCATGGATGTTTGCGAGTCTCCATTCATCAATTACATCATGTCATCACTCATCTCCATCTTCGCAAATTAGCCAAAAGTGGCACAAAAGGCAAAGTAAAATAAAATCTAGTCTTAGAATAAGTATTGTTAAAAGCATTAGACATTGGATAATGACCAATTAACATTGCATGCTAATGTACATAGAACCATTTTCAGTATAACATTAGGAATATTATCAGGGAACAATCATTATTAATGCTGTATTAAATGGATTGAGAGAATTCTGTTTTGTTTTCCAAGCAGCTTTCTTTTTCTTTCTCAATAAATATAAAAAACTGTGAAAAACCCCCAGAGCATTTATCGATATGTATAAATTCAATGGAGTTTGGATTCATAAAAGTTGCATTTTTTTACGTCTATGGAGAAAAATTCACACATAATTCCGGAAGCCAATCATTCAAGCATAATTCCCGATATTCAATGAATTCCCAGTGAGTAGCCACCCTCTAGTTGAAAACTTATTGGACATATCAGATGAGGGAAATCTACCCCTTCATCAGTAGCAGAGTAGCATTTGGTTCCAATTTAGTTCACCAATTTTGTCACTACCAGGGTTGACTAAAATGATTTTTTTCTTTCTTTACCTTTGAAGCATGCTGTTGCATACATTTAGAACATGCTGTATAATATACATATATTTTTCTTTGAAACATGAACACTGCCAATAACCGATCCTCCTGAAATCAGATTGCAACTTCCATTGTGAGTAGTCTATCCACAAACAGGAGCACAGGGAGGCACATTTCCCTAATAATTCAGAAACAAGTCTTGTGTATATGGAAGCTTCAAATAACTCGAAGGCAACAATGCTTATTTTCCTTCATCTTGCCATGTCACTATTTGTAATTTCCACTAGATGACAGGCATGAATGGGACATGTGAACATGAATATTGTACTAGAAATATATTTGCTTCCTCTGTAAGCAAACTTTACATTACAATGGCATACCATGATTAAATTCTGAGCTACATCTTCATTATTGAAGATTAGGCACACACAGGAGATGTACTCGTAGAAATTTTCAGCCAAGTCTACTGTTTCAAAGGCAACAGATCCTGTTGTGGTAGCACTGGCAGAGACGATTCCACGCAGGTAAAACAGGGACAAGGAGGAATCATGTGAGGCCAGGCCGGCTCGGTAGCTCAGTGGTTAGAGCAATGGCAAGGTATGCCAGAGACCCGGGTTCAAGTCCTGGTCGAGCCTGCATTTTTCGCTGAAAATTTCTAGTACATCTTCATGTGAAAATTTTGGTAATTGAATTCGGAAAAGCACCTGATTATATTTATTTCCTCAATTATAACCACTTTGACAATGTACTGTACTTCAGCTTTAGCTGCTCATGTAGTTTTGACAGTAAACTTTTCTATTACTATTATTTTGCCTTTTTTCTTTTTTTTTCAAAATTAATACTACTGTTGTGAGTTTTAAAAAAGTGTGCATTAAATTGAGGAATGCATTCAGGATGTAGATTTGTTGTGAGAATCAAGTTATCTGCAATTTCAATCTATTATGCAAGCAGTTTTGTCAACTGTCATTTTTTTTAAACTTTAGAGCAAGTTACCTTGTTACAAACAGACTTGTTCATTTGCAATATTTCGTGTATTAAAAGGTTGACTGTTTTGTTTCTCTTACCTAATTTCTTCTCCCAACAAACCCCTCAACAACATGCAGCAGGGCAACATGGTCAAATGGCCATCATGTTAAAAAGGGGGGGGGGTCCGAACAGGTGTGTTGCTGGAAATTGACATAGTGTTTACTTCAAGCTACAAAAGAAGTGAGAAGCTTGTTATTTTTATTGTTAATAACAGAAATAAATTCCACTTAGTATTCAAACAGAATAACCAAAGTAAAAGCTGCATATTGAAAAAGTCAATAAAATGCAGGACCCAGATTCTATTTTCATATTCATACCAAAGAATAAATAAAATGCAGGAACCAGATTCTATTTTCATATTCATACCAAAGAATAAATAAAATGCAGGAACCAGATTCTATTTTCATATTCATACCAAAGAATAAATAAAATGCAGGAACCAGATTCTATTTTCATATTCATACCAAAGAATAAATAAAATGCAGGAACCAGATTCTATTTTCATATTCATACCAAAAAATAAATAAAATGCAGGAACCAGATTCTATTTTCATATTCATACCAAAGAATAAATGAAATGCAGGAACCAGATTCTATTTTCATATTCATACCAAAGAATAAATAAAATGCAGGAACCAGATTCTATTTTCATATTCATACCAAAGAATAAATAAAATGCAGGAACCAGATTCTATTTTCATATTCATACCAAAAAATAAATGAAATGCAGGAACCAGATTCTATTTTCATATTCATACCAAAGAATAAATGAAATGCAGCAACCAGATTCTATTTTCATATTCATACCAAAGAATAAATAAAATGCAGGAACCAGATTCTATTTTCATATTCATACCAAAGAATAAATAAAATGCAGGAACCAGATTCTATTTTCATATTCATACCAAAAAATAAATGAAATGCAGGAACCAGATTCTATTTTCATATTCATACCAAAGAATAAATGAAATGCAGGAACCAGATTCTATTTTCATATTCATACCAAAGAATAAATAAAATGCAGGAACCAGATTCTATTTTCATATTCATACCAAAGAATAAATAAAATGCAGGAACCAGATTCTATTTTCATATTCATACCAAAGAATAAATAAAATGCAGGAACCAGATTCTATTTTCATATTCATACCAAAAAATAAATGAAATGCAGGAACCAGATTCTATTTTCATATTCATACCAAAGAATAAATAAAATGCAGGAACCAGATTCCATTTTCATATTCATACCAAAGAATAAATAAAATGCAGGAACCAGATTCTATTTTCATATTCATACCAAAGAATAAATAAAATGCAGGAACCAGATTCTATTTTCATATTCATACCAAAGAATAAATAAAATGCAGGAACCAGATTTTATTTTCATATTCATACCAAACAATAAATGGTTTCACAGTATTCAAAATTCCAAAAACTTAGACTCTTGTTTGAGAGGCCGAACAACTCCCCCCTAACTTTTCAAGCTTTTTTGTGAACAAGGTATGTAAAAGTTAATAACAAACGACAAGAACTATTATATCTCAGTACACTAACTGTACGAAAAGTAAAATTATGATGAAAAACAGTTCTGCAGGATATTCACTAATATGGTAGATAGAGTAGAAAAGTCTCCCCTAGCAACTAATAATAATAACAATTTTGGAGACACACATGCACGGTCAGAAATGCCCGAGAAACACTGATGCATGAAGAGCCAGGACAGAAAAAGTTACAAATGCTGTCTAGATATCAGACAATTTTGTGCATTCCTTAAAGTGGGGTGGCAAGATTACAACTCATTGATCAACTCCTTTGTTTCTTTAAATGTTACTTTGACAAGAAAGCTACTTTAACAATCCAAAGGTCATACCCCATCCCCTTTTTTTCTGTTACCATCATTCATTCTAATATGATGTCATTACCCAACTCAATAATAAGATGTCATTACCCAACTCAATCTCCTTGTCTAGATTTCTGTTATAATAAAGCTTAGTATCTTACAATACAAACTATTTCGTGATAAGTTCTTCTGAACCAGGTCAGGTTGGAAATAACTTGGTTTTGATTTCAGGGCCTGGAAGTTGAGGACCGAAATAATATGAGAAAAAGACCCTTCAAAATACTGTTAAAATTGGAAAAAAAAGAAAAAAGACCTACAAAATATGTTGTTTCTCTGATCATATATTAATACAATTTACAATATTTTTCCACATGTTTCAGTCTGTTCCCAGGCATCACATGCTTCCAAAACACATACATTGACCAAGATTAATCAAAAACGTAAAAAACTATAAACGTTTCTTTCTCGTAAGACATACTTGAAGAAAGTTTTTGAAAACACGGTTTAATTTTAATGAAAGTTACATACCTTCCTCCGCATTGCAGTATACCACCAAGCTCTCCGCCCGTGTAATGGCTCTCAAATGTTTCTCGCGCCCTGTGTGCTGCTGCCCATGTAATCGTCTTTCTGCAGAAACTTTTGTTTCACACAGTTTACAGAATAGAATTGTTCCATCAGTTGAAAACACATCGTCTCCGAAATTGGATATAAGTTGTAAGAAACATGACTTCAATGGTTTAACCTTAGGCATCTTGAAGAGCACTGAAACAAGTGGCTTCGTAGAACTGTCTCCCTGCTAACTCTCCCACTAACATTGCTGCCAAAGAGCAAGGAATAAACCCCTTACAGTTGGCAATCTCCACTGCCTGCTTTGCACCTAGTATTGCCAACAAGTGGTAGTTAATTGTTGCCACAGAAAGACGATTGCTATTGATACAGTAATCCCACCTCCTATGTGATTTTGCTGGCAGTTGAGCAATTGTTAATTTTGTATGAAAATATTACAAAAAGTAGAAAGAAAGTTTAAAAAGGACCAAAAAGATGCAAAATATTAAAAAAAAAAAAAAAAAGATGACAAAATGCAAAATCTGGGAAAAAGGGGGAAAAAGGCAAAATAAAAGTTACAGATTCTGTCTCCCTTTCATGTGAAATGGATAAATACCTTTCTTGGATGTGTCTATTACATCACAAAAAAAGAGGACATTTCCTCAACTTCCGGGCCCTGGTTATGTCTTTTCAACAAACTAAATCAAGTTAGAGTTGAGTGTTGTGTATATAATCATGAATATTAATCAGATTGATTGATTTATTAATTCACCATGGGGCTTACAGCAATCCATGATTTTGTTAACAATACTTGAGTAACATTTTAATGTGTCTAGTCTGTAGTTGAACAATTGCACCCAGAGTACAGACCTGGTTCCACTTTAAACTTTTGTCAGAAATACAACCTTTGTCTCGATTCGAGACAGAGGCTATAATTGGAACTAGAATTATAACTAAATAGAAATGAGTTTCGTGACAGGTGGTACACTTGATTACATCTATTCCTGTAGCGTTGAAAGTGTTTTCACAAAATTCAAACAGGTAGCATGGCAGTGCATAGTAACACAGGTGTCTTTGCTGCAGAGGTATTGTGTTCTTTGATAAGAGCATGGTGTGAAAATCAAGCAGCGTGTGAACATAAAATTTTGTGTGAATTAGGAAAGACAGCCACGGAAACCTGAAACCTTATACAGCAGGTGTGTATGGTGAGCAGTCAATATCAATACATGGATCTTTAACCTGCTCTCTGTTTTGTGAATGGCAGGGAGTCGGTGGAGAATGAGCCTCGCTTGTTGATTGCTTTCTTCGGTTCTAGAGGTATTGTCCACCATAAATATGTGCCTAAGGTGGAACAATAAATTGTATGTATGTCAAAACACAAAATTACAGCTCTTCCACAGCCTCCAAACTCCCCTCTCCGCATGATACGTTCCTTTTTCCATGGTTGAAAAGGGCACTGAAAGGGACATGACATACAAAACAAGCATCAAGAGTTTCTTCAATCAGTGATACCAACCCAGTGAAATGGTACTAAACGTAGTACAGTTCAATATTTCTTGGCACTTAGCACCCTGCTTTTGCTATAGTGGTAAAATCTAGCATAATGCCTGGGAGGGGAAAATCGAATTCAAATGGATAAGTTTTCAGGAAATAAAAATAAAATTATACCCAAATCTTATCTCTACTTCACCAGCGGACATTTTTCAAATACAAGAAGGGAGTATGCCAAACGAGTGACAAGCTTTTTACAACCACGCTATGATTCATCCTCTACCTTTTCTTTATCCTGACCACAAGAGTTCGTGGAGAAATTTTAGGGCAGGAAATCGGTAGAATGTTGGAGGTAAACGAACAGTTTTCTTGCATCTTTTCAACTTATATGCTGAATCCATTTCGTTTGTTGAGCCATTGTAAACAATTTTATGGGAAAATTAACAATATTACATAACTGTAGTGAAAGTAAGTAACGCAAGTTCAAAACTCGAAAAGTAGATGCATAATTTAACTTAAAATTACAGGTTTCCCAAAAAAATAAGTAATTAATAATAAATCCAAACACAATTTAGAAGCATTTAGCATAATTTCAGTTTAAGGCGAGGAGGGACAATTTCCCCTAGGTCTTTCTCGCTGGGGCAGCTGCTGATCACTGTTGCCAACTTCTCTCTTTTGGAGCCAGATCTGGCTCTTTCGTGCACTCGTTTGACTGTGAACTGTGGCACCCGCCCTCTGCCCCACTTTGATGCCACCACTGGCTCCGGCCCATAAATACCAACTTTTGCCATGAGTGTATATTTTGCACGTGACGTGATATTCGTAAAGCTATAGGCTGCGTCACCCACCTCTTCTTTCCTCCCCAGGTATTTTTATATATAGCGCTGTGGCTAAGATGAAGATGACAATTTTGTTATCCGGGAACCCTTTATTTTCGATTTTATATTAACATCATTGGATTATTGAGATGGGTGATGCCGCCAAATCTAGGCGGTGAAAACTAAGAATAAATTGCCATCACTTTAAAGCTAACGGTAATAGCAGCACCCTCACCCCTCTGACAACTAAAATTACCCTAGTAGGCACTTTATGCAGCCTTCGTTAATCTAGCTCCTTGAAAGTCCTCTTTAGCTATATTAATGGTGAAATTTAGCTCTATTATGCACATCAGGTTTGGCAACACTGCCAGGATGGCCGTAGGAGGCAAGGAGAAATGCACTAGGCTTATGGGACCATTATTTTATTCGTTCTATAGGGAATATCAAACATCCAATGACGTAGAAAAGTACATGGACGGAAAAAGGGCACGTTGAACTATGTCATAGTAGTAGGAAAAGTCGAAACTCCCATTTGATGAGCCGTAACTTGAAGTTGAAGTTGATGTGCCATAAGGAATACATGGGATTCGGTAAATACTAATTCATCATATTTTTCAAAAACTGTATAAGGCCTAATAATCAACTTAGGAAACCGCTTCCACTTGCCACATGGGGAGAAATTCACACTATTCATTTCTGGCGGAGATCTTTTTAGTAGCATTGCTCATTCCGACGATATTGGAATAAATGCATGCCTGGTGCGTAATTGTCCCTCTTCGCCTTAAGCAGCACTTTTTATTATCAATCCACACGGCGACAGGGAGGGGGAACAAAATGAAAATCTTTGCAATCTGAAAATATGAAATATCTTCAATGCTATTTTCATAGATTTTTGTAGGTTCACATTTAAATATTTCATAGTTCAAAGTGAGCTTGAGCAAGGGCATGCAGCTAACACTAAATGCAAAGGATAGTACAAGCAATACGTGCAATGTAATTGAACGCATTTTTAATACCTTCCTAAGTTTTCCATAACTTCTTCCTAAATCCAAAGAAAGGCACGAGTCGCCACTGTCGTAAAGTACTAGTATTTTCGTAACTTGCTTCCAGCAGCCAGGCACAGTACAGTTGTTTTATATTTTTAATATATTTCCTAGTCTGTGGTATTAAATAAAATATGTTTGTGTTGTTCAGTTTATATACATACATGTGTGTGTTAACTAATATACATACATGTGTGTGTTAACTAAGTCCCGCACTATGGCTGTGCAGTTTAGAGTATCAGGCTTTTGGCTCAGGCTACGGGATGCACGCAGATTCAAGTCTCCTGGGAGAACAGGGTGGCCACTCAGGGGCCATGATAAGAAAGGTATATTATATTTATTTTAAGGTGCAGAGTTTACATTTGCCATTTCACATACAGGCTCGAAATACATCTGCAAACACAAGTCACAAATGATAAAGGACATACTAATCTACGAAAAATTGTTAATTGCATAAGAATTTCAAACTCAAATTTACCTAATCAATTTCAAGATATCACTAACAAAGTAAACAGATTTATTTTCCTTCCTCGACATAAATAGAATCTAAACTGTGAAAAACTTGCCTCCAGCAATTTACAAATATGTATGCATTCAATGAGATTTGGATTAATAAAGTTGCAATTTTTCATGTCTATAGAGAAGAGTTCATGCAGAATGTACGTATAATTCCTGTAATTCCCAGTGAGTAGCCACCCTGGGGAAGCATATCAACTTTTCTCCTGAGGTTTCAGCTGTGTATGGGACACACCATCGGGATAAAATTGGGGAACTATGAATGAATGAATATTGTACCCCGATCATGGAAAAACCTACAACGACTGGGGTTCGTAGTGCTGACCATACATCACTCTAACTGGTTGGATGATTGCCCACCTCTGCTGAGGCACGTAGGAGTGAGGCTGGTAGTGAGCCTTGGCCCTCAAGGGCTGTTAAATTACAAAATAGCTTATTATCAGGGCTCAAAAAATCCCGGTCGGCATGGCAACTAAAATTTTCAGCCTGGCGACCGATTGTTTGCTGTATTATGTACGAAATTTTTAAGATTCTTTATTCTTTATGTCCGTGGGCGAGGTTCAGCCTGAGGCTGTTCTGCCACCTAACCAGTGTCATGGAGTATGGCCAATATTTAAGCACATGTTGCGTGCGTCTGTTGACAAAATTTCGATCTCCTAGTGTTGCCATTTACGGAGGATATGTACCAAAAATGGCACTTTTTCACCACTCAGCCCATTATATCGCCAGTCAAAAATCTATCAAATGCTGCACCTGATCAATATTGGTCGCAAATGACAGATTGACATGGCATCCGACATCTAATTATAACCCTTTGATAATTTCTTACATATTTTTCTCACTCAAAAATGCATTTCTGGAAAAATTTTAACACTGCCTTTCGCCAGTTATTAATTTATCTAATTCTCTATGTGGCGTAAAATGATATTTTTTTAAAATTGAAAAATATCTCAATGGATGAGGCTTTATAAAACCCGGTGTAAATATCTCTTACGCTTTTCAAGATATACATTTTCAAAGTTTGGGTTGCGTGACTTTTGAAACACCGTAGTATGCACAATTGCTAGTAGGTGGTTTCCTGGTGCCTGATATTCAGAGCTGGCACCTAGCTCTGAAGAAGATTTTTCGAGCACTGCTTATTATTATTATAAGAATTGCATTACAATATGACAAGATATATCAATTCATGGCTATCACATCAGGAAACAATTATTTTAAGTTGGCCATCGAATTGAAACATAACTATGGTCATCATTAATTTTCTCTTTGATATTCACCAGGTGTCCAAAGGTTTTCTCCTTTTAAATGAAAAAAGGACTTACAGTCACCTCAATATGAAAATCGGTACTTTTAAGTTTTATAAAAATAGTTTAGGTTAACAGAATCTACAAGAGATAAGCAAATCTTGTAAATATTTTATAAAACTCTGAAACTAGTACACCAATGTATAACAATACAGATATGGCATATATATATATATATTTCTGTTTCGTATAAACTTACGAATATCATTGTGCAAGTTACTGTTTGCACACCTTGCGCTCCATTAACATTTAATGACAGTATTTGCAAAATATGATGCTCAAAGAATTCTTTACACAATCACTTAGGGTAATGTCCTATGTTTATTTGTCATTATTTTGTATGTTTACTTTTATTGTTGTACATTAAAAATATATTTCATGCGTTCCTGTTCCCATCTCACCTTGTGTGTAGCCAACTGTTTTTGTTTCTTTTCGTTTTGAAGTTTAATGTGAAATATTTTCTGAGAAATCGGCAGCTTTCTTTCACTCCATGGGCACTTTCAAATACAAAATTACCATGAAAATCTGACACACACACACAAAATAAAGCCAGACTTCCTTCATTTGGCATGGAATAAGCCAGGTGACCTGGATAACACAGGTCTAGAACACATTATGTCAAATGATTGATTGTACACACATTTCAAAATCCAAGATAGTAAGGGTGATGGTGCTTGCATAAACCTCACGCAAGTCCACGGAAACATCATGACTTGAAGCTCTTGAACAACTGTGACATGGAATCACTTGAAGCACTGAAGGAACCGGCAGCCAACGCTAACAGCGGGTGAACCAGCTTCAAGGTGGGAAATTCTTTTTCGAGTTTCTTCAGAATCGGAGGACTTATGAGTTTGAGCAAGCATTTCACCCAGTCCTGGCAGTTTTGCAGTGCTGCCAGGTAAGGTTGTCCGTTGCATTCGTTCTGCAGGACGAACCGTCTTAGCTGTGCTGGAGACAGAGTGACTTTGCCGAGCTCATAAAAGTTTCCCTTTTCTCGTGGTGGGTGTTTTGTGTAATTAGCTGCTAACTTGTTGTCCTTGTCCCCTTGTCCTGCAAAAAAGAAGAACCACAGATGCATACATGGGTATCACCAGAAATATTTCTTTGGGGGGGAGGGGTCAGGCAATTGACAAAACATTTTTGCATGTTCTTTTCCTTAAGGAAAATTAATATGCTCTCAACGGATTTATTCATTTCACTTGATGTGAATCACTTTGGTAAAGTTTTATAGTGCATATAAATGCATAATTGGGACGTTAGTGCATATTTTAGCTTAACGTGCATATAATTTGCATATATTGGGAATTTGGGAGCAATTTTCATGTAATTGTGAGTTTCAAGTTTGTCTGCTTCATTTTTTCCGTTCTTTGTGTCAGCATCAAAAAATAGTTGATATTTAAAGAGGATACTGGTGAGGATTAAACATGATTTTTGGGTGCTTTTCTTCATGAAAGTAGTAGTGATTTGAAGTGCTAATTTTCAGTGGCAGTAGATGAAGGGGGAGGGGGGCTGCAGCCCTTCCCCCAAACAACTATCTTACTGCGCCCCATTGCACTGTATGGAGCTTTCAAATTCACTTGGTGCGCAACAAGCGGCAAACTGGTATATGAATCAGCTTCCCCCTCGGGGACTGCAATTACATCTCTATGTTAACTGTAACGTAAGCACTGCTTCCACTTCCCTTCCTCCTAGGCCCTTGTCAATGCTAAAAAGCAGACTGCATTCAACGCAGCCCAATGTACGGTGGCACTACCAAGTGGTAGAAATCGAAAGCTCTGACACTATGACAGCGGACACCGTGCATAAACATGTGATTACAGAGAGAAACAGAGGCCAGCCATGTAACGTGTCCGTTTCACTTGTCAGTAAGTGCATGATAATTTAAGTTTTCGAATCTAATCAAAGAGTTATTTGTTTTCTGGCAGTAAGTTATATAATCTGGTGTTCTGAATGGTAAATCGTACAAGTGAAAATGAATAATTCAATGAAAGACCGCCGCATGGAGTTCCCTTTAAAATAGTTAAGGGTTTTGTTTTTGTTATGAATTCAGCCCTCCTAATAATAAGTAGTATTTGCCGCCACTGCTAATTTTACTATTAAAGTAACTATTTGAAGGAGAAAGAAGGCAGTCCTATAGAAACTGAGATAGGGTCCATGGGATATGTGTACTTATTGATACGAGGGGGCATCAAAAAGTTTTGCCTCCCAGGCCTCGAAAAAACTTTGGTAAAATTCCACAGAACACTCCCTGCCCGACCGTTAAGAGCTGTTTTAACCTCCTATAGGTCCTCTAATCTCACACCACAAAGCACAGAGATTATGGTATCCCAAACTCTCAATCATCGCCTGTGCTGACCCATAGGACATGTGCACTGTATCAGAAATTTCTTGGATTGTGATGTGCCTATCCACTCGAATGAGCTTATTATGCATATAAATCTGACCCCTAATGATTATTATTATGAAAGAAAAACTGTTAAAAACTATTAAAAATAACAAATTTATTATTATTTTACCCTTGGGGACATTTTGCTACTCTATCCACCTGATGAGTGAATACAGAGGTCAACAATTTTCCAAAGTTAAATTCACAGAATATGCATCAAACGTGAGGACATTTCGAGAAACTAAAAATCGCAAAAACTTAACTTACATTATATCCTGACTTAGAATACATGGAAAATATGTTTAACCATGTCATTTTATCACCTTTCAGTGCAATTATAGATGTGTAAATTAATGCTCAGCATCGAAAAACTACATGGGTCATTCCACGTCAGATCGACCAGAGCTTCCAGGTGATGGTTTTTGATTTGGATGAAATTTGGCATGAAGGTTCAATCATGTCTGGAAGGCTTGTATTCCAAATATTAGGTTCCTCCAAGAAATAGTTCTAGAGTTATAGCCAGTGGAAGAAGGTGGTGCACAACAGAAAATGTGATCAAAATCTGGGAAATGAGTCTCAGAGCTAACTACATGACTCAATAACTTTGGAACTATTGATCACAGCCTAGTGATATTTACACACCAAACAAACCTCTCACCAAGGAACATGTGTATTGCATCAAAATACCCTCAGCCTGTTTACGTTAGCAAATAAAATACCCCAAAATATGCCTTAAAAAGTCTTACACGTCAAAAAATGCATATTTTGTGTGCCTGCTGTTACAACTGTAATCCAACCAGGAAGGTGGCATTAATTTTTCTAGTAACCCTGATGTGAGCTCAGTATGCACACATTATGTCGTCTCCATATATATCACCCAATCCATATTATATGTGGTTGAATATGCAAGAAATTGAAAAATCACCAGAAAATGATTGGATTTTGGAAATGGTGTAGCACAAATGGGACAAGAGATATCCAAGCCAAGTTGCATACACTACATAAGTAGACCTTCCTCTAATGTGTGTCAAAATTTCAACTTGTTATTGCAAGGCACTAGTGCACAGTAAAGGTAGACCCTTAAACGCCCAGTGTGTTTTCAGTGGGAAGTTTAAAATTGCGCTTTTAAATGAAGATTTATATCTCCGTAACTACGAATGCTGGAGTTACAAATTATAGCTTGTGTCTTTCAGTACAGTCTCAGATACTCACCTATTGTAGAAACAATCCAATTTGCACAAGCCGAATAGAAGAAGAAGAAGAAGACGAAATTTAATAATCTTATTTTTTCATTACAAAATTTCAATTTCATCAGGCCCCCATGTAGGCGACGCCAGGACGTGCGGGATCAAAACAGTTCGTTCGTATTGCTTGATATGTATATAATTCTCGTAGCAAGAATTGTGCACTTACTGATGATACTTTTGTAGCCTTGCTTTCTAACTGGAAATTCAAAATTCCAAAAGTTGTTATCTCGGAAACTATGAATCCTAGAGTTAAAACTTTTTCTTCCGTACACACTAGACAATACGCCTATGGTCGAATAAACTTAATTTTCATTTATCAAGTAGAAGAAGACGAAAGTTAAATAAAACTATATTTTTAAGAAATTTAAATTTCATCAGGCCCCCACGTAGGCAAGCCGGAAAGTGATGGTTTAAAACGAAACCTGCAGATTGCCTGATATGTGTTTCATTCTCGTGGCAAGAATTGTGGACTTGCTTCTGATACTTTCGGAGATAAAATATAATTTTTAATGAAAAAGCAGTACATTTTTTTCGGGTGAAGTTGCACCACTACCTCCCCCCCCCCACCCAAAACAATATATTCAGAATCATATTGAACTTTACTAAATACTAATATGATGCTTAAGGCCCTTTGTGTAGCACTCAAGACATGTACCTCTTAACATTGCCTGAGTCACAATATGCTCCAAAAGTCGAAAAAAAAAATGTGACATATTTCACGTCTCGGTGTTCATGGTTTAAAAACATGTATTGGAACAGATGACCACTTTTTTGTGACAATCCCAAAATTGGGCTCTAGCCTCGCAAAAAATCACTAGAAAGGAAGTAGATGATTATTTACAGTTCTTTAGACATACATTAACAGGGTGAATTGAAAATCATAGGACACACTTTCATTTCAGAAAATAAATGGATAATTAAATATCAGAGTACCACAGATAAAAAGGTTTGATGGGACCTCCAACATAGCCACCCTACTGAAATCCGTCATCTTTGGTTCACATTAGTTCTTTCCAAAAGGGAAGGTTGTCATTATGATGTACAAATCAGGCAAGGATTTTTCTCAGTCAGAAATTCATTTCTGCAATCCACTAAACGTTATTATTTTGTTTCATCCCGCTAGGAGCATTCTGTGTCTAGTGGCATGAATATGTCCGATGTCAGTCGAATAGGATTCAACTGATCGCTAATTCCTTCTGTTTCCCAGCCGCCAGATGAAAATGTGAGCAGTATTCCTGCAAGGACCACATGTCATGTATCTATGTGATGTGTTCAGTACGCTACTCTTTGCGTGGCTGAGAACAGAGCATAATGCACTCGTTATGCACTACCACAAGAATTTCTGGAAATATTATGTTACAGGTCTCCAGAGTGCGTTCCTGCAAGTGATTCCTGTCGCGGATTTTCAGATTTCAGATGTTCCACAGTTAGAAACCAGGGGGTTAGGTCGGGTGGTCTGGATGTCTATTCCTCTGGACAATTCAAACCAAATCAATGACCAGGTAATTCCTATCGACACATTTACTCCAAACTATGATGGAACTTCATTATGTTGGAAATAACAGGGGAAAGTGCCATCTTCACTAAGAATTGAACAGAAGACTGTCTCCTGCAGGATTTCCAGTTAGCGCTGTGCATTTAGGGATAATATGGGTGCCGCGAGGACCACCTGCAACAAGGAGTCCTGGAGGCCTACAACATAATTCATTTCTCCAGATGTTTTGGTGCATAACGACTAGGCAAAGTGCCTTCAACGAGCATAATGGGCAACGTCATGTGGTCACTTGGATGTAGTTGTTTCAAATTTTTGAGCTAATAACTTTTGTATCACACCACATATGGCAAAACAAATGTAACTGCAGAAGTACAATTATGTGGTGAAAAAAGAATGGCCCGATTTGATATATCATATGTGAGTCACATATGATATGTAACCCTTTCCAACTGAAAAAAATAATCAAAGCCAAGATACATAAGATAGCAGATTTCAATATGGCGGCTATGTTGTAGTTCTATCTTGGAATGTAGGTCCCGTCACCCCTTTTTATCTGTGGTACTCGAATATTTAATTATCCATTCCTTTTCTGAAATGAAAGGGTGTCCTATGATTTTCAATTTACCCTGTTAATGTATGTCTAAACAACTGTAAATAATCATCTACTTCCTTTCTAGTAATTTTTTGCGAAGTTAAAGCCCAATTTTGGGGTTGTTACAAAAAGTGGTCATCTGTTCCAAAACATGTTTTTAAAACATAAACGCTGAGACGTGAAATATGTCACATTTGTTTCTTTCGACTTTTGGAGCATACTGTGACTCAGGCAATGTTAAGAGGTACATGTCTTGAGTGCTACACAAAGAGCCTTAAGCATCCTATTAGTATTTAGTAAAGTTCAATATGATTATGAATATATTTGGGGTGGGGGGTAGTGGGTGCAACTTCCCCCCCCAAAAAAATTACTGGTTTTTCATTAAAAAATATATTTTTTCTCCCAGCAATTCTTGCCACAAGAATGAAACACATATTCGGCAATATGCAGGTTCCGTTTTAAACCATCACGTTCCGAAGTTGCCTATGTGGGGGCCCGACGAAATTGACATTTTGTAATGAAAAAATAAGATTATTAAATTTTGTCTTCTTCTATTCGGTTAGTGCAAATTGGATTATTTCAACAATAGGCATGTAGCTGAGACTTTACTGAAAGAAACAAGCTATAATTTGTAACTCCAGCATTCGTAGTTACCTTGCGCAATTTTAAACTTCCCACTGAAAACGCACTGGGCGTTTACTGTGCACTAGTGCCTTGCAATAACATGTTGAAATTTTGACACACATTAGAGGAAGGTCTAGTTATGTAGTGTATACAACTTGGCTTGGATATCTCTTGTCTCTTTTGTGCTACACCATTTCCAAAATCAACCATTTTCCGGTGATTTTTCAATTTCTTGCATATTCAACCACATATAATATGGATTGGATGATATATATGGAGACGACATAATGTGTGCATACTGAGCTCACATCAGGGTTACTAGAAAAATTAATGCCACCTTCCTGGTTGGATTACAGTTGTAACAGCAGGCACACAACATATGCATTTTTTGATGTGCAAGGGTTTTTAAGGCATATTTTGGGGTATTTTATTTGCTAACGTAAACAGGCTGAGGGTATTTTGATGCAATACACGTGTTCCTTGGTGAGAGGTTTGTTTGGTGTAAATATCACTAGGCTGTGATTAATAGTTCCAAAGTTATTGACTCATGAAGTTAGCTCTGAGACTCATTTCCCATATTTGGGTCACATTTTCTGTTGTGCACCACCTTCTTCCACAGGCTATATAACACTAGAACTATTTCTCGGAGGAACCTAATATTTGGAATACAAGCCTTCCAGACATGATTGAACCTTCGTGCCAAATTTCATCCAAATCAAAGAACCATGACCTGGAAACTTTTTTGAAATTGGTGGATTTGACATGGAAAGACCCACATGTAAAAAGAAGCAAAAAAAACAGGAATGTATGTTTTTCTAAAAAGTTCACTGTAGAATAGTAATTTGGGAGCGTGGCTCAAGTTAGCCTGGTTAGGTCAATGAGTCACTGTTCTAAATTAGCTAAAATTCACAAAATGTGATTAATTCCTAGTTTAATGCCAAACTGAATATTTTAGGGTGCCATTTTGGCAACTATGCAAATTGTGATTCTTATAGCATGAAAAATTTGCATGCTTTCCTGGCTCCTTTTAATGCAAGGACATCCAACTATTTTTATATGCAGTATTGAATTAGAAAGTAAAGTCTTCCCTTTGCACATTACCTTGAAGGCACACATGGGGGGCAATGTGGGTGAGGGTCCCACACATTCTTGACCTCGGGCTGTTTTGGAGGTGATGAAATCAGCACCACACACTTTGGCCACCTTTAACATCCTTCCACCTTCTAGTCTTTTCATTTTTAAGTTTTCTAACTTTGTCCAATATTATGAGTTCTTTTTTATAAAATACTTTTTAACTTATTGGGAAACCTGAGAAGGTTTTGGAAATAGGGCAAATATGTTGCATCAGAAACACAGTCACACAATTTTTTTTTAAATATTTTCTTATTGAATATCTTTTATGGTTGACTGAACGACCACAACTTAAGAGGGCTTACCTTCAGCTGTTCTCCACGAGTCATCTATAAACTTAACTGCCAAAACCCAATGACGCAGCATGTTATCTTGTGTATCTGGAAAACCCTCAACAGGACGAGTGAAAAGATACATCTCTGCCTGTCTTTCCTTGTCGTCATATTCTGCAGGAACGCTCCCTCCTAAATTGCTCAAAAACAATGCTGGGTTTGCTGCAGCTGAAGATGCTCTGGAAAGAGCCGAAACACTGGCAAACATCTTCACACGGTGGATCCTAAAATAGCAAAATAAAATTTCAAACTAATAATACCTTGGTGCCTGCACTGTTCAGAAATGTATCATTAATTGTATAAAATGTTATGGTAATTCACTTGAAAAATCATCATCTGTGATTTTTTTAAAAAAGTTATGCAAAAAATTCAAATTGAAATTAAATGTCATTTGGTTGGCCGGAGATTTACTTTGGAGCATAATACAGTGTGTTATGTGTTATGACTGCAGAATATGGGCTGCCTAGGAGGAACGCGGTTCCTAATTTTATGGTAATGGTTTGAAGTTAGTAATCTGGAAAAGTAATTTTCAAGGTGTGGAATTTTCGAAAAAAAACAAAAAAAAAACTAGAAATACGACTAGCAATGAAGGAAAATTGACATGGTGCCACACATTCCTGCAAATCTAGTGAAAGCAACGAAGGAAAAAGTGACATGTACACACAAAAAAGATAATATAACGTAGCATAAGATAAACTAACTTAACCTAACCTAAACGTACAAACCTCGGGAATAAAGGAAATCCATTTTCACGGAATGAACTGAAATACCGCGAAACAAAAAAAAATGAAAGAAACTGTGCATAAACAATATGGACGCGAACAAATGGAGAAATGCATTGCTTTTAGTAGCAGGAAAAACGTTTTTTATGCACAAAAATATAATAGTAATCGGAAAAATAACACCAGAAAATGGAAGCAGAACGTACGTATTTTCAGGGGATATAAATATTGTTCATCTATTTAGAGGAAAAAAGCACACCATGTTCTGCAGTGAGACCCATAAGTTTCTGAAAAAGACATTCTTGTGAATTTAAATTTTATGCAACCTACCTTTTATGTTATTTTCTGGTTGTGAGTATATGTCATTAAAAGATGAGTAAATGGAGTGTGGAAGATGGTATCCCCCAATGGAAATGTATGCAAAGCAACCCCCACCCCCCCAGCCACCAAGTTAGGTTCAGACAAACAAACATCTGCCCAACTAGCTAGTTAAGTGTCCTAATGCCCTTTCATTCTTATCACAATTAGTATACAGTGGTGGAAAGAGATGCTTCTCTCATAGGGGTAATTCCACGGTCACTTATGTTACAATCAGAGATGATAAAATTTGAAATATGATTTCACAATAATTTACTACTTTCACCATACTTTAAAAATTTCCATTGGTTTATTTACAATTATAATTCAACTTTCTCAATCAAATTTGATCAATGTCATTCATTGTATAATAAAAAAATGAAATAAAATAGTCACTTACTATGTTACACAAAATGTTACAGAAATATGTGATATGTGAAAAGTAAACTTGCAATTTTATTCCTGTTCTGTTTTTACAATTTGAAAAATATAACTTTGTGTCAATTTAGATAGTGTCTTGGAACTCAAAACCATTTTGAGATATTAAAAATACTCATGTGTAATGAGAGAAAAAAATAAAATACTACATAGTCACTTACGTTACAGTAAATGGTCACTTATGTCACCAATCCGAATTAGGAAGAGGGTATTAGTGTGTGAGTAATAAAAAAATCAAACATAAGTGACCATGGAGGGACAAAATAAACAATTTTTGAAAATACATCTAGTGAAATGTTATCTGTATGGGTAAATAGTATACTTTCTATAGTTGTTTCACAACAGTGTAAACTTACCCAGCATTCCCTACTTTCCAGATGGTAGCTATGAAAAGTTCCCTGTAAAGTGACTGCTGGTTTCCAAGAGAATTTCTTTATCAGGTAATGTATTTTTTCATTTGAATACATAATGAGATTTAGTATTTAGGCTTTACCAAGTTAATTAATGGCTAATTTGCTTCAAAATTTAGTGATGTACTAAATATAATATTTATTGGAAGTTATCTAATTTAACAGGTTTTTGTAGGACATCATGTATAATTTGGTTAAATGGCCGCTAAACCTAGTCATGGAGCAACTATTGGTGAATTTTAGCTGCTTGTTGCAGTGGTTCTCAACCTTTGTGAGACCACGGCCAAGTACATTTATTTAATTAATATTAATATATCAACTATGGCATAATCATAGTTAAATTATGTATAGACTTGCTGTCAAATATAAAATTATATATAAATCAGTCGCCAATTCCTTAGTGCGACGGACCTTTTGCAGCCCGGTGGTTGGAAAACACTGGCACTAAAACTGAAGCAAATAAGACTCCGATCCATTCTTACTACAAGGCAACAGCATTAATTTATTCAACTCCAGAGTCCCATTTATGATTATAAAAGGAACCTTCTATCAAAACAAAACCTTATTTTTTTAATATTAATTAAATAAACCCTGTGTAGATGGCTCATTAGATCATTTGGTATGAATTTACAATATCCAATTGCTTTCAAATTTGGCATACTCACTAATTTTGGCCTCGTAATCACGAATCTGTAGTAAAAATTTGGCGGTCACATCTAGAAATTGCAAAAAAAAACCTTGTCATTTACCGATATGATTCTCCATCCACTAACATGAAGACGACTTCCTTTCTGCACAATGGTATTGCTACCAACGTTGCTCAAGTGTTGTGCAATAAGTGAGAGCGTTGATTTGCATGTGAGAAAATGGCATCTTATATAAAGGTCGAAAACATGTTTGCCCCATGAACCATTCATGGTAAGGTAAGGTAATGTAAGGTAAGGTTAGGCTAGGCAAGCATAGTTAAAATTAAGGGTCATCATAAACATAGTTTTGAAATGCTAATCATTGTAAAAAATAGTTGTTTTCTTCATAAATCAAGTGTGTTTACTCCATTCATGGACCCACTTTTTTCGACTTATTTTGCAATTTCTAGATGCGACCGCCAAATTTTAACTGAAAATTCGTGATTACGAGGCCAAAATTAGTGAGTATGCCGTATTTGAAAGCAATTGGATATTGTAAATTCATACCAAATGATCTAATGAGCCATCTACACAGGTCACTTACGTTACACAAGTTAAGCTTACTGTTACTAGATGTTAGAGTCGACGAGCCATATGAAAGCGGCTGACCTTGAACAAGCCTCGATGCGCAGTAGCAAAAGGAGGTGGTGGAGATTGCCGTGCAAAACGCGCGATGTCGTTCTTTTGTTTTACGAGCGGCAAGAATCGGTTTGGTTTTCGTTGTGACTGTTCGTGTTTCTTCAGTGTGATCACAAAAATTTGTCAATATACGTGTGCAAGATGCCTACAGAAACACCTAAGCGTCGTATTCTACACAAACAAGCACGAGATATGGTGTACAAAGTGTATCAGTTCTTCCAAAGTGAATCTCGCAGTGAAGACAGTGCCTCGTGTTCGTCAGGGAGCGGTGTTGCCAAATGTCAGGAGCGTACAGCGGCTGCATGTGGGATAGGTCTGCGTACAGTTCAGACGATTGCGAAGGAAGCCAGGTCGTCGATCGGTGATACAGGGTCGGTTTCTTTTCGCTCGCCTGGCAAACGTCGTAATCGGCGAAAGAATGTTACGCACTTGGACGATTTTGATAAAGGGGTATTGCGTAATATTATATTTGACATGTACGCAAATGGCGAATTTCCTACTGCAGTGAAACTTGGGGCTAAATTGAAGGAAGCTATCGGGTTTGCAGGCAGTACGTGGTCAGTGTTAAAAATTTTGAAAAACATGGGGTTCAGATATAGGAAAGGCAACGACGGGAGGAAATTTTTAATGGAGAGGGGTGATGTTGTAGCTGCGAGAGTGATCTTCCTCAGAACCATTCACGAAATCAGGAAAGCTGGTACTGCAAATATATACTATTTAGATGAAACCTGGGTCAACCAGAATCACACGAAGACGAGCTGCTGGAGAATGAGTGATGGTTCTGGTGGGTTAAAGGTGCCATTAGGAAAAGGTGCTCGTCTTATAGTGTGTCATGCTGGTTCAGCTGCTACAGGCTTTGTGCCCCAAAGTAAATTGGTTTTCCGCTCCAAAACAAACAGTACTGACTATCATTCAGAAATGACGTCTGCCGTGTTTCGAAAATGGTTTTGCGAGCAGTTCTTGCCGTTTCTCGCTCCCGAATCCTTGATTGTAATGGACAACGCGAGCATACATTCCTTGCAAGTGGATAAAACGCCTTGTTCGAATACAAGGAAGGCGGATATTATGGCATGGCTCTGTAACAAGAACATTCCCCACACAAGCACGCAAACCCGAGCAGAATTGTTGCAGTTGGTGAAACATCATACACCAACTCACAAAAGTTACGAAATCGATATAATAGCAAGAGAATATGGTCACAGAGTTGTTCGTCTCCCACCTTATCATTGTCAGTACAACCCGATTGAAATGATTTGGGCCCAGGTGAAGGGGTACGTAGCTGACAAGAACAAGACTTTCAAAATTGCCGACGTACAGAAACTGACTCACGAAGCAATAGACAGAATAGGTGTTTCCGAGTGGGCAGATTGTGTGGCTCACGCAGAAAAAATACAAGAAGATGACTTCCAGCGTGAAATAGTCAGAGATGATGTCATCGAGAAGGTCATTATAAATTTGCAAGACACGGATTCCGAAGAACTTGAATCAAGTGACGAGATTGACAGCAGTACGGAATGAGCGTTATGTAAGTAAATGGCATTTTATTTTTTATTTTCAGTTCATGTTATGCATGCCAGACAGTTTTTTTGTTATTGCGAGTGCCACAAGACCGGCGCCTGGTATCTGCGGCAAACGAAGTTGCCTTTGCCGCGCCGCGAAAGAATGAATCAAGTTCTTCTCTCGTTTTCTCAGTATCCAAATAACATATCGCTGTAAATATTATACGAACTTAAAATTTGGAGTTTTCTTTGTAACTTTCTCACTGGAAGTTATTTCAAATCTAATTTAATAAAAATCGGCTCGCAAGAGAACTTTTTCTCTATACAATAATGGTCAATAAAATATTTAATTTCTTTCACTTACTTTCAAGATTCTACACATTTAATTTACAACACAATACGATTGTCTAAATCTTTCTGGTAATACTCGTGCTGGATTGGTATCGATTGTTGCAATAATAGCCGTGCAGCTGCAATTTACAATTGTTCGAATGTAAGCCATTGTTTTTTTATTTTGAAAGAATGGCGAGAACCTCGAACGGTGAGTAGGTGGCAACAGCGGAAATGTATCTCCCTCTCTCTCTGCGCGGACTTGTCAAGGTCAGCCGCTTTCATATCGCTCGTCGACTCTAGTTGCTTGCAATAAGCTACTATTTTATTTTGTCAGCACTCACTTACAGCCTACTAAGAGGTAAAAAGGTAAAGTGTTCCCCTGTGCATAGCACCACGCCATGAAGGTGTATAGGGGGTGTGGGGGTAACGCCCCACACTTTCTTGATCCGGTCGTGAGTGGGGTGATGTGATCAGCATCACACCCCTGACCACCTTTACCCCCCAGGGTTTCCCCCAGGTACCCATGTTATTCGATGCGGCGCCGTTAGAAAAATTTTGAACCGGCCGGGGATCGAACCCGGGACCTTTAGCATGGAAGTCAGACTCACTTACAGCCTACTAAGAGATAATAAATTTTTAGCTAAATATTTTCATCGTTATTATCAGGACAAAAACTCTCTTTTTTGGTCACTCACGTTTGGTTTGAGTTGGTGTTTTAAGTCCACTTTATGCACAGTAAGGCTAATCGGGACTGGACCTACAGTTTAAAGTGGGATCCGAACCACTTGTGCCTCCACCGGGTATCGAACCCGGGACCCCTTGATTACAAGGCAATGGTCACTCACGTTACAAGCTAGTCTAGTCTAATAAACATAATTTTATATTTGACATCAAGTCTATACATAATTTTACTATGATTATGCCATTTGATATATTAATATTAATTAAATAAATGTACTTGGCTGTGGTCTTACAAAGGTTGAGAACCACTGCAACAAGCAGCCAAAATACACCACTAGTTGCTCCATGACTAGGTTTAGCGGCCATTTAACCAAATTATACATGATATCCTACAAAAACCTGTTAAATTAGATAACTTCCAATAAATATTATGGTACTAATTTACTATAGTTCAAACAGATTTCTTCATTTTTATAGAAGAAACTACTTACCGTTAAGTCCCTGTAGCATTGTCTAACATCGGGAAGGTGTTTTGTGTGATGTGGGAATGTATCATAGCGGAAATTCATGTTCTTCGTTGAAAATTCATGCTCCGACGGAGAATAGTCTTTGACGTATACACCGTCGTACATCATCACGCGTCGTGATTGTGATTTGTTCATGTTCATTGGGTATCCAGTGTTCTGAACTGTCTGTGTTTGCAACGAAAGTTAGAAACATGACGTGTCGTGGATGCGTGACGAAATTCGTACTGGGTGTGCAAGATCGAGTGGATTTTTTTAATTTAATTGATATGATATGATATGATTGAACATGGGATCGTGAAGAAAGGAAAGGAATGTCGAAAATGTGGCAGTGAATGCAAGCTACTCGTTACAAGGAATGGGTTGTGGGTGTATGCCTAATATGACGTGTCGTGGATGCATGGTGAAATTCAGGTAAGTTCTCCATATCCTGGAAATTAATTTCTTCAAATTTAAAAGTTTGGGGCTCATTTGAGGGCAGGTGACTCCGGCCAATTTCTAACATGACTTTAACAGGGACTCTATAGAGAAAGTCGGGGAGCCGGAGTGGAGGCGGGGCTGCAGTAGCGGTTGGGGGCAGTAGGCCAATTACCCCAGGGGCAGAGCCTTGAATTGGTGGGAAATTTGGACTCAAAAATATTTTTTTACTTTAAATTTCCCACCGATTCTGGGACGGATAGCCCCAAAAACCATTCACGGATAGCACCACGAAACATTACAATTTCCTTCGTAAAAAAATGCGAAAAAGCTTTTTTAAAAAAGATACATCAGCTGAACTTTGTTCACGGGTAATTCTTTGGTTCCGAAGGTTGAAACACTGCATAACGAATGACAATCGACAAAAGACAAGCAGGACGCGCGATTATGTAGGGAGGTGTATGCACCATATTGTGTCTGAGGCAAGCGAAAAGGTATGAGAAACAAGTACTCTTAATGTGAAAAACTGCAACTACTTTGATAAAAAAAAATGCCAATACATGTTAAGGGATGTTCCACGAAGCAGATAGGTAAGTATGAATGTCAATAATTGACGAAACTAAGAAATTATAGATGTTTGAACTATAGTAAATTTTTACCAAATATTATATTTAGCACATCACTAAATTTTAAAGCAAATTAGCCATCCATTAACTTGGTAAAGTTTAAATACTAAATATCATTATGTATTCAAATTAAAAGAACATTACCTGATAAAGAAATTCTCTTGGAAACCAGCAGTCACTTTACAGGGAACTTTTCATAGCTGCCATCTGGAAAGTAGAGAATGCTGGGTAATTTTACACTGTTGTCAAACAACTATAGAAAGTATACTATTTACCCATACAGGTAAAATTTCACTAGATGTATTTTCAAAAATTGTTTATTTTGCCCCTTTTTGTATGGAATTACCCATAGGCCAATAGTATATGGGTACCCCCCCCCCCCCATAAGGTGATGATTTTTGTGCCATTTATGAAGATTATGTTCTATACGAACGATTTGTGTTGTTTCTAGCTTTAGGAGATGTATTAAAGTGGAGTAATGAGAGTTTTTGATGGGACTATTTATGACATAATTTTCATCGTTGCCATCTTCATGTGATATGAAGGAACATGTTACGTTATTTGTGTTTTGTAACTTGGAGCCGTGTTGGAAATATCTGAGATTGAAGGTTGGCAATCCTGGTGTTACGTCAGGTCATGCGAGATTTACTGCAGACGATGTTTCGGTTCATGTCACATGGTACTGGGATTTTGTTTGCAAGGTGGGCATGCGTTCTTAGTGTGGTAAGTGCTATTCATTGAAAGTGCATATTGAGGAGTGTATCGGCATTTTCAGTATCGTGGCGTTCTTCGGCCTGGAACTGGAGGTGTATATCCGTGAATTACAGGAGGATGGTTTAGTGACCGGAAAAAATAAATGTGTCAAATGCAGTGGATGATATCGCAGGAATGTGTGGATGAAGTTAAAAATACAGCAGTGAGCATAAAAAAAAATCGACATAATTCTCGAGGCGGTACAGTGGATCGACGGCACAGTTAAAATTTGGCTCTGACATCATGCATGGACCCACAAACCATTCACGGAATGCCCCATGAACCATGCACTGTAAGGTTATGTTAGGCAAACACAGTTAAAATTTGGGGTCGTAGTAATGTCAGGATACACCAGAAGTGTTAGTTTTGCTGCTGTTTGGGATTTTTTTACGGGAAAAATGAGCGATAGTAGTCCGGAATAGGAGTTTCGGTAACACTTCGATCTAGTGAGAATGGGTTTCTTTAATTTTACAGAAGAAACTACTTACGGAAATCAGTTTCTGTAGCATTATCGAAGTTCGTCAATGTATTTTCTTTCATTGTATAATCTCTTTTAGCGCGAATTCATGTTTTTTTTTCTAGAAAAATGAATTTTTAACTGTTTGCCTAACGTAACAGAACCTACTCTAACCCTACTGTGAATGGTTTTTGGGACTATGCGTGAATGGTTTGTGGGGCTATCCGCTATTATTTTCATGAGAAAAGCATAATTCCACCCTACAGAATGTTCCGCAATGCAGAATATGTAAGTAGGAATCTTAAAAAGGACAAAATAAATGAGTTATAAGTGTTTTCACGAGATCGAAGTGGTAAGTTTCTTGTGCTTACGTGGGTCATACTTTGCGATCAAATATCTCCATTATTTGTGGTTTCCTAATGCTGGAACCACTTTTATATTACGTAAAACGTTGAAATCTGGCGATTAAAAAATATTCAACGTAATTATCGAGGGGATACAGTAGGTCGACGCCACCGAAAAATTAAAAGGTTCGTTAATTTTATTTTTGATAATGTAAATAAATTCAGTATGTTATTATTCGTACAGAATAACAATGTAAAAAATGCATTAAACTGAATGTAAAATACAGGAACTAGTTTATGTAAAAACAACATATAAAAAAGTCTTACAATAAATTTTAAAAGCTGTGCTGGAGTTACTAGTTTACTATCCTTCAGACAGATTTCTTCATTTCTACAGAAGAAACTACGGTAAGAATTGACAATATAGAGAAAGTCTCCAATTTTGTTAATTTTCGGTAGTTAGTATAGCGAAAATTAACAAAATTGGAGACTTTCTCTATATTGTCAATTCGCTCCGAATTAAAAATCATTTTTTTAATGATTAAGAAGTCGGTTTAAAAATTTTAAAAAACCTGCAATACCAATCGTTGTCATTTTCTGAATTTTGTTACTTGTATACCTGTTCCGCTGGAAAAATGAGGCTTCTTGCTTCTTTTTTGTGGTTTCAAAAGAGAATTTGTTTGTGGCTTGCCACTTTTTTTTTTTTTTTTTTGAAAATACTGAAAATATGGCGAGAAGCTGGAAAGCTCCGTACGGGAAAATCCCGTTTGTACAATGAAAATTCCTCTACTGTCAGTGAGAGGATAACGTTTATCTAAATCTTTTATATTCCTACCTGCAACTGTGAACACAAAGTTTAAAACCTGTTTTTGTGCCTTGCTAAGCACTAAAGTGATTGAACTGCATACAGTGACACACACACCCCAAAACTCTGTGCTAGAACAGAAGTACAGAAGTGGATTTAGCGGTGTTTTCCTTGCGCACGTTCAGGCCAGTTGGGGTGTTACAGCTGTTTGGAGGAGGAGGGAAATTAGGAGATATCACGTGACTGGTGAGTATGGAGGAGCAACAAGTGTTGCTAACCGAAATGAAAATGCGATACGTGTGACACATTTATAGGCCCATGCCTAATATTACGTAGATTCGTGAGGGCCTGGTCAAGTTATTTTTATTTCTAATCTTTTGTGCCAGATACGTCCTAGGTTTAGATCTTGGTTATTGGGAGGATACAGTCGCGGCGATTGGGTTCCAAAACCAGGAAGGGGGGGGGGGTGGCGAAGACAGTATATTTCCCTTTGTAGATAAGATTTAGCATAGTGTGGGGGCAAAAGTGGCAATAAGTAAGGGGTAACTGAGCCCTTAATTGCCGCCACTGGGGAGGAAGTATGGAGGTTGTAGTTGTACAGTGGGATCCATGAGTATTACCGTGCAAATTGTCCATCCATGTTCGTGCACCTTATTTGATCCAATAAGAGCTTCAAGAATTAAAAGAAACTCAATACAAGCTGTTGACAACTTCTGCACCAGCATACATAAGAGCTAGCTCATCGCTTAAAATCACATAGGAGATATATGAGAAAATTTAATGAAAATAGTCATGGACAATTTGTATGGCCGCAGTGGCTCAGTCGGTAACGCGTCTGACTATCTGACTACCATGCTCAAGGTCCCGGGTTCGATCCCCAGCCGGTTCAAATCCGGGAACTTTTCTAACGTTGTAAGCGGCCCCGGAGCGTCGAAATGACATGGGTACCTGGGGGAAACCCTGGGGGGTAAAGGCGGTCAGGGGCCCCCCACTCACGACCGGATCAAGAAAGTGTGGGGCGTTACCCCCACACTCCCTATACGCCTTCATGGCGTGGTGCTAAGCACAGGGGAGCACTTTATCTTTTTACCAATTTGTAGGGTAATCCCACTCTACCGTGTTCCAAAAGGTACCTACTTTAAAACTTCGAAGTCATACAACACAGCTTATAATTAGATGGGGCAGGGCCGGCGGAAGGGAAGGGGCGAACTATGCGACCACTCAGAGCGGCAAATTTTCAGGGCGGTAAAATTGGAAGAGATAAAAAATAAACACTACGATCTAATCACTATTGAAAACTTGGAAGTTATGATGTAAAACTTGTTCTGATGACTGTTGACTTGTTTGCATGTCAAACTCATAGACCCATGTCTCATCACCAGTTATGATGCGTTCCATGCAGTGGCGCAGGAACGGGGGGGTACAGGGGTACATTGTACCCCCGCAAATTTTTGAAGGGGGGTACTGTACCCCCTAAATCCGTAAATCGAGTTGTACCCCCTGTACCCCCCTTTGGTAATTTAACAGCAGACGGAAGGTGCTACTGTTAAAATTACCTATTATCAATTCGCCCAATAAAAAATGTATTATTCTTTATAAATTTTAAGCATTATAGTCCTTACCACAGAAATTCAAAACATTTAATTGTAAACTTATTATACTACATTGTGCTTGCTACTATAGTTAGTTCATTGACCTAAGTTCTTGGAAACCTCTTTAACGAGATGAAAATTGTTTAAAATGTGTGTGGAACGATGGAATCAGATTGACTCTCAGACAATTGCTGCTTTGCGTAAAGGGGGGTGAGGGGTACACATTTCTAAAGCAGTGGTCGCGTCGATTCGAAGATAAGATACAAATCTTCATCAGAAGAGTATATGACTGACCCCATTTTCTTTTGAATATTTATAATGGAATTTTCCGAAACGGAACACTTACACGAACGAGACGAGACACGACAGACCAACTGGGGGGGTTACAATGCACTCCTGTACCTCACCCATATTTTTCATAAATTTGTAAGATGTTGTTGGGAAAACTATACTTAAACCTATATATTAAGATATATTTTTTTTAAAAAAATAGAGTGCCGATTAGCCTATCTGAGAATGAGGTAAATTTGGAAAAAGTTTTCATAACTTCAGAGTGGAAACCGAAAGAAAAATAAGCACAAACAAGAACGAGAAGGACCTCACCACACAGGATACAAGATGAGGCTGTGACAATTCTCGCGATACCATTCCTAGGTGAAATGAAATCTTCCCTAGACATTTAAACAGGGTGCAATTTGCGATTTTATCAGAGGGGGGACTATTTTTTACCTATGTATTAGGTATACTTATAGGGTAAAACGAGGAGAGACGCCGCAGGCGGAGAGATGCCGCACATGCTGTAGCTTGCCTAGTACACATCAGATGGTAGCAATATTCTGCAAGGATGTGTAACTGTTGTTCATTCCACCACGCCACTGCAGTAGAGACCAGTCAAGTGAAGTGGAAAGGAGTGGGGCGCCTTCATATGAAAATTTCCTGGTGAATTGACCGTCGAAATTTTATGAAAGGTAAGTGTGATAGATCGTAATAGAGCGCACGCTAGTTTCTACGTGACAAATATTTTATAGAATACTTTTTAGAGTATTGCAATTACCTTTCGCACGATTTTGCACCGAAACTACAAAACCAGTAAAAAACAACTGGTGCGGCATCTCTCCTCGAGAAAAAGGATTGTTGCCGCAGTTACACAAAGGAGAGATGCCGCACATTTTTCTGTTAGGAGAGATGCCGCACTTTTCTCATCGTCATATTATAAGGTGTACAGTGTCATTTATTTCACCTTTTGACACATTGAATATTTTGAACACAGTGTTACATGTACTGTAGGCTATGTATTTTAACAAAGAATGCAATACAAACACAACATTATACACATGTTACTTGTGCTTGTATATAAGTTATGTAAAATAGATTGTACTTAAATATTAAATTGTCTAAAAGTTTCTAAGCACTCGTTTCTTATTCTTTTCAGAATTCAAGATGCCCAACACATACAGAAGAAGATCTGCTAGAGCTTCGTGGTCTGATGAGACCCTGAAAGAGGCATGTACCAGAGTGAAAGCCGGGGACATAGGAAAAAGAGAAGCTGAACGATATTACTGCATTCCAGCAAGAAAAATATGTCGAAGGATTGAAAAAGGCGATTTCTCCAAGAAGAGTCTTGGACCTGAAGAAGTTTTCGGTGCACATAATGAAAATAAATTAGTTTCCCATATTCAGCGTCTAGGTGCAGCAGGTTTTGCTCCAGACAGACAAGCAGTCAGGGTGTTGGGGTACAAATTTGCTGAAAAATCAAATATTAAACACACGTTCTCGCATGAATCGCAGATGGCAGGAAACCTATGGTTAAATTCCTTCCTGAGGAGAAATCGTGAACTTTCTTTGCGACAAGCTCAAGGCCTCTCTATCAACAGAGCTCAAGGAATGAATCGTGAGGACGTGAAAAACTATTTTACGTTGCTAGAAAAGGTTATGGAAGAACATGATCTAATGAATAAACCAGGTAACATTTTAACATCGATGAAACAGGATTCCCACTCATTAACAGACCTGGAAAGGTTCAAAGACTGTGCACACATTGACTCCAAAAGAAAGGGGAGAAAATGTAATGATGATAGGGTGTTGCAGTGCAGAAGGAACACTTCTTCCTCCTGTTCTTATTATGAAAGGTGTGAATAAAAAACCTGAATTCGTTGATGGACTTTCTGCAGGATCCGATGTCTACATGAACCCTAAATCGTCGTACATCAGTGCTGATCTGTTCATGAAATGGTTCAAAGAACACTTCGTTCCCAGGAAACATCCAGGCAAAACACTTCTACTCCTAGATGGCCATTCATCACATATCTATGCATTAGAGCTTCTGGAGTATGCGGCTGAAGTTGGTGTTATCGTTTTGTGTTTGCCAAGTCACACTACACAAGCCCTTCAACCCTTGGACCGTATTTGGTCCAGTACAATCATATTAGAACAAGGAAGCAACATCATGGATGAGAACCCATAAAGACAGGAATGTCACAAGATACCAAGCAGGCTCTCTCATTGGTGTGGCGTGGAATAAAGTTGCTTCTGTTAGAAATGCCGTTTCAGGTTTCCGAGCCTGTGGCATTTACCATTTGAATTCAAATGCTATTCCCGACTACTTCTTTCCATTTCTGATGCTTGTCAATCAGGTCCTAGTCCACTTTCATCCACCCACACCAAAATATCTGACCATATTGATTCGCAGGATCTAGAGTCACTTCATCGAGTACATCAGGAAGTCTCTCACCTGTCACAGTTAAACCAACAACCTCGCAAGCAACACAACTGACACCAAAAGTAACTCAACAATCTCCTTTTGTGCCCCAGAATCAATTACCAGGAATAAATTCAAACCCTTCGACATCTAGGCTACCTGTAGTTCCATACCCACGTAAAGCCCCAGTAAGTACCTCCGCCAGCTGAGTCCCATTCCAGAAGTTCCTCGCCAAGGTAAAAGGTTCAAACAGTCAGCCGAAGTGGTCAATTCCGTTTTCAGACTTGCAAATATGAAACAAAAAAACTCACAATCAACTTCCAGGATCAAGACAGGACAGAAAGAAAAAACAACCGGCACAAAGCAACCTGCGCCAGATGCTACAGCGAGTTGATCTGAGCAAGACATCAACAATTGTGTGGAATGCTTGGAGAATTACTTCCTCACGGCTTCCAAATCTGACTGGATCCAGTGTGTTACGTGTTCGAAATGGTTACACGAAACCTGCACTGTGTATGGAACAATGCGTGTGGACTGTGGAAGAAAGAATGTTCGTGAGAAGAACTTAAAGAGGCAGAAGTGAGTCAGTGCGGCATCTCTCCTCGTGTTTTTCATGACACTCAAAATTCAATGCTTTTGTAATTTGAAAAAATATCCATTTAAATTCTTCGTAATGGATGCCAATTATTTTTTTTCTTAAAGTGCAAGGACTGTAGTTAAGTTTTCATGTCAATAAATTTCCACAAAAGCAGAGATGTTGTTTTTCTATTCAGTTATGAAAATGTGCGGCGTCTCTCCTCGTTTTACCCTAATTGGACATAAATTGCTTAAAATCTAATTGTGATATCGAATGCAACACAAACACAACGCCATTTTATGTTAAACTCTAAAGTCAAATTGTAAGAAAATTACATTAGTCAGATGAATGCACGAGATAAATGAGACTCACTGCAGGTTCTATTGGTAGATTTTGGATTGGATTTACAAGGTCTCTGGGTGTAAGATGGGAATATTTGATTGATTGATTTGGTTTATTTTACTTCGCATTTCTGGCACTTTTGGCTAATCGCGAAGATGAGGATGAGTGATGATGATATGATGAAATTGATGGACACTCAAAAATAACACCCATGGGCAGGCCAGGATTCGAACCTGGAACCTCAGGCGTCATAGCGCGCTATGCTAACCCCTCCGCCACGGAGTACGGCGAGGTGGGAATGTGTTTTGGATTTTCTTTGTAGATGCGAAAATCTTTAACTGTGACGCGCACATGCTTCTGCTTACATTAAAGTTTACATTTTCACATAAACGAGAAATTGGCATGTCATCCTAAAACACACGCATGTATCTGCATTTAATACCACTACATACGAAAATAAACCTTTGCCGGCTCTTCACATTGTCCACCAAAAATTGAAAAGAAAGAATAAACTTTTGAGGGTATGGCTTTCCTTGCCACTTCTGAGAGCTGAAGGATTTCGGTTTTGTAAATGAACCGAATGATATTACTTTCAGTACTTGAAGAGCGTCATTAGGTACAGCTAATTATATTACAAATAAATGATTTGTCATATTTTTCACAAATATTTCAAAGTTAGACTTCTTACGAGTTGATTGGGAACCATCTGAACTCATTTTTTTCTTTTTTAATACAACACCCTATTGATGTCTGAGAAAATACCAAATACATGGCTTCTAAAAGGCATTGGATACGGTACACACCTGCCATAAATTGTTTAAAGATATTTTTATGGGTAGCTATGGGACTTTTAAAATTAGAAAGAACGGAACTGAAGTGGAACTCTATATAATGTAGTTTCTATATCCAGTGGGTGGGAGATGATTATTCATGGTTGGGGTTGCTCAAGATCCCCCTCACTCCTGATTTTCTGTTCCGTGAAATCCAAATAAGCCCAGAATGAGGTCCAGAGCTTAGCCTTAGATGTTTCAGAATTATCTGATTTTAAATTCTAACGAAAACAATGAAAAATATTTATGCATATTTTGCATTAAATAACAGGACATTCGTGTGTGCTGTTCTAAAAGAGAATATTTCTCATGGCTTCACATTATACCTAGGTATCAAGGACGTTTTTGTGGGGGTCCGGACCCCTTCCCCCCAAAAGACTTAACAAGTAGTAAAAGTAATTTATCAAAATATAATTGTTTAGCATTTGTTATACTCAATTTTCATCAATGCCAATACCATGCTTGAACAGCGTAACAATTAAAAGTTAGGGTGCGGCAGAAATATCTCCCGGATTTCATTTGTGAATAACAAAGCAACGATAGATGTTATGCAAAACTTTATTGCACAGTTGGAAAGAACAAGGTTTACCATTTTATTGCACATTTGCAAAGAACAAAATGTTCCAATTATTTTTTTACAAAATTGCCACAAGTCACCATTTTGGGTGACATAGTTGACTTTGTTTTAAAATGATATCGTCCAAATGCCGATCGCATTTCTGAAGTCTCGCCCTGAAGTTCTGCATTACCCTCCTAGTCATGTCTGGTCCGTATTGCCGCTCTTTCCTGTCTGATACCATCTTTCAGATCATTGGCTGTTCTCGGCCTTCCTTGGTAAACTTTAGCCTGCAGGTACTCCCACAGAAAGAAGTCGCAGGATGCGAGCTCGGGGGAACGAGTTGGCCATGAAAGGTGACTTAAAAGTGAGATCAGACGCCCTGGAAACATTTCACGTAGCACGTTCATCGATACGCGTGCTGTGACACCATCCTGTTGGAACCACACAGCCAATTTGCCACGTTCGTTCGATTGCGGCTGCAGGAAGTTGCGTAACATCCATACATAACGGTCAGACGTTACATTAACTGCGTGCCGTCTTCCTCAAAAAAGTAGGGGCGTTCATGGAGTTGTCTCGGTACATGTGGGAAACAAAATGGTAATCCTTGTTCTTTCCAACTGTGAAATAAAGTTTTGCATAACATCTATCGTTGCTTTGTTATTCACGAATGAAATCCGGGAGTTATTTCTGCTGCACCCTGTATACTCGATGGTTTTGTCCGCTGAACTTATTGGAAGGCAAGGAATTTGGCTCATACGGCTTTGAAGGTTTCCAAAGATTTATGCACACTACTAATGATAATATCATAAAATATTAATCAGGAACTTTATTTTTCGTTAATTGGATCTAACTCCTTTTTTGTTATTCAATAAATATTCAATTCTTTTTCTATCTGACATTAAATTCCTTGCCAGGGCAGTTGTTTTTGTGCAAATCTTGGCGATCTTAACTACACGTAAGCTAGATAACGAATACTTGCTGTTATATTTCTATTCTTTTACTATCTTTTACCTATTCATGTAATAATAGCAATACAATATTAATTAATGTACATATTTAATTAATTAATATATTAATTTAATTAAATATAATTATCCTAATTATTATTATTGCGACACTTGATTGGACATATATATATGGGAGGCTGAATTTTGTACCCCCCCAAATGAAAAACGTTCCTGCGCCACTGGTTCCATGAATGTGGGATCAGAATTGGCGCGATCCAGCATGTCTAAAGAGACCTGCTCACGGCACTGTTTCTGAAGAAAATTTAGCTCTTTTGGAACAAGCCGTTCGGCGACGCGTCTCATGCCCAAAATATCCACCAAAATCGAATGAACAGACTCGTGAGAGATGTTAAGGTCACTAGCTATCTCTCTTAAGCTGGAATGGCGATTATCGAGCACAATTTTAACTTTTCGATGTTTTCATCGGTTGAATAGGTCGAAGGTCGTCCAGAACGAGGCATGTCTTCGACGATCTCTCGGCCCTCCTTGAACGCTCTGTACCACTCGTAAGCCCGTGTTTTTGATAAAACTGATTCACCATAAGTCTTTTCTAACATTTTTAGCGAGTCTGCACTCGAAATTCCGTTCGCAACACAAAATTTAAGGCAAACTCTTTGTTCAATAATTTCGTTCATTGTAAAAATCGTGATGCACTACTGAAGTGGACTGATTCAGCCAGCTGCTGTAAACAAACTGGTTGACAGATCGCGCTCATGTTTGGCATAGTAATTAAGTACAGTGCTACCAACGTACGGAAAAAAAGATTTTTAAAAAATCATTAGCGCGGGCCTTTTAAATTACAAATTCCCGGTACTTTTTTGACAGAAGGTAGACTCAATTTTAAACAAAAATGCAGTGGGCAAATGTCTACAAAACATTAATCTCGACAGGGGTACCCACAGGGGGGATTATGGGGGATTTTTTCCCTTTCAAATAATACAAAATTCAACATTTATATATTTTTTCTGAAATATATCTAAACGTTTTACACCTTAAATGCACCATATTTAATCCATTAGATGAAGAAGAGAAAGTACTTAGGGGCGAGGGTGCTCATAGGTGGGTTTGTGGACGCTCGTTGCGTCACCCAATTTATTTGGGGTGGGGGAAATTTTATGATGGAAATTTGACGTAAACAACATAGCATTGGACACAAGTTACCATTGCTGCTATACAAATAACAATTTGTAGATTTCCAAGGGAATTGTAAAGGGTAATAAGTATTATCGGGAGGGGGGTGGAGGGAAATATTCAACTACCGTATTCTCGCGTCTATTAGCCGCACCCGTGTATAAGCCGCACCCCCTTTTTTGGCCTTAGATTTCAGGAAAATAAAATTTCTCGTGTATAAGCCGCACCTCGTGTATAAGCCGCACGATTGACTTGTTTTTTTTTTTTTTGTTTTTTTTTTTTTGCGTAGGTAGCCAATTTCAAGTAAGTATTTTAAAAGTATTTTAACCTTTATTTTAGCACAATGATCTATGTACATATTAATATCGTATGATTCAGTTTGAGTCCTCAAAGCCCTTATTCACTGTCGTTGCTGCTACTCGTTGAAATATTTTCTGCACAAGAGGTATTGTCATCTTCATCACTAACATCATCATCCCACAACATTTCATCCTGGGTACCATCTAGGGCATTGGATATGCCGCACTTCAGAAAACCCTTCACAATTGTCTCCGACTTTACATTTTCCCATGCTACCAGAATCCATTCACACACTTGCTTGACAGTCGTACGTTTGATATTTCCTGTTGCTGTAAGCTCGTGGTTTCGTGCACTAATCCAGTCATTATACAGACGCCTGAACGCAGCTTTAAACGAGCGAATTACACAAACGTCTAGGGGCTGCAGTACAGACGTTAGACCCCCAGGAATCACAGCTACATCCGTTTTCAACTGTTGGAATTTTTTCTGTATTCTGTCTGTTAGGTGACCACGAAAGCTGTCCCACACCAGCAAACTCTTTTGCTTCAGCAATGCACCAGACCTTCTATTCCACACTTTGTCTATCCAGTCCAATACCAGTTCTTCTTCCATCCATCCTTTCTGCTGGGCACGTATGATAATACCCGGCGGAAATGCCTCCTTTCGCACATTCTTACGCTTCAGCACAACATACGGTGGCAGTTTCCTTCCATCCGCAAGAACACCCAACATTACGGTGCATCGTTGTTTCTCTCCACCCGTGGTCTTAATCGATACGGTGTGCGAGCCTCTCGGTGCAACTGTGCTGGACATAGGCATGTCCCAGTAAATAGGTGTTTCGTCAGCGTTGCCGATCTGAGACAAGCTATAATCATTGGACTTTCGCATTCGAATCACGCATTTGTGAAATTTAACAATTTTCTGATCAAAGTCTGCAGGGAAATTTTGCGCAATTGTTGTCCTACGGCGAAGCGATAAACTTTTCCTACGCACAAAACGTGAACACCATCCCGCACTAGCTCGGAAAGCTTGTCTAACTTTGAAGCTACTTCACGAGCTTGAAAACGTATCATGTCTACGGTTACAGCATAGCCAGCACTTCTTCTCTCATTTACAAAGGCCAAAACTTCTTCTTCTACCTGTGGAAATTTGGCTCCTTTTCCACGAAATGTCTTTCTCTTTACACTTGTTGCAGCAAGTTGTTCCTTCTGATTTCTCCATCGACGAATGTTAGACTCGTCCACATCGTAATATCGCGCTGCAGATCTGTTGCCGTTTCCTTCAGCATATCGTATCGCTTGAAGTTTAAAATGAGCATCGTAGCTGATTCATCTGCCAGACATCCTCCCTTTGATAGTACCAATCTTGACCTCAGGCCCACAACCTTCTTTAACAACTTCACTATACTGAATGGTTTAAAGATCAATACGACAGTAAGGATGATTCGTGTTCAAAGATAAGATATTATCATATTGTTGCATAAAAATATTTAAAGATAACATATATTGTTGCAAAGCCTGCTACAGATGCATTGTTGTTGGATTTGCTGTTAATGAATCCGTTATGTGATAAAGATAACAAATCAACGTATGTATTTTAGTATCCTAGCAGTAGCTGCACTTTCTTATCATTCGCGTGTATAAGCCGCACCCCATTTTTTGGTCCACTTTTCGGGGGAAAAAAGTGCGGCTTATAGACGCGAGAATACGGTATTACATATTGGCACGTGGATTCTGGGGGATTGAGAATTAAACGTTGGGGGGAGGAAATATCTAAAGCTTGAATATCAGTGTTAAGTGTTAGATTATAGAAGGTAATTTAGTTAGGGGGGATTTAGCGTTAAGTTGAGGGGGTACCCAATTCTTGCACACTACTATTGTCTATTGTCTAGACTGTTGCGAAAATTCTGGTGACAGAATTATTTGTTTTGGAGGAGGCAACATCAACAATTCAACATAAACAGTAAATCTAAAATTGGCACGGAAATTTTGGTGGAAGGATTGAGTATTAAATTTAAGGGGGGGGGGGAGATGTGAAGCGCTTGATAGAGTGTTAAATCTTAGATTGTAAATGGATTTCTGTAATGGGGGAGAGTTCGAATATTATATTTAGGGGATTATATTTATCGACATGGTATCCACACGTTTTTGGCGCAGAACGTGCGAAAAGAGAAGCTGGAAAAAAGTAAATATCGCGGGGTCGTAAGAAAGTATTGACATCCCATTAAATTAATAATCTTGAAAGACTGTAAAGAAATGGATGTATTTTTTTTTTTTGCTCGCTTCGCTCACAATATCGTGTTAACAAAATGCGTATTTCACATTTTACTAAAGTTTTATACTATAGCTGCATTACAAGACATGACTTACTTCATCGATGTTCATTCATAACATCACTTCTTAAAATTTAATGCTTATAGTGTTGATATTCTGCTCAATTTAAAGCATGTGCATCATTTGGGTGATGTACTTCTATTAGCCGTATTATTTTAGTATTGATTTTCTGTATGCTGTAATAATTGTATTAAGTGTACTCAGGGCCAGCGGAAAGGGGGGGGGACAAACCGTGTCACCGCCCAGAGCGACAAATTTTCAGGGCGGTAAAATTTAAGGAGAAGAAAAAATAAGCCTACTGAAAACTTGAAAGTTATAATAGCCTATTATATTATATAACTTGGAAGTTAATATATGCCAACCCACCGTTTTGAAGGAACATATTTGTAGTCTCACTTTAAAACCACTGAGGGGCAAGGGGGCAAGCAGATTCGATGTCTTAACTCCGTTGAGATATCAAGTAGGATAGGTCTATGATGTGCTCCTTCAAATAATTGGCGACAATAAAACTGTCCAAATGGTCGTACATGAGGCTCAGTGTATTGCAAACCAGTTGTGTGACTTCAAAACGACGTTAGATGCTGTTATATTTCTTGGAAATATATCAGCGCTTTTAAAAAAGCAGGAGTGATGAAAAATTTCAAAGTTTCTTAGACGCCACTTGGCAGCCTGGTAGGGCCTCCCTCCCTCCACTCGTGGAGGCGTCGGCGGGAGGGGGACCTGTGAGTCCCGGTTGATGAGAAAGAATTAGCTTCGAATTTAGATAGATGATCCAAAGATAGGCAACATTGTACAGGACCGAATTCGAAAGAAGAAGCAGATTCAGTATGACGAAACTTTTGGAGATCCACAAAAACGGTACAAAGATGATTTTTATGACCAGGTCCCAGACGATTATTTTAGCTCTAAGAGGAAGATTTGAGCAGCTTAAACATCATAGTGAACTTTCAATTTCTTTTATGCTATTAATAAGCATAATGACATGCCATCTGATCTTTTGTCTGAAAAGTGTAGAAAACTTGCCGGAATGTTAACACATGAAGGCTACTGAATTAAAAGATGAACTAAAAGTGCCTTAAACTGATAAAGGGTCATGATTTTGCAACTATTGTGAATGTAAAGTGTAAATCACCAACCCTAAGACCTTCTGTAAACAAACCGTCTCGCCGATTCGATGTATCATTGAACACGGAGACCTTCCCGGACGCATAGAACTCGCCATGTTGAAAGCTACTTCTAATAACCTTGGTTGAAAGTGGCTCTATATGTCAAATCACAAACCCTGACACCTTCTGTAAACAAACTCATAGAAGTAAAATAATCCACACGAAAATCCAGCGTTATTACAGGATTCATTACGTAAGGTAAAACAATGGCAAATTTGTAGTATGGGATACGCTGCCGCAAATGACGTCTCACTTTAAACCCAATGCTCTTTCTTTTTTTACTTATTGCTTCACCTTTATGGTTAACTCTTTGCACCAGTAATCATTTCCCATAAATTTGGCTTCTTTCTTTGAATATATTTTACTTGCATTTTTTAGACAAAATGATATAACATGGTAATGTATATGGATGATATAGATAGGAGTTTATTTGAAATTTGTTTGTACATTTTATGTAAATTGTATCTTATGTAAATAAAGTATATAATGGGCATAAACAGCCATATGCATTGCTGTAAGTCCAATAAATATATTGATGATGATCAAAACAAGACAAAAAGTTCGTAAATTTATTGCGGTTGGAAACTTTGACAAGCATCCTAATAACGATTTTTGTTCCGCCAAATATAGTGCACTTCGTAAAATAACTTGGTGACATGGCAAGGCAAGATAAGTGTGAACATTTTGTAGGAATATGCATTGTAACTTTCAATGAGCTTAGAGATTTGTGTACATAATGATATTTTATAACATTGGTTATTTTCTAAAAATAATCATGTGAACAGCAAGGAAGTAGTGCAACTTAGTAATATTGCCTGACTTAGCCTTAGAAAAATAACATTCCGAGTTCTATGCGTGAGGGAAAGTCTCTGTGTTCTCCGAGCTTGTTTTCAAAACACCAGCAAGGACAGCCTTTGCAAAGGGGTGAGAAACAGATTCTACTCAATATTTATGTAACGTTCTGTCAGTAGTATCCTGAGAAACCAGTAAATGAAGTGGTTAAGTTGGTATCCCAGTGCAGTGATGTGTCAGTCAAGGTTATTAGAAGTTTAGGTTGGGCCAATCCGTTGTTTACTCGTAATGACGAAACGACGGTAAGAGGTGAATTTATCCATGAAATGAATTCCAAATCTATGCGCTAGTGTTGCACTATGCAGATAGGAAACCATGCCAGAAACTGAACACACGAAATCGAGTACACAAATGAGCATTTCCACCCATTTACATTTTGTGGCTTCAGACAAATTGAAAAAAAATATAGATAGGTACTTATTGTTATGCGAGACAGAATATTTTTAATCGGAACGGGATTTTTTTAAATCCCGACATTCGGGACGGGAAATATTCGCAATTTCTCGACTAGTCGGGAAATCTCAAATTCTCATTTTCACCTTAAGTGATTTTCTTTGCATTTCTGGAATGAAAACTAACAATTTCCGATAAGTTCCAGACACTTGCAATGTAGAAAACGTCAAGAATTAATACCGTTTTAAAATGACCATTCGGTATTTCCCGACTGCTCGGGATCCAGAAATTTAGGGAAGTCATTTGCTGAAGTCGTGATAGGGACGGAATTTTTCTTTCCTATCCCGGTCCCGACTTTCCGAGATACCGTACACCACTTGTTATTATTATTTATTTTAGTTCAGCACAAGATACATTTTCCAAGTACGTTGAACATAATATATACGTTATATACGTTTTTCAAAAGGATTCTTCGGTCACCGAGCTTTGGATTCGTGTGGAAACGCTAACGTGAATCATGCTAATGCTAGAATCAGCAGTGCGCATTTCTGCCCAGAAGATTATGTACGTAATCTGAAAAGTCAACTTTTAGGTTTACATCGAAGAAAGATCCTTAAGCAAGATACCTTCGACTCCTTATTATGAGCAGGAATGTAGGGAGTATAATCCTGGTAAATACTTCGCCTACCATTTCTTTGCCATTGGTGTACAATTCTCTCTCGCTTTTTCCCTACATATTCACAAAAAGCAATAAAAATACAAACTGCTAACTTTTCATTCCATTTTGGTTATTCATTAAACGGTACGTGTTTGTATTTATATTTGATAAATTTGCTTTGCTCTTCCGGCCATTTAAGTCAATTGAGATTATGAAGAAGTGATAAAATAGATAATGGCCAATCACAGTTCCCCTTACTTACAAGAGCGACCACAAGAAAAAGAACCTTCCTCCTCTTTCGTTCAACTCGGACTATAAGAGAGCATGCTCCACTCTCCCCCTCCCCTCCACACTGGAGTACGGTGCACAGGGTCTGCGCAGGTTTCTTTGCTTGTGGTTCCACTATAATAGTAATATAAAATTGTACACTCATCTCACTTAGTTCTCCGGCAGTTTGTTTCTTTATACATCATATTTGGAGAAGATACAATTCAATCTATAGTTGTACGTACACTGTATATAACACACCTTATTACTGACTTCCTTGACCCTGGATGTACAGGGTCAAGGAAAACAAAGAAATTAGCATAATTTTCTCTTCGGTGAAGATGTTGTACCTAAGGGCCACTTTTTCAATGTCCTGTTAATCTTTCTGTTAACTAACTGCCAGTTGGAGATAACAGCCAGTCTTAACCAGCACCGGGTTTTTCAATGTGAAAGTAACTGCCAGTTAACTAAACCATGGTTCGTTCTCCGAAACAGTGTGTTGGCAAATCTGAAGCACGGAAATTACAGGAAATCGATCTGCGCGCCCTCTGTTAGTATAGTTTCAAACCGCGTCGACTGGCACACAGCCTGGCGTTTAAATATAGAACTACAAGCACGCCACGCTCGAAAGCACGTTATTGCATTGTGAAACGATAGGAACAATGGCTGCGCATCCATTTTGTATGCTTACGAAATAAATTAACGAAAGACAGCACTACAAATTTGGTTTTCTTCTAATAAAGGCCAATTCCACGTGGGGGAAATGATGTTATGAGGCGCAAGCGCAGATACTTTCTTGTAGAAGAAGCGTGAAGAACTCGAAAGTTTAGACATTAATAATAACGGTTTGTGGACGGCGTAGGTTCGAATCCGGCTCTGGTCGGAATTTATTCGGCCTACGTATAGGGCCGGTGGCAACCCACCATCGTGAGGAAATTGGGAAGCTCCGAGTGAGTGAGCGTAACCCGGTCAAGAAGACCTACAATAACGGCTGGGGGTTCGTCGGGCTGATCACCCGTCACCCCAATACTGGTCTAAGACCTCCAAGCTACAACAGGTGACGGAGGAACAGTGTGGGAGGGAGACCAGCAGTCGGTAGGTAAGCCAAGGCCCTTCAAGAGCTGTAGCGCTGTGGGTTTAGTTTTAGTTTAGATATAAACACTATTATTATTATTATTATTAATATGTAAATATTGTACATTTGACTGCATGCTTTGTACCTCTTTATGCATGTTGTTGAGCGAAAAAACATGATGTTAATAGTAAGCATGCTTTCTAAACTTCTAAAAATATGAAGGCACGAGTATAAATAATTTTAAAATTTACTCTAATATTTATCCGAGAAGATCATTCAACAATAAAGCGTGAATTAAATGCAACCCACGTAATAAATAATTGACAAGAAAAAAAATACCCTTGACCAGGACTCGAACTCCTATTACAAATCATAACACGCTCCGAAAGGTGGTGCCGCTAACCACTACACTAAATTACCGATTGGAGGTTGTCCCGCCTAGTAGACCGGATATCCTGACCACCACAAATTCTCTAACACAACCTTACCAAGCGAATTCTATGCTGCTTAATTTCCATATTTGCATGGACGTTGTTAAGCTCTGCCAAACAAAACAAGTCTTTTTCTGTACCAATTTAAAAGTTTTATGAATCATATCTTGTTTAATCTGACAGTGAAGTTGCGAGTGTGGAACTTCGATAGCTGCACAAGGCTTCCATGTTGCCTCGTAACTTCCAGTTAGGCTGGTAACTGCAAGAAGAAGTACCAGTAAAGATAATCGCCACCAGAGTTCCAGTTACGAGCTAACTGTACATTGAAAAACAGAAATTTTCACTAACTTCCAGTTACGTGCTAACATGAACCTTAACTGAACATTGAAAAAACGGCCCTAAACCAAAAAAAAAAACAACTCAAATAATGAATTCGACAATGTAAATTGATGAGATTTAGTAAATCATTTGATGAAGTGAACTAATTCTGAGTGGACTAATCGCAAAGGACATAATCAGCTCAGATCCTATTACTTCTTCATGGTATGTGACGTAAAGTTCCCGCCCAACCGTTTGACGGCGTTAGTGGTTATCGCATCTCCTTTTCCATAGCCTGTAGTACACATCCTCATCTAGACATTGTTCTTGTTCTGGTGTTTAATATCTGCATACTGTAACACTGTCGTTTTGTCATTTCACGTGACTTCACATTGAAGTGATGCATTCACTTGGCCGGTCACACGTCATCGCACGCAAAAACTTCAACCGTTACCATGGTTTTGGGCCAGGGCTGGTGTCAGTGTCTGCAGTTTTAAGGGTTATGAAAGAGAGAATGACCGGGAGAGTAACAATGTATGCGGCTGCATATTCGTCTGATATTTTGAGAACGGGTTCTCACATTCAGAGGCTCTTATATAAAATGAATAGGTGCGGCGAACTATGAGTGTAACAGCAGATGATTGCGGTCATGGATCAGCTGACGCGGAGTGATACATCGAATCGGTGAGACCGTTTGTTTACAGAAGGTCTCAGGGATGGTGATTTAGACCTTACTTCCTTGCTGTTCACAGGATTATTTTCAGAAAATAACCAATGTTATAAAATATCATTATGTACACAAATCTCTAAGCTCATTGAAAGTTACAATGCATATTCCTACAAAATGTTCACACTTATCTTGCCTTGCCATGTCACCAAGTTATTTTACGAAGTGCACTATATTTGGCGGAACAAAAATCGTTATTAGGATGCTTGTCAAAGTTTCCAACCGCAATAAATTTACGAACTTTCTTTGTCTTGTTTTGATCATCATCATCAATATATTTATTGGACTTACAGAATTGCATATGGCAGTTTATGCCCATTACATATTTATTTACATAAGATACAATTTACATAAAATCTACAAACAAATTTCAAATACACTCTTATCTATATCAAACCTTAGAAATATACATTGCCATGTTATATCATTTTATCTATAAAAATGCAAGAAAAATATATTCAATTCGCATGCAAGAAAGGAGCCAAATTTTTGGGAAATGATTACTGGTGCAAAGAGTTAACCATAAATGTGAAGCAATAAGTACAAGAGAAAGAGCATTGGGTTTAAAGTGAGACTTCATTTGCCACAGTGTATCCTGTAACGAGTGCACTCACGATCCCCGAAATGACGTGTCAATCATACCCCGGCACGGGGCCAAACGTCGTTATGTGTACGGGAGACCGGTCGTGACTCTCGGTCCAGGTTTTCAAGTTCGGTACTGAGACGGTCGTTTATTGTCATAGTATTGCGAGGCGGAGATTAATACCTTGAAATGTTACACTGTTTTGTTTACCTTTGATATGTAGATTCGAACAATCATAAAACACTAATAGCATAATATCTGGTACCTGAAAAACGTCAAATAACAACACTGACGAACGGTAAAAAAGTGAATATATATTGTAACAACAAAAAATATTGCAATCAACAACTGTTTACAAAGCCTCCTCAAGCTCTCCCAACATTCACTCTATCTCTCTTTCACACACATGAGGTATTTTTACATATGAAGTATAAATACATATTACGGATCTCATTAACATATCATTCCTTTTAATTTTTAAACCTTTATGTGAATTTAGGGCATTTGTCTGCCAGCTCCTGTGCTCTTTTAATTTAACTTAAGTGCCAGCCCTCGGAAAGCGGTTAACTAAGACAATTGGGTCGGCGTGGTTAAATCTTTCGTTCGAATGAACGTGTGCATCGAGTCGTAAGGACGACATTATACAAGTTTCTTGGACGGGGGTCTTACACACGAGCCTCTCTCGTCCAATGAGAACAACTACTCAATTACATAGTGATGCAAAAACTTAATTGGCTCCAGCTGCCGGAATACACTAATCAATCGTCGGCGCGAGCAAAAATTACCTTAAAAACCACTATGCAACAAATAATACTATTTCACGCACACGACCTTGCAATAAAAACAACTACGCTTTCCACAATTAAAAGAACTCATCAGTCAACTATTGACAAATTAAATGGCGCGACGGGGCGGTCGGTTACACAAGAAATGGAGCACACTTTGACAATTTATACTAAATATTAAAGAAATGAAATGGAGCTTCTAACGCTGAATGCAGACAATTAAATTAGCACATCTGAACATGAAATAACTCTTTTTTATAACAATACCAACAATTATCAGACGCGGGGTTAGGTTTAGGTTTTTCCTGAGTAACTTTGCGAATAAGTGAGACTTCGGCGTTAACTGTACGGTGTTGATACTAACGACGCACGTTTACATGTACATGAGACCCTCTGAAGTATACTGTACCAGACTCTGCTACATGGCGTGGTCATTCATCTCTCCTGGACGCGGGACTTGCACACGGTTCCTTTGTGGCGAAATTGTCCTCCGAGGTCGATCGCGATGAAGAATAATTGCGACGATATGGTGTACTTGCACCTCCTCAGAACTTCGGGCGTTCCTCTTGCCACTAGCGTCGGATGTACGTGGTCACTCGCCGGTTCGGAATCTCTCTGGTGACTGGCTTCGATTCGGCGTCGTTCTGGAAGCGTCGTTCTGGAGTCGTCCTTCAATCTCTCCCTCTGGCTTCGATCGGCGTCGTTCTGGAGTCGTCCTTCAATCTCTCTCTCTGGAGGCGGGCTTCGATCGGCGTCGTTCTGAAGACGTTCTTCGGGCTTTGGGCAGTGTTTGGCTTTGGTGTCGTCCTTGGCGTTGGCTGACTGGCTTCGGCGTCGTTGCAGGCGTCAGGGGGAGCGACGGCCCCCTTCTCTATCTTCTTTAGCCCTCCATCATTATGTAGTCCACGCTTGGCAAAAACAAATCACCGCGTAATCTTCACCAAAATAAGGCGCACACTGGTAACTCTATCTGCAATTCGCTCACGGTACGTAAGGAAACAAAGTCCACGGACACAAAAACAATGATCACGCGAGAGTGTAGCGCGGAGCTGTTCTCTCTATGAAATCCGGGTCAAAAAACTGTGTCTGGGATGGTAGCACCGTGTATTTATAAGAGAAATCAAATTCGTCCGTTGAAACCCACGCTCAGGTAGCTTGGCTTCGCTTTTGGAGGAGATGCGAATGACCTGTGTCCATTGTCTTGAAACTCGGTCACCGAGGCGTCTTCGATCCTTGCAGGCTTGAGCTCCAGCTGGTATCTCTGGTCATCCGTGAACATGGGTTCGAACGCCTGCTGCGACTCAAGCTCGGTAGCGGCGAAAATAATTTTTCCTTATCTCCGCGTTGGTGCAAATATGTCATGTTCTAAGCGGCGGCTGTCACTCAGGAAAGACCCGTTCCCAGCTCCCGACGTCTGCCTCGGATACAAGTTTATCCACAAAATAAAATACCTCACACTTTTATATGTGAACATAAAATGAATCAATAAACATAAATAATTTATATCGAACTGCGTTATACATGTCACTAGATACCGTGACAACTCGCCCTCCTTCCGATCAAAAAATTCTGTAGGCGAATAAAATTTTTCACTACTCTGGGGCATGAAATTTTGACTACAAATTTTTTAACACCCTGTACAAAAAAAGTCAACCAGTTCGATAACACAAAACACATGATATAAATGATACCTCCAATTTACATAATAAATATACATTTTATACACTCTGGGTATGGCGCAATGTTATTTTATACTTCTAAAATGGCGCGATGTCGCTTAACCATGTTTCGCCATCCCATTCCTCCCTTCGGCGCTGACGACCTGACGGCCCCGGCTGTGGAGATGTCTTGCTGGGATTCGGCCCGTTCGCGTTTCGCGTCGGGCTCCTTTGAACCCTTGGCGGGCTGCGCCTTGTGTGCCCGTTGTCAGAACGCGGGCTCCCCGGTCTACTGTCCGGATGACGTTGATAATAACCATTGTTCACTCGCCCGTTGGAAAAGTTGTTGTCGTTGCTGTGGTTATAGTGGCCCGGCGAACTGCGAGTCTGACCACCTCGACGTCTCTGTCCCCGATAGTGGCGTCTCTGTCGTGGCGAAGGCGGATCATCTCGAAACTGGCGAACTTCGGCTCCTGGAGCGCGTTGCTGCCCACCGTATCTTTGCTGTACCAGATGAACGCGTGGATGCTTATTTCCTCGGCTTCCTTCATCCTCCGGTCGTCTCCTTTTGTTCCATCTGTCACTCCGCGTCCTCTCGCGTTCTTCTTCGCACTGGTTTAGGTTCTCGAGCGTGAGCGACATGGCTTCTGCGTCGAAAACGCACGCCCCGTTGAGATGTCGTCTTATCTCTTGCGGGAAATGGTAAATTAGGGCCGCAATTATCTCCGACGTGGTCATCTGTGGCTGGAGAGCCTGGAACTCATTGAACTTACGCCAGAAATATTGTGCAAAAGTAAGTCCCCCGTTCCTGTCGTACCTCTCGTTCCTCAGTTGGATAAGCATCCTTTCCACTTGCATGGGGCGCTGAAAGTGTGTCAAGAACGCTTCCCTAAATGCCGAGTATGAATGAAAGTGTCTTTCATTCCGATCTAGCCAGTTCTTTGCCCGATCTTGCATTAGGCCTTTCAGTACGAGTAATCGCTCCCCATCCGCAAGTCCTAACTCCCGGGCTGTTGCTTCGAATTCCTCGATGAAGGCAGACGGCAATATCCTGTCGGCCCCGGAGAACTTCTTGAAATGTTTCTTATATTCCGGCGGGAACAAAGCCCTCCTCGCCGGTGCTGGTTCAGTCCGTATATCTTCCCGGCTTGAAGTTTGGGCTTCGAACGGTCGCGGCGATGGAAGATGTGTTCCAGGTTCCACTTCGCTTCCCCCGTTGACAAGCGTAGTCGGTCTTGCGTCACTCGCGCGCCTTGAGGACGAGGGGACCGCAGTTGGCTGTGGTGACGTCATAGCTGCCGGCTCTCGCGATGATCCCGGGACGTCAGCTACGTTCAATTGTTGCAGTTTATCCTCGATTTCCTTTATCTTGTCGGAATTCCCTTCCGCTATGCTCGCTGCTCGCCGCACTTGTCGCTCGAGGGCATCGTTGCTCCGATTGCAGGCCGTCTCCAGCTGTGCACACTGCTGGCCGATGTGTTGCAAGGCTCCTTCCTGTTCACGCACGCTCTGCGCCAGTGTTGCCACCTTGGCTTCCTGTTCATTGACGCGAGCGTCGGTCCTGGCGATCCTGGATTCGATTCGAGCCTCGGATTCTTGGATCGTCTGAAGGAGTTGTTGCTTTATTTCTTCTCCGGAGGCGCGAACCGTCCCTTGGAGGCGTTCTTCCATCCCTCGTACCTCGGTCTGCATCCCTTGCACCTCAGCCTGCAATCCCTGGATGTTGGTTTGGACTCTGGTTTCCAATCCCTGGATGTTGGTCTGGACTCTGGTTTCCAATCCCTGGATGTTGGTCTGGACCCCTTGCATTTCAGCCTGCAATCCCTGGATGTTGGTCCGCATCTCGGTCTGCATTCCCTGGAGCATTTGGAGAACCAGCTGAATTTGGTTGGCACCACTGCCACTTCCTACGTCATCTCCTTGTTCCTTGCTGTGTTCATCGTCCGCACGTGATGTACCCCCCTGGGCACTTGGTATCTCCCTTTCCATTCCTGGCGGGCTCTTGCACTGGAGACAAACCGGTCCGGAATCTCCCTCGCTGTCGACTTCGAAATCATAAAATTCCTGTCCACAAACCTTGCAAACCATCATGACGTCACTCTTGTTCAAACAGTCTATGCGACGATTTCTTAATCTCATGAAGGCCTTTCCTTAATTATCTGCTCAATCTTATGTCGCACTTTGGAACAGTTAAGCAAACTTACGCGAGCTCACACAAAATGTGAATTACAAATCGATACATAAAAAGAAAAAGGAGGTCCGTCGGGAATCCCTTATCCCGCAACTCAGCCTGATGCCATAAATTACGCCAAAAACAAAAAAAAATACACAAAAAATACATAAAAAATGCCCTATGCAGCTGCCCTTGCTGCTTTCGCCGAAACAAAATATCTGCCCTATCGTTACCAATTACTCCCAAAAACGTGTCCTTCCACGTGAACATACGACAAAAACATGAAAATAACCCTCGAAATACAAAACGAAAAATACACAAATAACCAGGAACCTAACACAAGAATTTTATGCATGACGTATACAACAATGAAATTTCTACCGCTCTCGCAGCCTGGCTTTCCTGGAAAGACATGACAAAAGTTGCCGTCCCATGTTCGCGGCGCCAAATGTAACGAGTGCACTCACGATCCCCGAAATGACGTGTCAATCATACCCCGGCACGGGGCCAAACGTCGTTATGTGTACGGGAGACCGGTCGTGACTCTCGGTCCAGGTTTTCAAGTTCGGTACTGAGACGGTCGTTTATTGTCATAGTATTGCGAGGCGGAGATTAATACCTTGAAATGTTACACTGTTTTGTTTACCTTTGATATGTAGATTCGAACAATCATAAAACACTAATAGCATAATATCTGGTACCTGAAAAACGTCAAATAACAACACTGACGAACGGTAAAAAAGTGAATATATATTGTAACAACAAAAAATATTGCAATCAACAACTGTTTACAAAGCCTCCTCAAGCTCTCCCAACATTCACTCTATCTCTCTTTCACACACATGAGGTATTTTTACATATGAAGTATAAATACATATTACGGATCTCATTAACATATCATTCCTTTTAATTTTTAAACCTTTATGTGAATTTAGGGCATTTGTCTGCCAGCTCCTGTGCTCTTTTAATTTAACTTAAGTGCCAGCCCTCGGAAAGCGGTTAACTAAGACAATTGGGTCGGCGTGGTTAAATCTTTCGTTCGAATGAACGTGTGCATCGAGTCGTAAGGACGACATTATACAAGTTTCTTGGACGGGGGTCTTACACACGAGCCTCTCTCGTCCAATGAGAACAACTACTCAATTACATAGTGATGCAAAAACTTAATTGGCTCCAGCTGCCGGAATACACTAATCAATCGTCGGCGCGAGCAAAAATTACCTTAAAAACCACTATGCAACAAATAATACTATTTCACGCACACGACCTTGCAATAAAAACAACTACGCTTTCCACAATTAAAAGAACTCATCAGTCAACTATTGACAAATTAAATGGCGCGACGGGGCGGTCGGTTACACAAGAAATGGAGCACACTTTGACAATTTATACTAAATATTAAAGAAATGAAATGGAGCTTCTAACGCTGAATGCAGACAATTAAATTAGCACATCTGAACATGAAATAACTCTTTTTTATAACAATACCAACAATTATCAGACGCGGGGTTAGGTTTAGGTTTTTCCTGAGTAACTTTGCGAATAAGTGAGACTTCGGCGTTAACTGTACGGTGTTGATACTAACGACGCACGTTTACATGTACATGAGACCCTCTGAAGTATACTGTACCAGACTCTGCTACATGGCGTGGTCATTCATCTCTCCTGGACGCGGGACTTGCACACGGTTCCTTTGTGGCGAAATTGTCCTCCGAGGTCGATCGCGATGAAGAATAATTGCGACGATATGGTGTACTTGCACCTCCTCAGAACTTCGGGCGTTCCTCTTGCCACTAGCGTCGGATGTACGTGGTCACTCGCCGGTTCGGAATCTCTCTGGTGACTGGCTTCGATTCGGCGTCGTTCTGGAAGCGTCGTTCTGGAGTCGTCCTTCAATCTCTCCCTCTGGCTTCGATCGGCGTCGTTCTGGAGTCGTCCTTCAATCTCTCTCTCTGGAGGCGGGCTTCGATCGGCGTCGTTCTGAAGACGTTCTTCAGGCTTTGGGCAGTGTTTGGCTTTGGTGTCGTCCTTGGCGTTGGCTGACTGGCTTCGGCGTCGTTGCAGGCGTCAGGGGGAGCGACGGCCCCCTTCTCTATCTTCTTTAGCCCTCCATCATTATGTAGTCCACGCTTGGCAAAAACAAATCACCGCGTAATCTTCACCAAAATAAGGCGCACACTGGTAACTCTATCTGCAATTCGCTCACGGTACGTAAGGAAACAAAGTCCACGGACACAAAAACAATGATCACGCGAGAGTGTAGCGCGGAGCTGTTCTCTCTATGAAATCCGGGTCAAAAAACTGTGTCTGGGATGGTAGCACCGTGTATTTATAAGAGAAATCAAATTCGTCCGTTGAAACCCACGCTCAGGTAGCTTGGCTTCGCTTTTGGAGGAGATGCGAATGACCTGTGTCCATTGTCTTGAAACTCGGTCACCGAGGCGTCTTCGATCCTTGCAGGCTTGAGCTCCAGCTGGTATCTCTGGTCATCCGTGAACATGGGTTCGAACGCCTGCTGCGACTCAAGCTCGGTAGCGGCGAAAATAATCTTTCCTTATCTCCGCGTTGGTGCAAATATGTCATGTTCTAAGCGGCGGCTGTCACTCAGGAAAGACCCGTTCCCAGCTCCCGACGTCTGCCTCGGATACAAGTTTATCCACAAAATAAAATACCTCACACTTTTATATGTGAACATAAAATGAATCAATAAACATAAATAATTTATATCGAACTGCGTTATACATGTCACTAGATACCGTGACAATCCAATACTACAAATTACCCGTTGTTTTACCTTACGTAATGAATCCTGTAACAACGCTGGATTTTCGTGTGGATTATTTTACTTCTATGAGTTTGCAATGCTTTCTGCATGCACATGGTTTTGTTTACAGAAGGTCTCAGGGTTGGTGATTTGAACTTTAGAACTTCGAATTTATTAACTTTGTCGGTAACTTTTTTTTCGAAATAATAAAAATACTGTCTTCGGTGGTCAATCATGTCTGAAACACGCTTTTTTTCCATTTTATACAAGATAGCTCTATACGAAAAATAATATTACATGCGAAGGTAAATGTAAAGTTCCCTGTGCATATAGATCGTGTTAAAAATGTAAACATAAACATTGGTGAGGTCTTGCCCGGTCCCCCCGGAACTTCCGGTTTAGACCAGTCCCCGTTGTTGCCAGTGCAGATTCACCGCCATACGAAGTAAGAAATGAGCGCTTGTTTTCATCAGTTGTGCGACGATAGTCAAGAAAGGTATTTGTTAAAGTTCTACTATGAAGGAGTGGGCGTCTAGAATCCGTCGGATGATCAACTGCAGAGCAGATTATTAAAATATGACGTGTCTTTGTGGCCGCCAGTTGTATAGCATACTACATACAAATATCTCATGTACACGCACGACGAATTCAAAACGTAGTACGAAAGTTTAGATATATTCAATTATTTTGTAAATGGAAAAGTGAGGGAAAGATAATCCTAGTGATATTATTATATTATAAAGTATGCTTAAGTGAATCTTTGCCAACAAATCTGCAGAAGTAATGAAATGACACATAACAAATGCTAATAAATATATGTGCTTTCAACGTCGCCTTTCCGCCTGAAAAGCTTATGATATGGCATGCCACTTTCACTTGCACGAATTTACTTCAAGCAACAAGGGAGTTTTCAGACTGAAGCGACAAGCGATATCGGGATTTCGCACAGAAGCATTCGATCTAAAGCAAACCATTCACCAGTCATGTATGCGTAAATAACAGGCCGGGACAACACAATGCACGAAATTGATAAAACGGCCCATTCTGAGCAACAAGCGACACCTGCAATTTGTCATGTCTCTTTAATTCGGAAGGTGTTGTTTATTTTTGAATGTTGGTTTCCAACAGACACGTATCGCTGCAGTGTGAAAGCTTCCTTTCGAATCAATTCACCACGAGAAAATGCACGTGTCGCTTGGACTGGACTGTTGTTTTCTCAGTACCATGCATCTTGTCGCCTCTGTTGTACTCGTATGCAAGGTGAATTGTTTCCTTTAGAGTAAAGGTACCGTTACTTTTTCGCTTCGGTGTGTAATCTACGTGCCACTTAAAAGTGAATCCTCAGTGATCAATGAAATTTTTCGAACCGAAGAGACACGACAAGCTGCACGTGTCGCTCAGATTTCCAATGGCGTGTATTGTGCCGCCTGAGACTTGATTTCCAATGAGCGGCAAATGCTTATTTATAGACTAAATGGGCCTGTGTCCCTTGTCACTTCGGTACGAACCACTGCTGTCGCGTGTCGCTTCGGTTTGAAACCTCACTAAGAGGCGTGCTTTTCATCACAACACAATACGCAGATAAACGATCAACATGTTTGCAACAAAATGCAAGTCGTTCAAATCCTTTCCGGGTACCAATCCTTTCTTCGTTTTGCTCGTATCAACAGGTTTAGTCTTTCTACGTCCTTCGGAAACCTTCGAAGTGATACTTGACTCAATAAATTTGTTCCCGATCGAACTGTACAACCATATGCTACACAGCTGACACCCCATGTCCTTGTAAAGTAATCTCCACTTTGTCCTTTCATATTAAAGTCCATAGCACCGTAAGCGTAACCGGATGTTCGAGGGGGACCAGACGAGTGCGCATGCTCCGCAGTAGCTCCGCCTTTAACACCGTCTATAGCACCATATCATGAAGGAATTTAGGGGATGTGTGGGTAGGGACACACACATTTTCGATCTCGGCAATTTTGGAAGTGATGTGATCAGCACCACTCTCCGGCCGCCTTTACCTCCCAGGGTTGGCCCCAGGTACCCATTAATTTGAGACTGGGTGAACCCCAGATCTGCTTTATGCGGGAACAACGCAGGAAAGAATTGAGACAGATCACCCACGCGGGAGATCCGGGAATATTGCATGTAATTCTTTTAAAAATCCAACCATATATCACAGACCTACAACGGTAAACATATCAAGTCAAGCCTTCATTTCTTCCATAATACTGGTTACATTCAAGATATGTTTGAAAAAGAGAGAGAGAGAGAGAGAGAGAGAGAGAGAGAAGAGGGAGAGAGAGTTTTCATAAAATATAATAATAATATAAAATTAGTGTTTAATAGTACTGAAATAGTGTAACAAGTCTCATTATTTATTTTATAGTTGTTTTTCTAAGGAATATATTGATTTTTAATTTCCAGTTGCTGCGTAATGAGAGGGGGGAGGGTGTTTGAAAGGGAGCGGCATCTGCCGCCACCGCCCAGGGCGGCAAAATAACTAGCGCGGCCTGAGTGTACTTCTTACAGTAACACCTTGCACGTTACCCGATAAAACAGAAAAATAAAAAATATCAAATTCCTTCGCATTGCTAACATCTTGTCGCAGGACAATTTTACTTTAACAAGTGACATTTGCACTGAAGATAGAATTCACGTAATTATTGCTATGGATTACTAAAATAATTATATTTACCCCAAGCAGAGGAAGCGAATTCTTTGAAGGAGGAACTGTATTAAATTCTCGCCATTAGCTTAGGAATTTCTAGCTAAGGTTCTGTAATGTCTCGTGAAACAATAATTGAATCGGTCACACGGATGAAGTATATTATTTGGTTTGCGCAGGTTGAATTTTCTATCTTAAGTTGTGTAACAATTTCTGTTAAATACTCAAATTGTGGTTTTATAAATCTCATAAATCTTATTCTTCATTCACAAACACTGTTTAAATGCATATAATTTAATGTATTACACTCAACGAATCAATGTGCTATCTATCCGTTATTTCGAAAACTGAACCATTACAAATATGTGGTATTGTATTCAAATAAACATCAATTATTACTAATTCATCCAAACTATTTGGTGGGATTATGATGAACAATTTTGGGGAGGTAATGAATGCATCCACGGTCTTAGGGTGATGTTCGATTAAAGGTTATTAAAAGTAGGTTGCTTTCCAGTTTGGGGGATTCATTGTTGTGAAGTTTGCTTGTTTTGTGTAGTAAGAGTGACATTCTTGCACAAATTCCAAATGATGAAATAATAGATATATTCGCAAGGTCCAGTATTCAGAGACAAAACTATCTTTTAAGATCTTCATACTACAGTTTGTTTTAATATCTATGCTGTCTTGTAAATAAACATTAATTTGAAAATATCACAAACGTTCTACTTCGATTCTATTTTTCAATGAGTAGTCAAAAAACAAAGCAAAAAGAAAAGAGTAATATGGCTAGCCATTCACGTGATACTCTAAGAACTTAAGATTTCTTACGTCATCATAAAAATGGACTGTTAAGCTGTGGTTCAATAAATACGATTAATTGGTTTCTTTCTACAAAATATTATGTTTTTAGTTCTTACTAGGAAAACAATTGTACATTTTCTTCATGTACATATTTTAATGAATGAGCACAAGAAGTAAATAGTAAAAGTCAATACATGTCCTTACTTAAATTCATATAATTATAATTACCTATTGCAGTGGTTTCAAACATGTGCACCGCGGCTCCCTGGAGCGCCGTGGCTGATTTGCAGGGGTGCCACGAAATGTTTCAATTAATTTCACTGAAATAACACTTATTCCAAATATGTGCTTATTTACTAATTTTCACACATAATATTTTTCTGAATTTGAAATATGTGTTTATTTCTTTAACTTAAGGCGAGGAACCTAACCACACTAACTGAGCGTGCAAGTGTTAGATAGGCCTATATTCTAACTTGGGCGCAGCGTAAAAATTTAAAAACACCAAGGGCGCCGTGAAACGCAAAAGTTTGGGAACCCCTGACCTGTTGTATTTCCAAATATGCAGCATATTTTCCCTTATCAGAACTCGCACATTGTTATTTCATACAAATTTAAGCACGTTAAAAATGATAGTTCATTTTATGACGTTAAATATGTTCGAGTTATCTTTATATCCATACCATTTAGTTTGATGTGGCAATTCATCTGTTCTGAACCGGGTAATCTTGGGGCGGGGAGGGAGTAAAGGAGGCCGAAGCATGGTTCTGATCACATCACCTCCAAAAATGACGAAGATCGAGAATAGGTGGCAGGCCCGTACCCATATATATATATGTTAGGGCTGAGCCGATACCACTTTGAACCGATACCGATGCCGATACCCACCGATGCCGATACTGATACTTGTATAATTTCAATTTTAAATAAAAAAAGGATAATTATATAGCCTATGTGTGTGTGTGTGTGTGTGCACGCGCGCGCGTGTGTGTAATTTTTATTATTATTACATTTTATACGTATGCATTCTGACGAGGGACGATTAATAAATTAACCCACCAAACGATGCTCTCTTACAACGATGCATCTCAACTTTACAGTAATTGTTTTTAGATAAGTGACAATCGATCAGATGTTTCAAATATGTAAGAAATATTAAGTGCGAGGTAATCGTCGTCGTCGTCCCCCTCTCCCCCAATGTTGGAAAATGAGATCATGCCTCTTCAATCTCCTCTAAAAGAAGGGGATCACTCTTCCCAAACTAACATTAAATCATCCATAAATACAAGAATAATTGACGATTTATCAGCCCTGGGCACGACGTCTAAAAGTGACAGTAAAGCTGTGTTCTGAAACCAATCTTGTCTCTTTTTTGTCCTTTATCAAAAAGAATAAAAATTAGTAAACGAAATTTAAAGAGAGAATGAAAACTTACCAGTCTCTTGGTTCTATATCGAGCGATCGACCTCAGTACAGTGATATTTCGACGTTTTGCTCTCGATAAAATATATTATCGGAAAATTAAAAATAATAATAATAATAAGCCGCGGTGGCTCAGTCGGTAACGCGTCTGACTACCATGCTAAAGGTCCCGGGTTCGATCCCCGGCCGGTTCAAATCCGGGAACTTTTCTAACGTTGGAAGCGGCCCCGGCGCCCACCCAGTGTCGAATAACATGGGTACCTGGGGGAAACCCTGGGGGGGGGTAAAGGCGGTCAGGGGCGTGATGCTGATCACATCACCCCCACTCACGACCGGATCAAGAAAGTGTGGGGCGTTACCCCCACACCCCCTATACGCCTTCATGGCGTGGTGCTAAGCACAGGGGAACACTTTACTTTTTTTTAATAATAATAATAATACATAGTTCTATCGCTTGGCGTGGAAGGAAATCCAAACACATCACTACACTTTCCAGAAAGTAAGTGCCATCAACTGTCGTTCAAGAAAAGAAAAAAATGCCCTTGTCGCGTTCTCCGTGCAGCCAAAACACGCCTGTTTAACCCCAGTTATCCAGGTCTGGACACACAAAGGTCTAAAGTTGGAAAGGAAAAGGGGGTTTAGCCAAGGTGTTTGAATTTCCAGGAATATGCTATGTACTATGTCTGAGACACATCCACCACTCACGCGGGAGGTCTCTAAAGAGAGAGATGTCCACAATACACCAGGTGCCTCGTTAGCTACAGGAACCTCATTAGGATTATTGTTACACGAGACCGCATCTGTAGGAACAAAGCGGCAGAGAAAGTTGTTCCCTTCATTGTGGTCAGAGAATCCAGGCAACATGTCATACGTGTCGTGAGATGTTCTGCAATGAGTTGTCGTGGGATCCAACGCGATGAAACCTTCACGTATCCCAATTTTTCGTGGATGATTTTCTGTGCAGTCCCAACGGAAATGTTCAAATCAGCGGCTGCTTCACGAACCTTGATTCGACGGTTGGCCAAAACCAGTGCATTCGCTTTGTCAACCAATGTTGCGTCACTGACTAGAGACGGGCCACCGGTCCGATCTTCATCAAATATACTTGTTCGTCCATCAAACAACGATTTGCACTACCTTCGCACCATTTGCACTGACATTACAGAGTCTCCATAAACAACAACAAGCTTCCTGTGGATGTCGATAGGGGCAAGACCATTTGCCCACTCATACCGGATCACAGAACGAATCTCTTCTTTACTCCAAACCGTCAAAACACGTTGATCCGCCATGACTCGCTACTCCTTATGGCCAGGGCACGTTTCTCACTGCATGACTCACGCTAATCACGTGCCGCGCATGCGCGGTAGCCCGCACGAACATTGCATTGTGTGTAAATGTAGAGGAAAGACAAAATAACACATTGCTAGTTTCATTTCATTCATTTCATTCACTTTCTCCAAAAAAAAAAGAAGGGATACTTTTTCCTTGAACTACCCTCGTATATACTTCAGAATAGTATACGACTGACCTAGTTTCCTTTCAATGTTTTTAAATAGATTTTCCTAGACAAATTGCTTCCACACTTCTCGCAAAACAAATTGTGAAAATGTTTACTACCTATGAAGTTTCAATATATGATTATAACTTCATATTCCGTCACTATAAGCGAAACAAAATAGACCAACAACCATTCAATCAAACCTTTTAGCAATCCTTCAAACTGGGACCTCTCGAGAGAACCTTCCAAAGGTCTCTACTCTCTTGCCCAAAAAACGCAAGAATGCCAACCCCATTACTGAATCGGTTCGCTTATATAGGCGATTCGCAAAAGACAGTAAACTGGACTTTTCCACTCCCCTTCTGGTTTGAAAGAACAAGATTTTGAAACTAACCGCCTTCCAAAAGCTGGCCAGCCCTACAACGCGTTACATTGGAAACTGCTTTCAAAAAGTATTACCTTCACTAAACAAAAAATAACATTGAACATACATAAAAACTAATAATAAAAAAGGATCATGTAGTGATTCTATCATTACATCATTCCCCCTACAAGTAAAAAAAATCACTATACAGAAATGTTAGTAATCAATGCATGGGTACCTGTACCAACCTGAAAAATAAAACTTTTTGACAAAAATTTACCCATGATTCATCAGTCACTGTTCTTTATCATAAAGTTCAATAAATATCCCTGAAAAAGAAAAAAGTCACTACACCATTGTTCGCTTTGGTCCACTAATTCCGATGACCGGCCTTGTGGATTCCCCTTCCAAGGTCTGCTTCCTCTGCATGCTCCTCTCTGGCCCTCTTTCAGAAAAGTCCTCGGGGTTTCTCCTCTGCTCCCGCCTGCCACCGCATCAGTGGGGGTTCGAACCTCAGTGTCTCCTCCTCTGGCCGCGCCGCTCTGCTCTGACGTCCTCTTCTTGATTCGCCAGGATCGCCGCTCTCCGACCTGTTCCCTCCGTTGCACAATTTCCCACCTTGGTGCTAGTGGTCCTGGGTTCGAGTTCCGACACTTCTCCTTCCTGTCGGTCCTCTTTCTAGAAACACCACCGCCGACACATCTCGAACTTGGTTCTCTAGGTTATCTGCTACCTGCAGTGTTGACTTTGCCTCTACGTCGCTGAAGATTTGCTACTTCAGCTTTTCTGAAAGCTTTTTTCGCATCAATTCTCTTTCCTTTTACGAAATGAGATTTCTGCATAACTATTTTGTCAACTGGATCATAATCATCAAACTCCACAAAACCAAATCCCCATTTCTTTTCAGAAACTTTGTCTGTGACTACTTTAATGGCTGAAAATAGTCGCTACGTTCATCTTCTTCCACGTCATTTTTCAAGCCACCTACGAACAATTTCTTAACTGTTACGCCTATTCCTGGGCTTCCTATATCTTGCCGTGGAACTGCTCTCTTTGGTTCGACTTTTCTACCGTCCACCCTGTGTGGTCTCGCCGCCTGTACATTGTCGACCATGTACGCACGTGAATACGTTATGAAGCCGAATCCTCTCGACCTTTAATTTTAGGATTCTTCATAACAAGAACATTCTCTATTTCGCCCCATTCCTCAAAATGCTTCTTTAGAGAATCTTCGGTTGTTCTATAATTAAGGCACCCGATAAACAGTTTCCTAAAATGCTTAGGTTCACTCTCTACTACGGAAGTACTTTCCTCATTTAGTGCTGTAAGGTATACTTCCTTTTCCTTGTTTTTTTCAAACGCATATGTCACATCTGAATCTGCGAAACTTCAGCTTCTTCCTGTTTTCAAATTGATAACAATGCCTAACTTCTTTATGAAGTCGCGACCAGCAATGTAATCTCGGAAACAGTCCTTAACTATTACGAACTTGTGTTTGATCGTAATGTTATATATTCTGACAGGGAGGTTAATTTCCCCATGAGATTCAATATTGCCTACCGCAAGTGCTATTTTCATCGGTTTCCTGATTTCCTCCTTTTTCGAGTTGGGAAATTACTGAAAGGCTCGCGCCCGTATCGAAAAACAAAAGTTTCCTCTTCTTGTTTATATTTCATGCAACCAGAGGTTCATTGTCCTGTTCCTTGCTTGAATCCTTGGCCTCAAAATTTTCGCCGCCCCACACCCCCTTTTACTATCGTGAGGTGAGGGTCCCTGGGAGTCCGCAACCGACCTTCGGGATGGTCCTTTGTATTTAGAACTCTTGGATTGAGTTGTCCTACGGCTCCTTGCGCCATCTCTCTTAGCCTGGAGGTTAGACCCGGGTTAAAAGTAGAAAGTAATAAACCATTATCCTTTGTCAGCAAATTCTTGCCGTGGCTTGTCGCCACATGCAACTGTTGCTGCCTATTTGAATCTCTCCCATTCGAACTTGACAAGGGCAATTCTGTGTCCCAAACATCTGGAGACTGGTAGTACAAGGTCTCTTGTTAGAATCTCCTTTGAATAACTCGTGCGCGATCCTCCAGTTCTTTTATTGTCTCAAAACTGGTGTTGTAAAGCCCTCTTCGAAATTCTGATTGATTGATTGATTGATTTAGTTTAGTTTACTTAGCGTTTTGTGCCTCTTGGCTAATTTGCGAAGATGGGGATGAATGATGAAATGATGAAATTGACGAATGGACATTCACAAACAATCAAGCCCGACCGGGATTCGAACCCGGGACCCTTGGCGTCGCAGCGCGATGTGCTAACCACTCGGCCACAGGGTCGGGCACTTCGAAATTCTGGTAACAGAAATTAACAACATGGGAAATAACGTCCTTTTCTTCGACGTGTTTCTTTCTCATTTTAAATAGCCTCTGAACACGACAGAAGAAAGTTAAAAGCGAGTCGTCTCACATCTAGTAACGGTTTTGCAGGATCCCCTCTATTTCCATCTCATAGTTTACGGAATAGAATTCTTCTAGAAATACATTTTCGAATGCGCTAAAATCCCTGAATGGTTTCGCATATCTATACGAAATACTCGCTTCTTTTTTCAAAGCTACCAGCAGGATTCTTTCCAACCCAACTTTGTAATCTAGGTGAAAGGCTTCTTGATAATGGACTTTTCCACTTTGACATGAAAAACGTTTTAAATCCATTCATTTTACAGATAATAACACAAACATGAGATGTGCAAAATATCTCAGCGATATTTGTCTTGGTTTTCGAGAAACACGCCTTCAAACACCGCTGAAATTCACCTCCTACGTCACGAATTTGAAAACGTCCTCTCCACAGACACGAGGTCATCTGACGTCATCACTTAGAAATGCGTGCAGGCAGAGCTTCTGCTCGTCCCGTCAACTTAGCATGAGCCGCGGAAGGGACAGCAAAGTCACTTGTTACTGTGTAAAACAAGTATCTTGTAACTTCCAGTGCAAAAATCTGTGCTCCATTTCTTGGAGATGAATTATGCCCTAGCAGGATAGCAGTATTTACTATAATTCAGCCACTTGGTAGAGGGTTTTCCCATTAGGGTGACAAAGCAAAACTTGTAACAGTCAATGGCTGAACACGTGAACAGCTTGTCATTGCGAATAAATAGGTTGGTTCTGACTGGCAAGAACTTAATGTTATAGGAATGCCTTTTCTGGAATTACAAATATTTTCGTCATAATATTTTCTTCGCAAATTTTAAGATAATACGTTTAGAACACTTTGGTTTACACGCCAATTTCTGCAATATAAGAAGTGATACGGTATAAAAAGGTACGGGGAGTTTTTAAATTTTCTGCAGTAAACGACTTTGTTTAACCGCAACGATGAGAACGCATGGTTAATTTAGGGCCGTATTCATAGTTAAATCTCAAGACACTGTGTAAGAGATTCTTAGCCAAGACGATCTTGGGAAGGTAATCTCGTCTTGAGACAGTGTCGTTTCATAGTCGTATCTTGAGAAACTCTTGGCTAAGAGCCTCTCTTCCCAAGGAAAGAAACTTTCTCTTCGCCAAGACGACGATCCTGAGATACGATTGCCTGAAGTGATACCAACTTAAAAGAACTGCAAGAGAAATTGTCAAAAGAAACAACAAAACACATTTTGAAATACATTAATAAATTACGTGAAGTTATGAACAGAGTCGTAAAAGTACATTTATTTCGATAAGTGATGATTTTGTTACAGAAGATGAATTACTTTCCTGGCTTTGTATGTTTTTCTTGGGTTAGCGATAGGGTTGTATGTTGGTAGTAAAACAAAAGAAAATCACGCAGCGGTGTGCAGTCAAGACGTAAATTCACAGCAGGCGCTGTGCTGTAGCTTCATGTTTTGTTGTTCATATACGTTGATGAAAGAGAAACAAGAACAACAAAATAATTATCTACTCACGGATTAAAACTTATAGATACTCGAGTTTGGATTCAAATTAAAAATTAACGAGTAATTAGTCTACATAGAAACGAGTTACATCAAAACTCAGCGTACTCAATTCTGCGTTAATCTATGCTACGCAATTTTTTTTGTCTTGAGAAAAAAGTGTCCCCCCCTTTTTTTTTTGCATACGATCGCTCTCTTTGAAATTTTATAAAAAATAAATGGGTGGTCCGATTCTAATGAAATTTTATTACGGTGCAACCAGGAAGGTTTTAAACAATTCTTAATTTTCAGATTTTTAAAATTTGTCAAAAAACTACTTTTTTTTGCGAAACTACTTCTCTTATAGTATTGTAGTCCTACAAATACAATTTTGGTCTTGCTTTGAAGGTCTTTGCATCTGTTTTTCAAATCCATTATCATTGTCAATTCACGTTGCAAAATAGATTTTTAATCAACGGAGTACAGGGTGTCTACCAAAATAACAAATCCAAAATTCTTGATCTTTCTTCCCTTTTTCTTAACCTTATTTAATCGTTCACTACTTAGGCATAGTTGCAAATTTAGATATTTTTATTCAATGAAAAACCCTTACCAGAAGGCCAGTGAAGATGAAAACTGAAGCTGTGCTTGACTTGCTTTAATTATTAATGCATGTAAAAATTAATGCTCCAGATATCATCTTAGATGGGGAATGGCCACATTACGTTATGTAATATTTTTACAAAACTTTATGCATACAAAAATGTAATTCTTAAGAACCAAAGTAAACAAATTTTAAACACAACTCAATATAATTTAAATTTTCAAATATTCAATATTATTAAATCCCAGGACAGGTATATAACAATTTAACTCGCTACACTGTAAAAAAAAATAGCAAACATTCTTGACCACAAGCATGATTTCTTGACTATCTTGACTGGTAGACAGCCTGGAGTAAATATGTACATGGAACGTGTCCAACACTGTTAGCACTAAGAGTCTGCAGTTTCTATGGTTCAACGGACATCGCTGCATTGATATATGCGAGAACCATTTCAATTCAACTTTTTTGGGACACAAATTTGATACATTATATATTAGAAAAATCAATTCATTTGTGAATATATATCCATAAGCATAAGATAAAAAAAAAAAGTTTTAGTTGAGCAAAATGGGCATTTACAGCTGCAGGCATGCATTTGAGGAATCTTATGAACTTGAAGGTTACCAACTTTACCACTCTTTCACTGTAGCATCAATCTGTTTGAACATAATTTCCTTACATCAGTCTAATACTGGGATGCTTCTCCATTTTCTACCCAAGTATCAATTTGCAACAAATGAGAAAGGGCTATCTAGTCCAAACTTACCTGCACATGGTCATGTTCTTTTCAGAAAACCATAGAACAGATGTTGTTCACTTTGTTAATAATTACAATTTTTTTCCTGAAATCTACTTGATGTCCTCTTTCCACATACATAAATTAGAAGAAATCATGAAACTAAAAACCAGTAAATATCTGATATTCCCCGGACACCTATAACTTCTTCGTTTTGTCAATTTTTGACATTTGTATTTACCTATCTGCTTCGCGGAACATTCTTTAATTCATTCGCGTTTTTTTGATCAAAGTAATTGTATTTTTTTTTTTTTTTAATAAAAGTGTTTTTGTAACTGAAGAACGTACGTTTCCGCAAATGGTTTGTGGGGCTATGTGTCGATGGTTCGTGGGGCTATGCGAGAATGGTGTGTGGGGCTACGCATATTTCTTTCGAAACCAATTTTTAACTATTGTAACCTAAACATGACCCTACCTAACCTAACCTTACCAGGAATCGTTCATGGGGCTGTGTGTCAATGGTTGAATTTCCGCTATGAAACATTCCCACTTCACACAAAACACCTTCCAGATGTTAAACAATGCTACAGGAACTTATTACCGTTAAGTAGTTTCTTCTGTAAAAATGAAAAAATCTGTCCGGGGAATATCAGATTAGTACCAAAACTACTTCTATGGATTCGAAATCCCAAGCGGAATACTCATAATGAATTTCCACAATGTGCATATAAATTGTTCACTCCTATTCTCAAGAGTATAAGTGAAATGGAATGACATAATTCGACACAAGTACAAGTAAAATTCATCAACGAAGAAAGCGTAACATCTAGAAGTTGGAATTTCAAATGGGTGGTTACAATACACGTGAACAAGACATGCGGAGCGATTATAGCCTGGCATTTATGCACAAAATGAGTGTATAGCAAAGGACATCAAATATTCAGAATATGTTAAGAGCTAAACTTTTGACAGAAGACAAAATAAATCTACTGTCATTTAATGAATATCTGAGATGTATCAAAGTTTAATGCAAAAGAGTATAACAATACACTGGGTGTTTTTGTTTTTTTCATCATAAAACAGAAGGTACAAGATTATGGGATTCTCACATATGAGGAGATGCACAAACATGACCAAACTAATTTATCCCACTCCCTAATCACAGCCTCTCTGCCTTTGCTCATTTACGCTGTACCATAGGCTATAGAAACAAAATGAGAGTCCATGGTCACAATAAAATGTTCCAGCGAGCTATGATCAATTGAAGAGCGTTGGGTGGAAAACATGGTAAGTGACATTTTGGTATTTTTGAGTTACAAAGTAAATTGTGCCATCCTTCAATTTTAGAGTGAAATTGCCATGTCATACAATTTGCATTGGACTCGGTGAAGCCTTCTGAAATTGGTAAACACAACACAAAAACAATTTATCTACAGTATAGCTGAAAACTGAGTGAATAGTCTTTGACAAAGTATAAGCTGACCACATTGTTATATTCATATGAACAGTCTATTCACAAGAAGCTCCTTTGCAGCTCACCATTGTTACGATGCACACGTGTAGGCTCTATTTCTACAGACATGATTTCTGAGGTTCCTTGAAAATTTCAATATCACCACTGTATATGATACCCATATTGTGGAAAACTGCACACGCGATAACAATGTCTCGAACTGTTTCCAAGTCTTCTGGACAAACGTGGAAAATGTCGCTTCCATATCCCAAAGGTACTCTCCACAACATTCCTCTGCTGAGCATGGGCATAGTTGTACCTCTTTCAGGATCAGTTGGTGGGTCTTGGAATGGACTGTAGAGGTATGGTCGAGCTGAGCTGAATATCCCTTGCCATGAAGAATTGCATCTTGTCCTTTGGAATATTGAATTATCATAAATACTTCCTGCCCATCTAGCCACGAAGTCAAGAACTCATTTTTTGGACCTGCACTACCTGAAAAAATAACAACAAAATATCCTTAAGACTGATCTCACAATTTAAAATAAGAACATGGAAAGTTGTAAAGAAAATTCATTCCACATAAATTAATGGCTAACCACAAATTAACCCAATACACATACCTGATTATTAAAATGTTCATATCTTGTGCATTTTGAAATGCAGAAAATACTCATTTCTGAAGTTAATAACATGAAAATAACTGTGTTTGTAAAAGTTTTTCAGTATTATTCAAATCTAAACAATTGCTACATACCTGCCTAAACTACTTGCATAAGTGCACACGAGCAGGATGGTAAAATTATTCTCATCAGAAAACCTGTTCAGTATTTGCTTATAGGCACATGTAGAATATGATTTATGTAAATGCATGTGTGTACTATGAGAATATCGAAATTACAAAAGCAGAGTTTGGACCTATATTAATTTATGTCAAATAAAAATTATCTGAAGGGATACACCTTTGGAATGGAAAATAGATGAGAAATATTTATGATTTCACAATTATGTTTGTTCAAATATGTTCATGTTAAATCATATATTTTTGTGTAATCATATATACTGTAGTAATAAAATAAAATCAGCGAATACCTTCATTCACCAGGTGATGAACCAAGCTTTGGGGCTATTTTCACCAGGTCTCGTGATTTGTCACTGTGGAAATTTATTTTTAAGACACAAATATTTTCTTGTATTCTATCTTTTGCACTGCATGTTAGGGAGGGCAGTTAGGTATTCCATTTGTGTGTCTAAAAATAATCAGAAACTTCTATAGTGCACAGGTTAGGTAGTTTGATTAACTGTTATTGTCTTGTTTATTTTCCCAAGTTAGTGTGAGTAATTTGACATACATACATTGAAAATGTGTGAAAGATATATCTGGTCTCACCACATTGTGCCAGTAGTTGTCCAAAATAGAAATACTAGGTACCCTTAACAATCTGTACTCCCTCAAGAAAGTAAATCCCTTGCATGGTTTATGTTAAATGTTGAGGTTTTTCACTATTTTTAGCTCGCACAGATGTGTCATTGTGAAATAAAGTACGTCTGTTACCTTACTGTGAAACAGCCTGAGGGCTTCGTGCAAGTGAATATAGCACCCAGCACGACATTCCACAACAGGAGCTAAAATTTTGGTAACACTTTACAATACCTGAGACGGATTCCTTCAAATTTACAGGAGAAAGTACTTATGCAAATCATTTTCTGTAGTGTTGTTGATGTTCGGGAATGTAGTTTTGATCCATTTTAATGCGAATGGATGTGGTTTTCTACGAAAATCTATTTCCGATGTGCTATTGCTGCTGCCGCCATGATGTTGTCCGTATATGCTAAATTGAACGAAAGGAGCGCTAATGGAACCTAACCTAGTAGGCATACCTCGTCCCCGTGATGGTTCGTGGGGATATGTGAATTTTTGGGCTAACGTCAATGGTTTTTAGGCTACCCGTGGATGGTTTGTGGAAAATAAGGAACAACATTAAGTACTCGTTAATGTAAGAAATATACATTATTTTCGTTATAAATTCATTATTTCACCTAAATAAGTGTTCCGGAATGCATAATAGTACGTTAGCAATGTAAAAAAGTGCGAAAGAGATCATTCCCAGGTGTCTCAGGTATAGTAAAGTAGTACCCGGTTTTTTATTAATAAAAGGCGGCGAAAGTAACCGTAGATGGAAGGTTTTAACTTACGCCGGTCATACTTTGGAATCAAATACATCCGTTATTTGTGTTTTCCGCGAGTTGGAACCAATTTAATATTACGTAAAACATCGAAATCTGTCCATTAAAAAGAAAACAAAACAATTCTCGAGGGAGTACATTGGGTTAACGGCACCGAAATCCTATTGTATTCCATTATTTTGCTACACAACTGAGTAACAAATCGATGCACTACTTCAGAATCAAATAATGTTCATGCAGAAGCAATATTATTATAATACAGGATTACACTTTTCATTATGAATCAATAAACCGAAGAAAGAGAGGCAGTACAACCAATTAACAAGGTTTATGTTTCCTCAAACTAAGATAATTACGTAGAGAGTAGTTCAATTTACATACCTGATGCAAAACTGAGGCATAAAAACTGGACAAAACAGCTGTTGCAATGAGAAAATCTTCAAAATATCCATCCTCTTCATCATAGTTTCTAACTGCAACGTCCATTTTTATTTTCTCAAGAGAACATTCGGTATCTCAAGAGACCTGTTTCGTTCTCTTGGCGAATACAGGATCTTAAGAGACCGAATATCGCTCTTACGCTGCCAAGAAGTGTCTATGAAACAGCGAATCTTAAGATGGATCTTGAGAGAGAACTATGAAACGCCAAAAGTGTCTCTTGGCACAGACTGTTCTTATCCAAGATGGTGAAGTAAACAGTCTCTTGGCTAGTATCTTGAGATACGTTTATGAAACAGCATGGCGTCTTAAGAGAGGTCTCAAGACGCTTTCCTTTCTTGAGAAACGACTATGAATACGGGCCTTAGTATGTATCTTCTCTAACATCACATTTCTTCCCACACATACACATAAACTACCAGCACGACCAACAAGCACAATTTAAGTATCACCCAACCTGCCACGATACGAGGCGAACTTTTTCTTCTGTCCCATCTCATTTCGAAAAAAATCACTTGTCCCCTCTCCTTTTATGAGACGAGACGGAAAATGTCTCGTCTCGTGAGCAACACTAACATTAACAATAGAAGCATCCCCCTAGCTGTCCCCAAAATCTCCAGCAAACATCCTCCCATGTAACAATTTCCAGTTCAATGAAATGTCATTCACAAGGAAACAGTCATGCCCAGGTCGAGAGTCAAACCTGGAACATGCGACTTCCTCAGATAAATCATGAATTTTGTGTATAATAATTACAACACCGGTTCATTCCTGGTAATTCTGAATCTGCAGTGTTGTTTGCATATTTAAGCAGGATAATATTCAGTTTTCGATCGAGGGCTCGTACCGTCGAAACGAGGAGTCAATATATATATATATATATATATATATATATATATATATTAAGAAAGTTTTTTTTTGTATATATAATGATAAGCCTTTGTATACGTTGTTAATTCTATATTTTTTCGAGACTTGAGACGAAAACGAGAATTACCCTCCCAAACCGAGACGGATGTTTATATATCGAGACGAGACTGCCAATGAGACATTTACAAATAAACACGAGACAGACATTTACAACTCTCAACGAGAACGAGACCAAGCAAGACCATCTTGAGGTTCAGGCCACAGCGCTCAGTCAAGACGTCATCATCTGGAAGCGATCGTCTTAACGCTGTAAACCCCTTGTCGTATTTTTATCATAGAGAATTAAGCTATATTTATTTCTTTTATGAAGTTAAATTTTGACATTTACCTTCCCGACGAATATAGTTAGAAGAGAAAAGTAGAATATTGAATATTTATACCAAAATTTTCATTCAGGAAGTCACTATGGCTACCACAAAAATTCCTAGCATAGCACAAAGAACGGGTTGAAAACCGTTAGAAACTTCCTGGCGGAAAAATTTAAACATTGTATATATTTGAAAAATAGTATTGGGAATATTTGTCAGCTACAGTAAAACTCGTAACCCCTTTTGTATGAACTGTTGTATGTAAAAATCAATTGATTAAATCAAAACCCCGCATGTTAGGTTGACCGCAAACTTTCCAAGTTACCTAATGAATTAAATTACCAAATTAATCAACTAGATAATGCAGATATTCTGTGTAGCTATACAATCTCAATACAAAAACTTAATTTCTATATCCTTGCAGTAAAAGCGAAAGTTATTGGTACAAGGGCAGTTACATTTCTGTGTATAAAGACTAAACGTAAATCATTTGTCACATTGTAATTTCGACCCTATTGACTAATTGAACGAAAGGTAATAAACAAATTGAATCTTTTCATTGTAGTTAGTAAGATCTGAGACAATAACTAGAGTTTCCAATATTTTCATTGAAAAGAAAAAGCAGATTAATATTTCGATCTTAGCGTTCACTTGGGAAATAAACATTTGGAATATTTCTTCACATTGTCTTTACTCTGTGAATAAAATCGTGAAGAATGTTAAAAAATTATGAAACAATAAACATTATCACTGATTTAATAATCAAAGTTACGAACATCGAAGCTTCACAAATACAAAAAATAAAAAGCAGTTCATATGAAACAGTTTTATTAAATGTAATACATTTGTAGTTCATTTAACATAGCTAGGTAACAAAATGCTTTCTGTGTGAAAACATTTGTGTTTGAAACATAAGTAATATATTCTTAGATAATTTTACACATGAATATTTCATCGAAGTTCTTGTTACACATCGCACCCTCGTATTTGAATGCACAACATATCTTCCATTAGCCTCCGATTAGCCTAAAGAAGCATAAAGCGAGCTAAAATAAGAATGTAAATGTACACATGTATCAACTTTGCCCTGTCGTATAGCTTTCTTGCATTAAGCATATTTCGAAACTGAAAATTTGTGCAAATAATATGAATATGTTATCGAATGCTTGCATAAAAGGTACAGTAACAAACTGCTTGCTTGTAGACACGCACGTATATTTTAAACGTTGACTAAATCTTGAAATTAATTTGCAATCATAAGCAACAACGCATCTTAACGTCAACCAACGTTTGTAATTCAGGGTAAATTAAAAAAATTGTTGACAAGAGATAAAACATGAACACATTTAAGAGTATATTGCATGCCTATTCCGGACACATGAAATGTTTACATCATGAACTATTACTCTTATTTATTTATGAGTATAAAACCTCTGTTACTTAACTTGTATCTTTTCGTACGGACCGAATGGCATGGAATTGCCCTAAACATTTCTCATTTTCAACAACATCTTGAAGAAATGTGACCGTTACTCTTACCTTTTTCATCATAATTGTCTCTGCAATTGAGTACACAACACTTATACACCAGACCTCTTGCACATTTAAGCATATTTACACGTCATGTAAACTCAATTACAGTTCTTAAATTTGCATTACAATCCCATATTCACTAAAAAGATTCAACATTGATTCCGAAGAAGCAAATCAAACATGGCGGCTATCTTGCCTCCAGTTGATGACGCTTAGTCATGTGACCGGAGCAAGCCGTTAGGCTTTCAGATAGAGAAGGTAATGGACCAAGGCTACCATGTCTCGTCTCGATTGGATCCTTAGTGGTGAAGTTGTGAACAAACCAATTAATGCGTTCGGGGTAACGAGATGAGGCGGTTTTTTTCGCAGTACAAAATTCAAAATATATCGTACCATTTCAGTATGGGATATTGTTATACACATGGGCGTATATATAGTTCACGTGGGGCGGGGGGGGGGGGTTGGATCAACTTTTGGTATGATTAGGGTTGATTTATTTCGTAAGTGAAAATCCAGGACACTGCTGACCGGAACCTTGTTGGGGAGCAGGGGGTGCTGGACCCGACAAGTTGTGTGTATGTAGTCACGAAGTCACGCTAGTATTGATACTTTTCTGTTCATCTTGTGTCACTGCGTTTTTAAAAACCAAATATCTTAAAGATAACTCGAGTGGGAAAAAATAACTGATTTGACAGTCTCAATGCAGTTTCTTATCGCAGAAATTCCGAAACTATCAGGAAATTGCAGACATTTGGTCTGCTGTCCCATCTGGTGTGTGGTATTACGTAATTTCCTTCCCATCCATATCCCGTCCTACGTCTCTAATTTAAGAAAATAAGTCCGAAGAAATTTTTATGAACAAGCGGATAGAACAGGTAACTCTGGTAATTTTACTGAACCAAAAGGGGGTGGACCCGTTGACCCCCCTTAAATATGCCCTTGGTTATACACATTATTTCCTTGTAATAATTATACATAAACTAAGTATTAATATGTACTGTGGAACTGATGTAATCTTCTCAGTGTATTTTCTCTTAATTGCCCAAAAATATTTGATCATAACTTGCGCAACAGAAATGAAACACAAACTGAAATTGCTTTATGAAAAATAGGCTTTATAAATAAAGTGAAGAATGTGAAAATTCTTATTTTGCACTACATAGGTTACTGTAAATATCGATAAATATTAGTTTAAAATATATATATTTTTGAAAGTTTGGTCAGCAACCAATTTTACAAGCAATATTTTTCGCATGACCTGAGAACACGCACGCAGCAGAACCCTTTCATTTATCTTGCACGTGAGCAGCAGGGATATTCCATGGAAGAATGATCATTAGCTTTCCTTTCCACTATCGCTCCTTCTTCCATTATTTAAATCTGTACAGATTTGTAAAACTGCTGCACATGTTCGCTCACCGTGGGCTACTCGCAGTAAACTGGACGCTCGAAGCAGACGACAAACGAGCTCTCTCTAAGTCGTGACGTATTAACATGGCGGGGCGTGTTTTCAGCGCAACGCTAGCCTCGCAACTTTGGAAGTCTGGTTTTTGCCTTAAACTGGACGCAGAGAAACGCGAGAACTTGCAGGGGCAGGGACGGCGCCAGAAATTTTCGACTGGGTGGGCAGAAGCGCCATATTGATAGATTAGGGTGGGCAGTATAAATGTAAGACCATATCTAGTATATATGTGTATGTAAGACGTATGTATCCCCCTCTCTCGTACACTCCCGATTCTCCTCTTACTTCTTTTCCCTTTTCATTTCTTGTTTTCCTCTTTATTCTTTTCTAATCTATCCTCCCATCTTGTTCCATTTCCTTTCGCTTTGTCTCTGATGGACATAATTATTTCAAGGAAGTGTACATTCTAACCACACTATTTCATGCATGTTAATACAGTGAAATAAATGTGACTTAGGTTTAAGCTTGTGTTGCAAATACAAGGCACATACTTGATTTTATGTATTCGGCGACAGTGATAGATTGATTTGATTGGTTGATTAATTTGCTTTATTTTACTTCGCTTTTTGTGCCACTTTTGGCTAATTTGCGAAGATGGGAATGAGTGATGACATGATGAAATTGATGAATTGACACTCACAAACATCCATGCCCAGGCCGGGATTCGAACCCAGGACCCCTGGCGTCGTAGCGCGATGTGCTAACCTTTCCGCCACGGGAGCCGGAGCGACAGTAATAGAAATTGCGATGGTAGATAATCGTGAAGTTTCTTGTAATTGAAGACATGTTCCTGAGCATAGTATTTTCATCGTATGAGTTTTTGACTCGAAGAGTTTTCTTACTCCTTTGGCGATCGATCACTTTTCTTAGCTTACAAGGTTTGCGCAACTGATAAATCTATCTGAATGTTTGAAGTAGCGGCGATTGGGTACCAACATTTGAGGGACAATAACAATATACGTTTTCTTGGTAGAAAAGGCTTAGCATAAAGAGTCCATACTGCGGGTGCAAAAAGTGGCAAAATGTGACGGGGGAATTGCATCCCTCACTTCCCGCTCCTCCTAATCGCCGCCACTGAATGTTTGGATTAAAATGAACGTCTTATTATGAATGATTTAAAACACACAAGGAAAACCAATTCTTTGTTCATTGTCCATGAAGTATTCCTAGGCTAATGAAAGGCTATTCTGACAAAATATCACTCATATGTAATAAACAAGTAAGACTGAAAAATCTGTTCAGAATTGAAGAGATTATTAGCTAAGTTGCTATTCGATTTCTGAACTCTCATGTTACTAATGCGGGAGAAGCAACACACGTATGGTTAAATGAACATATTTTTTGAGGTAACAAAACGATTTAGAACACAAGGAATTCATCGAAGTTGATCACCGTGCCAGTAATAATTCAACTATTTTTATAGATGACTTGGGTTGTATGGCGTGACCATTTCGAATACGCTAGAGTGTCAACCTGTGCATCATACCCTGGAAACTTAATTCTTTCAGGGCAACGAGTCCCTGGAGCCTGGAACTACTGTCAAAGTAATAATTTATGAGGGTTTGTATTTTGAGTGTCAGAATGTATTTGTTTTCGCCCCTTCGTTACTTTCATCTAATCACAATTGAACCTTATTGTCTACATTATCAAAATTAGCAGAAAAATGACTTAAAATAAAACAAGTCAACCACAACTTACTCTTCCAAAAATGGAGTTTCATTACGTCGTACCTCTTGGAAAGTTGAGGTGGTAGTTTCAATTGCACAGCGTTTCATTAGTGGATCAAGGCAGCTAATTCCGTGAACAATGACGTTGTTTTCCGAAAGTCTCAATTTGTCTCAGGTAATCACCCTCTTAAAATGGACGCATCTTCTGTGGTGATAAAATGATACGTTTGGTGCGAGTTCTTTCTGTATATTTTTTCCCCAGTGGCATAACGCTGTCGCATTACAATGAAGACGTCATGTGTTGGACTCCCCACTCTTCTGGTGGAAGCACAATGCACACCGGTTCGGACTACACGTTAAACTGTAGGTTTAGTCCCGATTAGACCATCTGAGCATAAAAGTGGGCTTAAAAACAAACTAACAAAATAGTCTCCTGGATAATTCGTGACATAACTTTTCTTCTTTACTTCAGCTGCATCTACAGATTCTGTCGATATTTTCGGCTGATTCGTGTGGTAAAATTTGTGTGTCGAAAGAGGATTTCTAAATATGATAAGCCAGTCATTAGCAATTGAATAATTATGTAGCTTTTTCCATACATAACTGGTTTATTAAAATGTATTCACTTCGGTATTGTAGTGATTATTGTGATTCCTTCTTATTAGTAGAATGAATATAAAGTTGATATTTCGCATACCATATTGATATTTGAAGATAACAGGTAGCCTATATAAAAATTGTAATGAAATAAAAAAGGACACTTCTGGAATTTCAATGCAGAGCTAATTAAAACTATACTATACTCTTTAACATACTTAAACCCGAAGGTTTATGGCTGCAGAAACACAAGCCTTCCATCTGTTTCTATCCTGGGCAAGATCAATCCAATCTTTCCTATCCTTACCGATTTCTATTGTCCATCTCAACGTTATCCCTCCATCTTCGTCTTGGCCTTCCTACTGGTCTCTTACCATCAGGTTTCCCAACAAGAATCCTGTAAACTCTTCTTTCCTCTGCCATTCGTGTCACATGGCCTGTCCTTCTAAGTCTTCTTGATTAAATTATTCTAATAATAATAATAATAATAATAATTTAAAAAGTTGAAATAATTTATTGTGTTGCTGGAGAAGTAACGCTAAGATGATGTTTTTATTTCTTTATTTGGAGATTATTTTAACCATACCCAGACTGGGATTTATATACGTAGCCTATGTGGAGGCTCGGAGCTTACAGCACCAAGACCTCATTCCAATCCCCTCTACACAGTTTCAGTTACAACTTCTTGCCAAGTTACATGGTGTGGTTTGTTATATTTTTTACCACATCCGAAGTACCTAATTTTTTAATTATGTGGTACTTTTCAAAGCAGTCTTTCCCAGTGAAACCCGGAGCTGCAATCCTCAAGTTTACCCTAAATTCTCATCTAATCTTGATCATACCCTGCATAATTTTGAGCCTCCTAATCCTACTAGTTGCTTTTAATCATGGAAGTACTGATTTGAGCACAGTTTTTGTTTCAATAGCTCTAGTAATTACTTTCACTTTCTAATGAGAAATTTGGCTTTATATAGGATGATAATATGTGAACATTTCTAGCATAGATAATATTCACAAGTAAAATGTACATGTTATGAACACCAGAATAGACTTATTTATTAAATCATTTCTATATCCCCAAGTATATGTGCTTATTGAATTTGATTGGGTGGGCAATCGGGTGGGCACAGGAATTTTTGGGTGGGCGCTTGCCCACCCGTGCCCACCCCTGTCGCCGTCCCTGTGCAGGGGTCATTTTTCCAGGGTGTAGTTTTTAAAATTGTTGTAAAAAAAAAATAGTGGAAATGTCCATTACATAGAAACCCGTGGGGATTATTCTATTAATGTGTCCCAGTATCTTGCCAACATTAACTTCGGACCTTCTATTTCCCTTGCTTGTTCTAGCAGCGGGAATTTTATTTAATTCTTCAATCAGTTCTTGAAATGAACGTCCTTCTATCTCCAGGCAACCATGCAGCCTTTGAACTAGTTCCCTGTCTAACGTAATATCCATGTTTGTATTCTCAACTAGTTATCCACTTATCAATCGCATATAAATATGCACTACAATCCTTCGGTAGTACTATTCTTTTCGACTTTAATTCAAGGTATCTCGGAAACAGGCCCCCAGTATGTTATGCTCTATTTGCTCTTCAGGGGAGAGTAACCTGCCTTGGCAGAACCTGTTGCTTGTCTTCGCTACTTCCCTCAGGCAAATAATTAGCATAACTCTAAAAAAAACAAACAATACGGTTCAATCGAATTAAAAGACATTGAATAACTAGCATATTCTTTACCATGGATATTAGGGGGAAAACTCTGTTTGATCTTTGAATTATATCTCAGACGTTCAGTTTAGATATATATATATAACAAGACTATTTATGTCGTTGATTACATATATACAAAGAATTATATAAGAAATAACCCCCACATAAAAATTGACATGATCTTCTTTAATTGAAACACTGAAATTCTCTTCTGAAATAAATATATAAGAGAGGTTCGTACGTTGGCCTAGACCATCAGTACTATTTCAAAAATGTATCAAGCTTGACATTTGAATACATAACATGGTTCTCTAATTTCCTCCCTTTCTTGATTGTTCTATAAATTGCTACGCAAAAAGGTACTAAACTTGTTTGAAATTACAACAACTAATTATGCGCTATTCTTGAAATTACATAAAACAAAACTGCGGTGATTCTATTTCCACCCTGTCACAATCCCTTTAATCCCAGATTAAATAAAAACCGGACACCTTGACAGTGTCGAATCTACAATTTTAAACTAATAATTCCGCGCTACAAGCTTTTCACCAACGGATAGACATATACTTGAAAATAAACGCGTCCCTTAATCCCCCCAGATATGACGTTTCTGTTAGAACAATAACAGAAAACTAAGCGTTGTCTTGACACCAAACGACTCAAAAACTGCGTGGACTTATCTATGCATTTCCATGAAATAAATGGTTAACCCGTGGCCGCTAGCCCTTCAGACTAGCCACAGCCACTTTCCGGCACCTTCCAAAGGTCTCCCCTATTGCCCCCCCCCAAAAAAAGAATGCCAACCCCATTACTCAATCGGTTCCCTTATATAGGCGATTCGCAAAAGACAGTAAAATGGACTTTTCCACCCCCTTCTGGTTTGAAAGAACAAGATTTTGAAACTAACCGCCTTCCGAAAGCTGGCTTTCACCGTCACGTAGGTCAGCCCTACAACGCGTTACATTGGAAACTGCATTCAAAAAGTATTACCTTCACTAAACAAAAAAATAACATGGAACATACATAAAAACTAATATAGTATGTAACATTCTTATTCGTACACACGGATTTTCAAAGAAAAAGCTTTAATATCTGAAAGGAAATACACTCTTTTGAAATTGTTTATTTACAATTCAATAACTAATATCATTAGGAACATAAAATCTTACCCAAATTCTGTATAACCAATGACAATAATAAATTAAATGAAACTGAAAGAGAAACATGCCATTTTTTGTACAACTTTTCTATTCGTACACTTAATAATATAAAAGAAAAAAAGTATATTCAGAGCAAATTGACTGACAGTTCTAATACTTTGATGCGTACCCTTTGGCTTTAATTACTGCTTGACACCTGTTCTTCATAGAATTAACCAGTTTCCGACATGTTTCAGAGCTTATTTTATTGCACTCGGCTTGCACAACAGTTTTCAACTCTTGTTTGGACTTGACGCCTGCTTTATGGACTCGCATCTTCAAAATTACCCATAAATGCTCAATGGGATTTAAGTCTGGACTTTGAGCTGGCGTTTGTAGTAGTTTGGGCACATTCCATATTAACCAATTCATGTTAACTTGCGCCTTATGCTTACTGTCATTGTCTTTTTGGAATCTGTAGATAGCCGGCATGTCCATTTTTTGGGCACTCTGCTTTACATTGTTCTTCAATATGTCCAAATATACATATACAGTGTTGTAGGAGATATAATGAAGTATGTAAAGTATATAATTGTTAATACCTGCCCAGGAGCATCAATAAACTGGATGGTACCAACACCTTTGGATGACATACAGCCCCAAATCATTAATGACCCACCACCGTGTTTAACTGTTGGAACTGTGTTAATGTGATCATTGTCTTTATTTGATTTTCTCCAGACCCTATTTATCCCATATGACCCGTATATATTAATCTTGGACTCGTCTGACCATATGACACTATCCCAAAATTCCTGGTCCTTGTGGATGTGCTCTTTCGCGAATGAAAGTCTATTCCTGCGATTCACCTTACTTACATACGGCCTCTTTCGTGGTATTCTGCCATGATATCCATGCTTCCACAAGGCACGTCGGACAGTTTGATCGGGCATCATCTTGCCAGCAACATTTTCTACTAACGGTCGGAACTGAGGAACACTTAGTCGGGGGTTTTCTCGCACTCTTTTTAAAATAAAGCGTTCATCACGTTTATTCAACCGCGTCTCTTTTGGTTTTCTCGGCACATTCTGTGTTGAACCTCTCTCTAAATTTGTTTACTATGTATTGAACTGTGGAGTGTGATTTATTGACTGTTTGTCCAATTTTTCTTAATGAATAACATAAGAGCCAAATTTTTAACAACATCCTTCAGATCGGAACTAAGTTCGTTCACCTTGCCCATTTCGAACACGCTGATAGATAGACGATAGGCCTACAACAATAACTACGCCAGCATTCCGCTTGACGGAGAGCGTGAATGCATGTTCAAACTTGTTACGAATTTGGAAACTGCACGAAATCGCCCGAATAGCGGTGGCGCTGTATGCGAGCAAGATTGAAACTTTTGCCTGTACGAATAACAATGTTGCATGAAACAGCGTATTTTTCTCTTTTCACAAAAATTATATGCTCTGTTTATACACTTTGAACATACATTTTTATTGACATTTGTTAGTGAAACCTTCATTAACATTAATTTCCAGGTACATATGAAAATTATTATATTTACTAGTAGATATGACATTTTTTCCTCGGAAATTCTATGTGTACGAATAACAATGTTACATACTGTAATAAAAAAAGATCATGTAGTGATTCTATCATTACAAGCAGACCTCTCGTGAGTCTATCTTGAACTATTTACCAGTCTGGTTTCTCTTGAGTTCTTCACCGAGCACTTTCATTTGAAAAAATGATTTTCTTAAAATTTCGGATAGGCTGTAGGCCCATGATCCCTTCTCCGTGTACGCCAGTGCGCGCGCGTCTTGCACTACAGGGAAGTAAATACGGCTTCCCTTTTAAATTAGGGGTTTCCTGTAATATACAATAATACTGGTCTTTCTTCAGTACCTAACATTCTAAGGTCAGCATGGTAATTACGAACAATTTTTTTGGTAACCATAAGTAAATGTGCACGATTATCTAAAGAGCATTTAGTATGGTGAAATAACGTCATTTGTTTATCACCATAAACAATTTTTGGGTTATACCAAACTTTTTCTCTGTGAAGAGTTAACAGTATTTTCGACTGAAATAGCAAAATAGGTTATGAGAAAGGGGTACTGAAGGGGTGCGCGACACCCCTTCGCAATCGCAGTTCGCAAACCCCTGCTTTGCGTGCCAAGTTGTAGGAATAATTTTATAGCACTTAACGAAGATGATAAAAATCTTTGCAATATTTGAAAATTTCTCATGTAAATTATTTGTGCCTCTCTTTTGGCGACGCCGCCAATGACAGAGAGTAATTTATGGCCAATGATTAATAATTCAAATAGCATCCTGTGATAAGATATTTCAGAAGTTGTATTTTTATCTTATCTGCTTGAGTAATGATATTTGATGATCTGTTTTGGGAAAGAAAGAATGACAAACACTTCAAACGAACTTGGTGAAAGACCTTATGCAGATTGCCTCCAAAGTATGTAAGCAAGGGCGGCGAAGAAGAAGAATGGAGGTCGTTTGTGTTTAAGTACTTGTAGTGATGCTTACAGGAGACGATGGGGGAATATTGGTGTAAATTTGTGAAATTGAAACGGTATGACAAGAAATACGAGTTAAGATGTAGGAAGAAATAAAGTTTCAAGTGTGCAGAAGGATTTGAAAATGTTTGGAATTAACAAAAAGCGTGAAGAATTGTTTCTACAAGCATTCATCGGTGTACTGAAGTTGGTATTTTTGGTTACTACTGTGCAAGGTATGCGTTATATTCCTAATCAGTTTTAGAATAGTAATTTATAATTGCTTGTTAATCTGCTTCTGGATATGGAGGTCTGTAGAATATGTACATACACACAGTACAGCGTTAATATATGATTATTTTCTAAATTACCATTCTTTGTTTTGACACATGTCCGTTGCTAAGGTTGAAATTGTTGATGGTTTGAATGTTTATAAATATATTTTTGGCTCTTCATAATATAGTACTGACGATTGTGGAGGAAAAAAATATTTTCCAGATTTAAAAGAATATATGCAATTAACAAAATATCCAAAATTATAAAAAGTACATGTTTAAGTGCTTACGGATGGACATAGAAACATTTATTCTTGATCACAAAATATGGCCCGCATAAGTTAAAACCTGCCATCTTGGAGTACTCGCGTCGCTTTTTATTAGTAAAAAACTGTTCGTATGCAAACTAAAATAGCGAGGGAACACATTAGAAATTGCTATCAACTCCAAACCTAACACCCCTAACCTAACGATGTAACATTTTACCTGCAGTTTTAGAATCTCTTGTTGGGTGTTATATTCACTTGCATGAAGCCTTCAGGCTGTTCTGCTTCACGGTAAGTTAATAGACATACTTTATTTCACAATAACACATCTCCACGAACTAAAAACAACAGGAAATATTGATAAATGACAATCTTCATAAATCATGGCACTAAGGAGCTTCAAATAACATATGCAACAGATCCATATTCATATCAACATCATATTGAATGTTACATCTCTAGTTTTAGATGTCAGAATAATGATTTCATTGTTTGGGCCCAAGTTCCAAACGTTAAATTCTGATTTCATCATATGTGGTATGCAGGCATTTTCTTCATAGTTCGGGCCTCCCGGTGGAGGCACATAGTGGTTTGGTTCCCACATTAAACTGTAGGTCCAGTTGTGATTAGCCTTACTGTGCATATAGTGGACTTAAAACACCAACTCAATCAATCTTCATAGTTCGATTTCTATTTATGTATGTTGGCACATACTTAGGAATTTTAGCAATTACTTACTATGTCTTTGCTTGACTTCCGTAAGCTCTCTTGAAACCATCCATTTGTTTACTGACATCTTGGTTATGGACTACTACTACCATCCAGGTCATGTGTGTGGTTGGAAGGGGTTTCGTAGTTAGGTTAGCTGAATCAGGTTTAGGGCCCTTCATATTCAAATATTGTGTCTAAATGTTTTTCTGGTTAGGTTAAGCAGGCCTGGTTTAGGGCTGTTATAGCCTTACAATAATTCCCCTAAATGCTTTCAAAATCTCATCATGCTGGTGCTGGTCTCAAGCACAACACCCTTTCGATTCTAGTGTGGGAGTAGTCTGTAGAATGCCTTGTCGATGGGAAGCATGGATACCTTTTATATCTTCTTTTCGCCGATAAATAGGATTTTTTAGAACTGCAAACAGTGCTCTTTACTTTCAGAAATCATCAAATTTACTTTCCCAATCATTTCCACTATTGTGCGTTACTTTTCTCCTTCTTTTATGAACGAACAATGCCTTGTGGATGGAAAGCGCAGATGCTTACATAAGGTAATTTTTACGTTTATGTCACCGATAAATTGCACTTTTTGGAACTCCAAACAGTGATAATTAATTACTCTCACCAAGGTAAGTAAAAGTGTCTTGCTATTATCTTTGAAAAATTTTGAAGCATATAAAAACGTTTTTACGTTTACGTTGGTAAAGGATTTTGGGGCCAAGGTTCTGATTGCGTAATTCTGATATCATCATTGTACCCACTTATTTTCTACATGATTCAATTGCTACTCATGTCTGCAACCACTTACTGAACAGGCATTTTGATTTCTTGGAGCATCTTTTGTGAGAATGATTTTTTCTATCCCATATATGTGTTGGCCAGCTAGCAGCTATTTATTTACTGTCATCTTTGATACAGCGTACAGTCTATCCACATTAGTTGAGACCATGAATGTAAGTGTACATGTCAGGGTTGGTATTTTGCCCAGTTTTTTTTTAAAAAATAAACCATGGGATTTTTGAGATAAAACTCGGGCAAAACTGGGTTTTATTGTTTTTTTTTTAAGTTTTGGGTTCGAATCCTTCCCTGAGCATGGATGTTTGTGAGTGTCCATTCATCAATTTCATCACTCATCGCCATCTTCGCAAATTAGCCAAAACTGGCACAAAAAGCAAAGTACAATAAAGCAAATCCATTCTGAACTTCAGTTTATGATACAAATTATTTTGCGAATGCAGTGTTGTTCATAGGAATGTGTTATGGAATGAATTATGCTACTACAACTACAAACACATTTTTTATCTCATTTATTTCGTATGCCATAGACCATTAACTAATCCAAAAATACTGTGTAACACAATATTTTAAATTGCTTCAATACAGTTTGGTCACAGTTTATCACAGTTGTGTTTTCCAATTATTTTTCTGGATGTTTGAAGCAAAAATTCCTCCTCCATGTAACCATGCCAAATTATAAGTTTGCCATATTTAATTGTCTGGCTGATTTCATTCTAATAGAATACCTTCTACATCTTCCAAAATATCTGGCTGCTATGAGATTGGCAAATCCCATGGTCAAAACATTGGTGACCTCCAATTTGGTCCACAACGATCCCCAAACGTGCACTATATTTCAAAACATTTATTGCCAAATTATAGCTTAAGCAAAGCCCTAAAATTCTGAAGAGTCTCTTTTCTTAATCGCCAAAAATGTAGTATAGGCAGAGATTTGAAAGTGTCATCAGAATTTTGAATCTACCTCAACATAAGAAAAATCATTTTTTTATCTACACTCTTAAAATGCTTCGAACAAATGCAAATGAAAAACAATATCATTCTTGAGGTGTATCTAGTTGTGATTAATTTCAGCTAAAAACCTCTTAATTTTCTGCAGTTATTGTTGTCTCATAATTGGTGACTTACCCCCAACCTTCCTAAAATGCACACTACATTACAGAGTTTTTGTTAAAAACTTAAAACTCAAGTTGAGACTTGTGTTTCTTAAGCTATGAAAATATAACCTAGTCAAATATGAGCATAATTTAAAGTTCTCGCAAGACATGTTAAACCAGTCTGTCGTCTACTATCTTTAAACATGACCAATTTTTCTCAAAACCAAACTTTCTTCTACTGTAAAAATTGCAACTCAAAAGCTTTGCATTTATAACGGTTATCAAAAATAGAATGTGTGTGATTTTGCCATTTACCACCACTCCTCTCCTAAGCTATGCAAAAGTTTTACTGCAAAATTGCAGACCAATGAAATCTCTAAAATGACTCAGTTTAATTCCTTTTACTCTGAAATGTATTCTAGACTGTTTTGAAAAAGACGAAAACATTGTAGAGCATAGCATATAGCCTGCAACATGCAGAAAATAATTTTTCATCCACCATCTTGAAACAAAGTGTTCAATTTTGTTCACAAGTTTTTTAGCTGCAGAAATTATTTTACCTAAATGATTCTAAATTTACAGTATGGTCATTAAATAGATGACTTATCCCTCTCTGCCCATCCACCTTAACTCATGCTCCTCCTAAATCATGCACCATATTTTGATAATTTTATTGTCAAATATACTAGTGCAAAGTTTTGTGCTCAAAGCTGACATTGTGATAATGAAGATGCATGACTTACATGGGTATAGAGTTCCTAACCAGACATAAATAACATTTTACTGCATAGACAAGCAACCATTTACTACAGTGGTTCCCAAACTTTTTAGGTCATGGAGCACTTTTCAGTAGAAAAGTTCATCACCGAGCACTAATTTTCACCTAGCACTTGTATGACCATACTATTTGAGGATAGAAGGTAAACATTCAAAATTTAGAACTTTAGACATGTGAAACATGGCACACCCTGATTTTGAGCAGCCAATGATTGGCCTAAAGGTGGACCTTACATTCGTAAATATACATAATAATAATACCTAAAAATAATGGTTTCTGCAAATAATGAACAACATGGGAAATGCACGCTAGCGCTGAAATTCAGTCGCGTTCGTTTGTAATTAACTTGGTCGGTCAATCACAAAATTTTTGCAATAAATATTGAAAAACAGCAAGAAAAAAGTTATTTATTTTTTAATTCTGTACAACTTCGTACATGTCTTGGGAAATAATCAGCAAAAAACAGGTTTTTTTTTTCAATTTCGACTATATTTGACAAGTATTAATTTAAACTCCATATGTATGACGATTCATGAGTTGTTTCATGTGTAGGAGCAGAAGGTCAAAGCGACGCTAATAAGCTCTCCACAAGGTTGCGATCGTGCCACAAAACTAATAAAAATGCATTGAATAATAAAAATAAAGTATTTGAACAAACCTCCTAACTTCTTCCACAGTTATTGGAGGTACTGTGATGGAAGTTTTGAGGATCTTTTTTAAGGACCCAGTCTTCAGCCACCGGTCCATTGCACGAAACTCTACGATATTAAATTGAAAATGACTCACTAAAAGCACTCGTAAATAAACAGCACTGATTTGTTTTGATTCTCGACTGAATTCTGACTGAACTGCAAATGACTGAAGGGCCGAAGTAACGAGAAGTGAAACTTCAAGCGTGCCATTTGTGTCTTTGTATCTGGTTTCGCCGCATGCTGTCTATATGCTTTGTGCTTCCGGCGGTTCCGATAAGTTGTCGGTGGGCAAAGGTTCACAACAAAAGAAGACGTCGAACGGCTTTATCATCTTGCGGCAACGTCCGACTTCCAATGTTACCTGGGGAAGGTCAGGTATGCACCTCAATTATTTCTACTTGATTTTTTCCGACACGTGACTCATGGCTGCACAGAATTCAACATTTTAAGACCGGGTTATTTCTTTATTCTTCCAATTTCTTCAAGGAGCACTAGAAAATGTTTCGCTGAGCACCAAGTGATCCGCGGAGCACACTTTGGGAACCGCTGCATTAGGATAAGTAATGACAAGAATCATTTAAAGTATGTTCCAATTTAATTATGTCACAATAACGACATTTCAATAAAATGTATTCAATTATCCCTTGTAATGTTTAAACATGCAAAAATTTATTGTATCAATTGATCATCACAGCTGAAACTATGATGTGCCACCATGGTTTCCCCCACATGAGGAAGTGATCGATAACCAATATGCTGACATTTCAAAATTATAATCTTTGTTCATGTATGTTGCATCAATAAATGCAAACGTTTTATCTAAAAAATTCTGATACTTTATCTTTTTTGTTTCTTGGATATATAATCTTTTTATTTGTGTTAAAAGTTCATTTCTAGCATAATTTGAGGAAAATAACCTGGAAAAAAACACTATGACTTGTAATTAATTACACTGCTCAAAATAATTAGGGGATCAGGCCAAAATAAGTAGGGGATCAGACCAGATATGTTGTCAGCGCCTGTATGAGTTACAATCAGCTGCTAAAGCCCTGTAAACGAAAGTTCCAGTGCATTAAACATGACGTAATCTTTGCACTGGTGATGTCAAAGGGTAGAGGGGAGGAGTGTGTGCGTGCTGGAGTTGTATGCTAGTCGTCTCTGGTTAGCGAAACAGTTCAGTTGGGGAAGGCAAAGGTTCAGGTGAAAAAGGCAATGCTGCACATTTACCGGAAGCTATGGTTTGGAGAACAATATGAAGGATTGAAGCTGGGCAGTCACAATGCCAGGTAGCACACGCCATTGGAGTGTCGCAAAGTGTGATTTCCAGAGTATGGAATCGTTGTGAAACAGGAAGTGTTAGCAAAAGACAAGGCCAAGGTTGTTCACGAGCAACAACATCGAGGGAGGACCTTTATGTCTTAATCACAGCCCATCTGAACAGGGGGCAGAATGCAACACTACTGCAACGTGCCTGGCAAACAGCAACACGATGCAGAGCGTCATCCCAAACTGTCCGGAATAGTCTTCATGAAGGTGGCCTATATGTACGTAGGCCCATGGTGTGTATTCCATTAATGTTACAACACCGTATAGCCCGTAGAAACTATGCGGAGGCACATCGTGGTTGGGGACATGCCGAATGGAGGTCCGTTCTGTTCTCTGATGATTCGCGATTCAGTGTGGAACCTGACAGTCGACATGTTCTCATCTGGAGGGAACGCGGAACACGAAACAACCCACCTTTTGTGCACGAACGCTCTCGATATGGTGGCTGTGGACTAATCGTGTGGGCAGGAATCAGTATTGGGGGACATTCGGACCTGCACAACATCCACGATGGCACCTTTACAGCTCAAAGGTATAGAGAAGAGATGATCCGACCTTATGTCGTGCCTAATGCTGGTGCGATTGGTAATTCTTTCAGTTTCATGGGCGATAATGCTCGTCCACACCGAGCTGGGTTGGTGGACGACATGCTGGACCAGGAGGGTATCTTTTTGCACATCTTAACTGCAAAAAGCAAACAAAGATAACTGATTACATAAAGTAGAACAGTATACTGTAGTAGTATGTGTTACTGTATTGGATTTTAAAGTGAAAGCAACTGGTTAAAAAAATAAATAAGACTGTCTTAGCTGTTATTGTAGAAAACCACAAAATTAAATTCCGATAATGTGTCATTTTTTTCTAAAGTACAGAAGTGGAATAATAGAGTGTATTTGTTATTGATGTTTTGTGGTTATGTAATGTGTGTTGGATTTTTATAATGTGTAAGGTACAGTACATCACATTTGTACAACATTGTAAAAAGAGAAACAGGAGAAAGTGTAGGCCTTCATAATTTACAGTATTGCATTTATTGTAGGAGAGTACATACAGTAATTTATGTATACAGTACTGTACTGTATTTTCATATTTGTACTGTAATAAATATTTGTAATACAGTAACTAGAAAGAGGATGTTTCATTCATAACTATTATATCACATACAGCTAGTTTAAAACATAAAACTTACGAATTTGAAATGTTTTGGAAAAAAAAACGGTTTGTGCGACTATCTGCTATAACGACCGTAAATTGGGGGTCCCTTCGGAGTCGTTATAACTGGTTTCGACTATATGTGATTCAGACACAGAAATATACTATTAAAGAAAAAAAAAACATTCTGTATTCCTTAATTTTTAAAAAAAGAAAATGGTATATACTAGGGTGAATCAAAAAGTTAGTTACACCCGACCCATGTTCCTGTACTAAGAGAGATAAAATAATCATGCTTGGTGGCAAACTGTCTGGAATGTTTTCTTCACACACCAGAAGCAGCCTTGCTTCAGCTGGTTTAGTATGCGATCAGTCTCAAAGTGGTTCAAAGAAATTTGACGGAATTTTTACACACGATACGAAAAGTGCTTGGAACACCTTGGTGGCTATGTCGAAAAAAGTTAAATGTTCATGCGTTTTCGTCTAATAAATTTTTTCTTTCTAATATGTTTTGTTTGTTTTTTAAAGGGTGGGGGTGTAACTTACTTTTTGATTCACCCACGTATATTTCTTCTATTGAAAGCATACCATTCCCTGAGAAGTCTCAATAGACAGGCTGAGTTTCACCACTCATCACAATGGCTTTATCTGTGCTTTAAACCTCTGGGAATGTCATTTTGTTGCGAAACTTTTAAACGTTGTCTTTTAAATAAGTTAAATAATTTAAGCACTTAAAATTCGTTCTTCCAACCATACACTTTCTTCATATGTTAACCAGGTGTGAGTGAGTCGCCATATCCTCACTTTGAAGTGGAACCAAAGGATACTGTTGTGGTGGAAGGAGGGTCTGCTATCCTTGATTGCAGCGCTCGTGGGAGCTCCAGTCCTATCATCAGATGGAAGGGCAAGGATGGCCACATTCTCAACCTTATCAGTGATCCTCACAGGTGGGTGCATGATATAAATCAGAAATATATAGAATGTGATAGGAAAGTGATTTGGTTGAAACTAGAAAACCAATTTTGAGTAAGAAGATTTGCCGTACTGGAAATGCAAATGGTTAATTAACAAGTAAAACTGTAAAGTAACATGATTTACACCAGGGGTGTAAATAAATCAATTTAAATTATGATTTTTTTATTGAAATCAATTTATTTGATTAAAAAAATAGCTTAAAATTGCTTGTATATTTTTTTTCGCACCATACATATAGATATATCTTTTTTTATAGAAAGGCTTTTTTCTGGTAAATGGCCCGGTAAAATATTTGAACAGTTTGATTAAAGCAAATAAAAAATTATATGTAAAAATACATTTTTCTGTTTCTGTACGTATGAATCTACTATGGAAATCTTTGTTGAATGTGTTAATGAAACTGTAATAATCTCAGTAACTTTTCTTCCAGTAAAAATAAAACATTCTGGATGTAACTTAATTTTTTTTCTTTTTAGCTGAATTTGGACATTTTTTATGGTAGTTTTCAAAATAACAGTTGTCAAGTTTATTTATAGTTTAATGATAATGACGCTATTTATGGTTTAATATGATTAGTGTTTTGTACATTATTGTGCACAGAATTTTTGCTTTTTTGCCTATAAAAATTATTGAATTTTAAATCGAGAAATTTAAGTGTGTTTACAGTTTACATATCGCATTTTCTTTTGTATGAGCATCACCACATCAGTACAGTGGGATCCATGAGTATTACCGTGCAAATTGTCCATGACTATTTTCATTATTTTTTTTCTTGCATCCTATGTGTTTTTAAGCGATGGTTTTTTATGTATGCTGGTGCAGAAGTTGTCAACAGCTTGTTTTGAGTTTTCTTTTAATTCTTGAAGCTCTTATCGGCTCAAATAAAGCGCACGAACATGGTGATGGACAATTTGCACGGTAATACTCATGGATCTCACTGTACATATATTTTGTTTCCTTTCTTCTCCTTTCTTAGAGCCTAATAAACACTATTCAATGATTATGAGATTAATGTACTTTCACCAAAAGTGATTCTGACGTCTACAAATTCCTTATGTACATTATTCTATGATTTTTTTCTGTAAAGCGATTTAAATAAGTGATTTTAAAAAAAATCAACTGATTTAAATCAATACACCTTGCTTTACACACATTGCAGAGATATTCAGACTTGTGTTAATTATTTCTGTTGCTGGATGTCTGTATTATGCTTAAATTGACAAAAAATGTCATATCGTCCTTATCCAATAAATATAAAGCCCCAATCCCACCACTGACTGACTCACTGACATAAATGTTCTCCATGAAGGAAGCCCCGGAGGCAAAAAAATGCCCGACTACGACCCCCATGAAATCATCCCAAAAGGCCGACAAAATTAAAAAATCGCTCAATTAGCCCTTCCTTAAGGGTGAAAATGCCCTTTATTCACGTCCTTAGCAACCGTTCCCATGGGCATTTCTTTTGCATACATTGTTTGCTTCAATTCTTAATTGTCGAGATACATTATATTTATCACAGATCACACACAGATGAATGAACTCCTAGTTTTGAAAAGGTGCCTCAAACAAGGGTGACATCTACATAAGAAGAAGATTCAGTCCAGATACAATTAGACATACATTGTTATACTCAATGCGAAAATATCTACATCGTGCTTGTTTTAACTAAATGTTAAGGGAGTATAATAACAAGGAATTCTTTAGAGCTTGCCGTGCTTGTTGTTGTCCATGGAAACGGACGTTGCTAGGGAACTTAAAGAAAGTTTATTTTCACCCCGAAAACTACTGTAAGGGAATTATGGTAGATTTTTCGAATTTCAAAACATGAGCATCAGAATTTATTACAGAGGAGAGGTAGAAATTTGATGGGGAATGACGGAAAGCAATTATTTTTCAATTACGTTTACAAATGTCAAAATGACAAGAAGAGTAAATATTGCTTTTTCAATTTAGTATCGCTATTGAATTCCTTTATGCAAGAAATCTAACTCTTGAAACTGTTATTGCTTACTTACTTGATTATTAAAAGAATTGGCAATAATACTTTGAATATTTATTCCATATTAGAGCCCGTACACATGTAAAGTTACGTTCAAAACTTTCCAAATAAGCGAAGCACGTCGGCGAGCGTACGAGACGTGGCCAAAGGCCACGTCAATAGTACGCGAGTTCTCCTTACAAAATGCCATCCTTTTAAAGAATGAGCAGTAGATGTGCTGTAGATTGTGTTGATGCAAGTTAGACTGGTGTGCAAATAGTTGTTGGCAAAATGTAACTGGAATATATGACATGGGCTGGAAACCCTGAGATATTGCTGCCGCCCATGTGTTGGCCATATACTTTTAAGAGAATTGTCAATAAAATTTTGTGTAAGTTTGGGATTTTAAACTGGTGTGCACTAAAGTAATTGAGCACCAGGTTGGATTGAGGTTGGTGTGAGTGGTAGCAGTGTACAGTAGTGTTCAAACAGATTTACATTTAAAACTGACATGTTAGAGCAAATTACTTCTTTGCAGTAAATTTCCCCCCCCCCCATCTATCAATCAATCAATCCGATACTTGATTGATTGAGAGGAATTATGTGTAGGATGAATTGATCCTCTCACTAATTTTCACAAATGCTGATACTTGGAGCATTGTAACAGTTTAGACTTGTTCAGAATGTTTATGAATGTTAATACATAACAATTCCATTGTAATTAGGCCCATACCTTACCAATCTACCGGGGTCTAGCCAGATATATTTTTTTGGGTGGGTCTCAATCTTCGACAGAGACCATTGTCTTGGACATCGTTGGGGGAAAACACGATTGCGATTTGCAATGTGCCTGTATATTAATTGTGGCTACTGTATTCATAAAATACCCCTTTTGGCAGAATGGTATCCAACACAATAAAGTCTGAGAGCAGAAAATTCATGATCTTCCAGTTTTCCACAGAATATATGCAAACTGTGGTGAAAATCCAAAGAAATACTAAAAATCAGATGAAACACTCAATTTACACTATTTTGTGACTTGATAGCACATGCAATCAATTTTGGGAAATTGTAAATGTTTTTCGAAATTAGTGTGATTGGGAAAATTAAGGTTGCTACATGTACAACCTACAATACAACATTTGAGGGTGTTTTCATAGGGCGGTTACTCACCAGAAAATTCCGTGTAAATTATTTGTTCTGGGAATTATGTACGGATTTTTCTCCGTAGATGAAAAATTGCAACTTTTATTAAACTAAATCCCATTGAATTTATACACTTTTATAAATGCCCCGAGGCAAACTTTTCACAGTTTAGTTTCTATTTTTATCAAGGAAGAGAAAGAAAGCTGCGTGAAAAATAAAATAAAATTATCTCAATCTGTTTACTTAGTGTCCTTTGCAGAACAATCTATCTGAGAGACGGAAGATTATTGCAAGATAAGATATCTTGATGTTGATTAGATAAATTTGAATTTGAAATTCTTATACAATTAACAATTTTTCGTATGTTAGTATATCCCATAGCATTTGTGACTTGTGTTTGTAGATGTATTTTGAGTCTGAGTACATGGAATGGCAAATGCAAACTCCACACCTTAAATTAAATATTTTAAATACATATACCATTTAATTAAATGAATTCGAATTTTTGGATAGATTGGAATCATACACACCCTTTTCATTATTACGAGGGACGTTCCGACAACAAGTTTCGTCATTTTTTTCACAGGCAAGCTTCATTGCAAACGGAGGAATACAATGTCATAACAAAATACAATCTTTTTGGTTATTTTTCCACATAGTCGCCACCAACATTGATACATTTATCGTACCGTGAAATCAATTTCAAGAAATCCTCCTGGTAAAAGTCTGTGCCCAGCATTTTAAGAAAGTTCTTCACAGCCTGTTGCACTTCTTCGTTGTTTCCGAATTGATGTCTTGATAGTGCTGACTTCAACGCAGGAAAAAGGTGGATGTCTGATGGGGCAAGATTGGGGCTGTAGGCTGGGTGATTCAATCTCTCCCATCCCAGACGACGAATGTGTTCTGCAGTTATCCTTGCTGTGTGGGGTCTTGCATTGTCGTCCAAGAACAAAACCCCTCAACTCAAGAGTCCTGGTCTCTTGCGTCGAATGGCGGACTTCAGTTTGCTTAGTGTGTGGCAATAGTGTGCCACATTGACGGTCCCTGTAGTGAGGTAATCAAACAAAATTACACCCTTCGCTTCCCAGAACACTGTCAGCATAATAGCATAATCTTCCCTGCTTACTGCGATACTTTGAATTTTTTTTCGGGATGGGTGAGCTTCGATGTTTCCATGTCAATGAGACAGACTTGGTCTCTGGGGTAAAGTTGTGCACCCATGTTTGATCGGCTGTGATGATTCTGAACAGGAAGTCATTTCCCTTGCAATCATACCGCATCAAGTGTTCGAGGCTTATTGTCATTCTTGCAGTCTTGTGCTCAGGGGTGAGGTTTCTCGGCACCCATCTTGCCGACACCTTCCGCTATCCCAAGTTGTGAATCATGTGGTGTGCTTCAGCACGTCCAACACTCAATGTGGATGCGACTTCAGACACAGTTATGCGCCTGTTGGCTAACACCATTTCCTGTACTCTGTCGACGTTTGTTGCAGTCGTGGACGTGGAGGGGCACCCAGATCGGTCTTCATCTTCCACACTCTGCCTTCCTTCATTGAACATTGAACACCAGCACCTAACCATCTGACTGGACATGACGCCGTCTCCATACACACTCTGTAGGCGTCTATGAATATCTGAAACACTAGTCCCACGTGCCCATTCATAGCGCATGACAGCATGCACTTCCATTTGTGACCTTGTTTCCAGCACACGTCTTTCTGCCATACTGGTTTGCACTCAAATGAGCTTGGGCACGTCGGTCTGTTGCTTATCTATATTTTTCAGCGCTCTCCACATGCACCATTGCTCCTCTGCTCGTTCCTCCTGTCGTGAATTCAGGAAAGATTGTCTTTTGTTATGGCAATGTGTTTTCTCACTTTGTAATACAGTTTCCCTGTGAAAAAAAATGACGAAACTTACTTTCGGAATGTCCCTCGTAATATATTTGTGTGTATATGTGTGTGGGTGGTGAGAGATGATAATATGTTACGTTGAATGGGGAAAACTTCTGCTTTTACCCTTGAATTTTTGGAAAGTTCACCTTGTGAACTGGGAATTATACTTGAATTTTATCATGGTCCGAGAGTGGTGACCATGTTTCAGTTATGATCCCTTGCCTAATATGAAAATTAGCAAAATCGAAACAACTATACCTGCTCTCACTTGAGTGCTTCCACCAACTATGAGCAGCGTTGGAGACAGCATTTGCTTTTTTCTCTGCCAGCCAGAGCTCCCTGTTTAGAAGGGTAATTGAACACCTTGTTGCCACATGCACAGGGGAGGGAAGGCAACCACCACACACTAGGCAGGTATATCAGAGAAAAATAATAATTTACTCTCTAAGCCCTTGAATATATCATTGATATTAGTTGCCTCTCCTTTCAAAAGACTTGTACAACAGCACAGTCGTTCTCCATGTTTGCATGAAACATACATTTGGCATCAACGGCCTATAGACGACAGACCCCTTCTTTGTGGGAACTGTCCCAGAATTAACCTGGCCTATACAGTTGATGTCATTTCGATATTCAGTATCCAAATCTATAAAATATCATCACTTTTATTTCTGTATATATTGCATTGCCGAGTAGTGTATGTATTGTGTTGTAGAGCAGTGTCATTTGACAAAATTTGGGAGGAGATGAGCCAGCTGTACAGTTGGGAGCTGAGAAGACTGCGAGTGCGGGGTGAGGTTCGGGGTGAATGGGGAGGAAGTGTGGGGAGGGAAGCTTCGACTTGGTGTTCAATTTTTCAGTGTTGCCAGACATGCAGAAGTCCCTGTAGGAAAGTGTGAGAATCTGATAATGGAATCGGGACTTACAGTGTGAGGTGCAGTCTGGCGTTCGGAAAAGTTCGGAACCATTCGTGAACCTTCACGGATGACGTCAGCCACGGGACATCTCAAAGACCAGCAACGGCATAGGAATTTGCACTTCTTCTGTGTTTTCGGAAATAAATTTGTTTTAAAAATTGAATGAATGTTCTGGCGTGTGTGTATAAGTAAATGTATATGTATAGAGCAGACTATATCTAGTAAACTAGGTCGCTGAAGGTTAAATATCAATAGAATTAACACGCAACGAAAAGCGGGAAAGCTGGCTCGGGGGTTGAGCAAAGGTTTGTTCAGAATTTTCTATTTGAGGGGTGTAAGTTTGTGTTTATGGGTGTGAAAAAGTATACTTAGTGCCAAAATGACCATAAATTTGTCCTTTTATAAAAATTGTGTGGGGTGTTAGGACGTAGTTGGTGGATAAATCACTGGGGTCGAGACATTACAACTTCATGTTCCATAATCCGAAAGTTGCAAAAAACGATGCTACATACCAAAATGTAAATACAAACAAGAGAGAAAATGTACTACCCTGCATAAGTTAAAATTAATTGATCCATGTCCAGGAAAGAAGCATTATGATGCTAGGAAATACACAAATAGCACGCACACACCCTTACTTTCTTAGTCACGTTGGAAGCAGATTGCTTTGATTTGTGAAGTTTTACTCCATTATTAGTATTGCTTTCACTTGTTACTATGTAATATGTTCCATTCATTTGCAATGCATTTTCGAACCATGCCTTTTTTTATTTATGCCGCTGCCATCCTGAAAGGAAGACGAGCTGGCTGCACACGGTGACAACAGGCAGGTCAGTTTCGCATTGCTCAGCCTCGCAGTCTTCTCAGCTCCCAACTGTACCCATCACATGATAAAATCAGAATACAGGGTGCATCAGCAAAATACGGACAAAAACCTTTGATTATTCGCCAAAAACAAGCTTTTATACGTCACTGAAGAGATCCTTCCTGAGTCCTGTTATTCAATGTAAACCCCCTTTGATCACTGCCTCGATTCCCTGCCTGAAGTGCAAGCACTCCCTCTTTAACTGCTCTCAGTCCAAATCTGCAAATGCTGCCTCAATAGCAGCCTGGGGAGATGTTGGGGTGCCTGGAGTAACACTTCAAATAACTCTCCACACATAATAGTCGGAGGGTTTAAATCTGGACTGTTTGGAAGCCAGAGTTCCTTGTACCAAAACATTTCCACATTGTTGGAGAGCCAGTTTTGCACCAAATGGATCGTGCAAGCTGGTGCACCATCCTGCTGGAAGATCTACGGCATCCCAGAAGACACAGTTTCAGTACCATCCTCAGAATCTGTAGGTAAACCTCCTGGATCTACTAACATGAACTCTTGGGCTCTTTGGACAACTGGCCGTCTTCTGCTTCGAATTAATTTTTCTCACTGGTTAGCAGAACCCTCTTCGGACTTCTCTGAGGCCATATACTTGTGTGCGATGTCATACACAGTCGATCATGGGTACCCGAATAACCTGATGATTTCAGTAGGTGATCTTCCAGTGCAAAGACCTTCAACAATCACCACTATCTGATTGCATTTTGCACTCAATCATTTTGACATCTTGCACACGTTTGGTTCAACAATAAACTACTGCTTAAGTCATAAATTTTGCAGAAACTTCAAGTTGAACTTTATCCAGGTTCTGCTGAAGCACAGTATATTAAAGTAGATCACATTTAATCACAATGATTGCAATGTTTGCATGAAATTACTGAGAATTGCACAATTTCTGGGATATTCTGGCTATAGAGCGACACAAATAAAAGAACCTTGGGCCAAAATCCTTCATGCACCTTCCCTTCGATTCGTTCAACTCAGGCCATAGGGAAGCAAGTTCCACTCTACCCCTCCTCTCCATGCGGGTGTACGATGCACAGGAGTCGTGGGTCTGGGCAGGTTCTTTTGGTGTTTGTTTCACTACACATGAAATTGTTGCATGGCAACCATGCATTATATGCAGACTCTGGAAATATATTATATTGACTGGCGTCGGTGATTAAATTCTGATACTTTCCAATGATACTAAACTGACCTCCGTGGTGGAGTGGTTAGCACAGCATTCTCTGGTGCCAGGGCTCCCGGATTCGAAACCCAGCCATGGCGTGGGTGCTCTTTCTGAGTGTCCCATTGTCAGTTTTATCATATCGTCACACATCCCCATCATTAGTCAAAAGTGGCACTAAATAACAAAAATCAAATCAAAATCCAATGTCACTATTATTTGTGTCACCCGATATGATCAGCCGTATTTTGTACCTTATTGTTTAGCAACTTATAAAATGAATTCTTAAAGGTAAAAATTGGAATGAGTCTATGAAATTTTTGCCAATAGCTATAAACTAGAGATATAAAATTTAACAGTATCAATAACTAATAATTTTATTGATCCTATATAAAATAGACTTGCAAATGTTCTTTGAAGAACATGTTACATTTGTTAACCTCTTTAATTAATGTTTGCAACCAGGTGACTGAAATGGAGTTGCCTTGAATAATAAAGTATCTACAGGTGGTGGACATTTAAACTGAATCACCCTCAATGCAGACACTAGCCTTTATTAGTATGGTGATGGGGTCGCCCTTAACAGCTAGTACAGCAGCAACACGTCTGGAGAAGGACCGATAGAGGTCCTGCATAGTGGTGGGAGGGGATTTGCAGCCCAATGAGTTCACGACATGTTGTTCGTGGAGGGAATCATCGCTGCACACGATCTTCCAAAAGACCCCATAAGATCTGAATAATATTCAGGTCCGGCGACTGGGCGGGCCATGGCAGATGTTCAACCTCAGGTTCATGTTCATCGAACCATTCTATGACCTGTTTAGCGGTGTGTATTGGTGCGTTATCATCCTGGAACACTGCACCAGTTTCCAGGAACAACATTTGCACCGTAGGGTGCAGATGGTCCTTCAGAATGGCCCTATAGTCCTTGGCAGTGACATGTCCCTCTAGAACAATGAGCCCTCATGTTTCACTCTGGACACTAAGCAGTCAGTCTGGCTGGTATGCGTCGGATGGACTTCTCCACACATAAACTCTTACAGATGTAGGAAAAACAGTGAAGGTGGACTCATCGGAGAACACAAGACATTTCAGGTCATCCAACGTCCACATTTGCGCTGCTGGCACCAGTCAACCTGCTTTTTGGCATTGGTGGTAGTGACCAAGGGTTTCGGTATTTCAACCCAGCCATGGATATTGCTGCCTCAACGGATGGTTTTGGTAGAAACAGGTTCAGTCAAGTGTGTATTCAATTCTGAGATGACTTTTGCATCAGTGGTTTTACCCTTTTTGGACAGAATCCTCTTCAATACTCTGACGTCCCGTCCCAATCTGACAGATTCCGCTTTCTCAGACAGTTATTCCTCCTAGATGTGGTTCGGCCTTCATTCTGGTATGCTGCCATAACCCTTGATACTGTGGCTCTTGATACCCTACAAATATTCGCAGTCGCCGTTACTGATGCACCAGTGAGACGAGCACCAACAATTTGCCTTTTTTTGGAACTCTGATATGTCCTCCATTCTACTGCGCAAAAGCGAATATTTGACGTGTAGTCTAGCTATAACTATGCCAATGTGACTTCCAGGCACAGACCTACATGCTCGAATGCCCACTACCCTGTGTATGACCAACAGGTGGCGCAGGCGAGCCCTCCAACGGCATATTCTAAAATCACCGGTGATTCAGTTTCAATGTCCACCACTTGTATGTATTTAGACACTTGACAAAATTAGGGCATGTGAATTACATGTTAAAATTCATAAAAAGTAACAAAATGGCAAACCTTTGACTAAGTTGCAGGTTATATATAGATATCTATATTGGATCAGTAAAATTATGAGTACACTGATACAGCAACATGCCTATATAATACCAGTTGAGTACCAGTTAATTTGTTCCATTTCTAGAAAAAGTCGCATGAAATATCATAGGTTTTCATATTTTGTAAGAAGTTAAAGATGCCAGTTTAGTAAATTCACCCCAGTTCAAGTTACTAGATTGAATATATATGTAAAACATTGAAATAAATTGACTCACATTTCAAGTTTCTTTTATTATTTATTATTTGAAGTAGGGTTATACTTAAGCTTACAGTATTTTTACACAGATTATCTTACTATACAAACAGCTTTTTGCCCTACATGGATTAATTTGTTAAGCTATACAATTCTGCTAAATGTTTATAAATGTATAAAATATTGAAACATGTAAGTGTGCCTATATAATTGAAACACACATGGAATAAAAACACACAAGCAATAGAAATTAAGTAAGTATATGTGAAGGAGACAATGAGATAAATGAGGCACGGTGTCAGTATTCATAGATTAAAATCTTTAAACTTATTATCTTAAATACTACTATTTTTTAATATTATTCTTGCAGATCCCAGCTTTCTAATGGATCTTTGTACATCAGTAATGTTTTACCTGGGTCACGTGTGGAGGATGATTACCAGTGTGTTGCCACATGGGAAGATGTAGGTTCTATCGTGAGTCGCGTAGCTTCGGTCAAACTGGCCAGTAAGTATCAGTTTCAATCAAAGAAATTTCCTTGGTATTTAATTGTTCTTGAACATAAATACATGTTACATGCATGACTAACAAAACAACTATGGTTTTTAACAATATATTTTTTCCTGGTTGAACATTTCAAGAACATGAAACTGTGAATGTTCAGTGGCAGGTCCAGGATATTCAAAATTGGAAGGGGGAGAGGGGTATGTGTACTTTTTTAGTAATCATTTCTCGTTTTGCTGTCTTTTTGTGCCTTTGATGTTCTTTTTTTTTTTTAGCACCCCCACTTGGACACGACACTGAATATTGACAACTTTTGTTGGTTAATATTATAATTATATTAGTAAATTTCCTGAAATTTATAATGTAGAAAAGAAAATGCAGAAGATTAGTCTTGGTAGACTCACTTTATCAACCATATGTTAACTACACAAAAGTGACTTCCGGGATTGTTCTTCCTGAGACCTAAATCTTATTTGAAGTAATTCTTGAAGCTTTCCTGGTGGCGAATGATGATGGATGAGCTTTTCTCAGAATTCAACCACGTGCTTCCGAGCTTTCGAGAGCTAATGTCTCTCTCATCTTCAGGAATTGAATCAGGATTGAATACCTGAAGATGAGATTGACGTTAGCTCTTGAAAGCCTATCCAGAAATCACCTGGTCGATATCCTGAGAAAGCCTCTTCATTATACTTATTTGTCCTTACCTTCCTCACTGGAGGCATGGAACCATGTTTTCCACACTATATCATTAATAATGTTAACTGTTTTCGTGTGGTAGCTATGCCAATGTTGCCAAATACAGGGTTTTTCCAAAAGTCCTTCCCACATTTAAGTTCACTATATCTTTATAACGAACAGAGATATTTCAGGGAAATAAAGTTTGTACTTCACAGCAGTCTTTAAAGCTTTACTTGGCAACACTGCATGTCTATCGTCCTCATCACACACACCCAACTGGGCCCCATTCACATCGATGCATTCCTGCAATCTTGTTCTGAATCCGAAATTTCTGCCATACTGCAATATCTTTGGTTTGAGTTCATCCAGATCTCTTGGGTTTTCCGCATACACTTCCGTCTTGACATATCCCCACAGCGAAAAGTCACACGAAGTCAGGCCTGGTGACCTTGCGGGCCATGATGTACGAGGTGCATCCAGAAAGTAAGTTTCCCTATTTTTTTCCCGTGAAAGTACACATAATGAGCCGTGTAAATTGCGCATGCGCAGCAGAGCTAAGACGTATCAGTCATATGCCAGGCGGACAGATCCCGCCCGGCGCCAGTAGCGAGGCAGCAGTGGTCCGAAGTGGAAGCTCGTATTCCTTCTCCCGCCGCATGCCAGTAGCGAGGCAGCAGTGGTCCGAAATGGAAGCTCGTATTCCTTCTCCCGCCGCATGCGAGGTTCGGTCGGTGATAGAGTTCCTGAATGCACAAAGCATTGTGCCAATTGACATTCATCGTCAGCTCTGTGAGGTCTATGGGCCGAACATTATGAGTAAGCAGATGGTGCGTTGCTGGTGTCGGCAGTTTTCGGAAGGTCGTCAAAGTGTCCATGATGGAGAGCGATGATTTCCTCGACAGGATCGCCACGGGCGATGAGACGTGGATTTCGCACTTCACCCCGGAAACCAAGCAGCAGTCAATGCATTGGCGGCATAGTGGATCTCCGGTCAAGAAGAAATTCAAACAGACGCTGTCGGTACAGAAAGTGATGTGCACCGTGTTTTGGGACAGGAAGGGCATTTTGCTCATTGACTTCCTTCCCAGAGGTGAAACGGTGAACGCTGACCATTACTGTGAAACACTAAGGAAATTGCGATGTGCCATTCAAAACAAGAGGCGTAGCATGCTTACTGCAGGTGTTGTGCTCCTCCATGACAATGCTCGTCCACATACGGCTCGGCGCACAGCAGCTGTTTTGACGGAATTTGGCTGGGAGTTGTTTGATCATCCACCTTACAGTCCTGATCTGGCTCCCAGCGATTTTCACGTTTTCTTGCACCTCAAGAAATTCCTGTCCTCCGGTGAGCGTTTTGGCAACGACGAAGAGCTGAAGACGTCTGTCACACGCTGGTTCCATTCACAGGTGGCAGAGTTCTACGACAGTGGGATCCAAAAGTTGATACCACGATACGATAAGTGTCTCAATTCTGGTGGTTGCTATGTTGAAAAATAGCTGAACTTTTGCTGTACCTGTTGCCAATAAATGGTTTCCTGAAACTGTGTTGGTTTTTTTTTAAAAAAAATAGGGAAACTTACTTTCTGGATGCGCCTCGTAGCTTTCTGCGGCCAATCCACCTGCTTCCTGAATCGACGCCATCTTGGAATCACCTGATCTCTCGAAGTCACATGATCCTCTCAGTGTGCAGTGTTGCAAGGTAAAACTTATATACACTGCTGTGCAGTAAAAAAAAAGTAAAGTGCTCCCCTGTGCTTTGCACCATGCCATGAAGGCATATAGGGGGGGGGGGGGTTCAGGGTTACACACTTTCTTGATCTCCGCCGAGCTGGGGGTGATGGTGATCAGCACCATGCCCCTAGCCTCCTTTACCTCCCAGAGTTTCCTCCGGGTACCCACTTTGCACAATGCTGGGTTGTCACCGGAGCTGCTTGAACAAGTGGAAAAAATCCTGGTTCTCCCCCGCCACGGATCGAACCCAGGTCTCTCACATAGTAGTCAGATGCCCTAACGACTGAGCTACCGTGGTTTATGCTGTGCAGTACAAACTTTATTTCACAAAGTTATAGTGAATTTAAATGTGGGAAGGTCTTTTGAAAAACACTGTACACCAACAAAGTTTGCAAATTTGAGGTTTAAAAAACACACTGAATTTACAATAAAAATTATATAACTGTGTTATTGATTTGCATTGGCTTAGAGTTGCATCATTAATTCTGCATGTTCATGTATTGGTAGTCATGTGTTATCTCTATATTTTACATTTATATCACATCATCTCAGGAAAACAGATGATCATGAAATGTATAGCTAAATGTAAGTGGACATTTCCTTCACTGTTTAGATGCAAGTTGTTTTTGTCCATGAATATCATAGATAACCTATGATTACTTTGTGTGGAACTTGGATTTCAAAAGCACACACACACTTGATTTTTACTTCTGCAATTAGCCAAAAGTGACAGAAAAGCATTATAAGATAAGCAATATTGATTTGTATTGTTTCTTATGAACAAGTGTGTCCTGTTTTTGCATATTTATTGTTGCTTTTCTTGCAGGCTTGTCTGAGTTTGACATAATGCCGAGAGATCTGAAGGTACTTCCAGGTCAAACAGCACATTTTAGTTGCGTAATTACGGGTGTACCATCAGCAAATATCACATGGCTCAAGGATGGGCGACCAGTCGTTTTTGACGAAAGCAGGATGTTGGTGTTACCATCAGGTAAGGACAAGGGACTCAAATTAGGGCTGAACTGATACTGGAAAGAGTGAATTGTGTCCATTTTGGTTGAAATTTAATCATGGTCACCTGTCTGTGTCAAGAAGGCATACTAAAACTAATCAGGACCAAGACCTCAAAGTGGCCATTTACTGGGTGATGCATGATCATTGCATTGAGCCCCATTGCCACTGTTTTTTGGCCTTCTAGAACTGAACCCCAAATTCTTCTTTTTCAACGAGCTTCCCAATTATGCGAATGGTTCTTGGTCAACACCAGAATTATAGAGCTCCCATCAGGGGTGAAATCTGGGCCAAATTGTATAGAGCGACCACCAACAGAAGAACCTTCGGCCAAAATCCTTCATGCACCTCCCCACCCCCTCCCCCATTGGTTCAACTCAGGCTATAAGGAAGGCTCCACTCTACCCCTCCCCTCCATGTGGGAGTACGATTCACAGGAGTCGCAGGTCTGCACAAGCTCTTTTGCTCGTGATTCCACTATACCAATGGCAAGAGCCATGTAGGGACCTGCATAATTGGTGTAATATTTTTGCACTTTTTCATATTATTTTCCATAAATTTTGTATTTTCAGAAACACACCATTCCCAAAATTAAAATGGTAAGAATTTGCAATTTGTATATATATTCTTAGCTTCTTGGACCCCCACTACAACTTAAGTGACATTGCAAGGAATGATTGACAGAAGAAACATTTCTACCTCAAACCTGATGTTCAGATTGGAAAAGGACATACAGTTTAAAGTGTGATCCAAACCACTGACAACAAGTCAAAGATGAATGCATATTCCTGATTTTCAAGGTGTGTGATGCTAAAAGTGGCGAAATTTGTGAGAAACATGAACAATTGTGTAAGAGACTAATTTTTCATAATTTTATAACATACTATGGATAAAAAAACGTATGTAGCATATAATTGTATTCCCTTACAATCACTTAGTGGTAGCAATCGATGTTCTTCTGTGGTGTTGTGATTGCAAAAATTTCAGATACCTACCGTGTAAGTGAATCGATGATTAAAAGAAAAGAAGGTAGATTTTTAGTTCCAATATAGATGCAATACTTTCTTGTCGCGGTGGCTCAGTCGGTAACGCGTCTGACTACCATGCTCAAGGTCCCGGGTTCGATCCCCGGCCAGTTCAAATCCGGGAACTTTTCTAACGGTTGAAGCGGCCCCGGCGCCCACCCAGCGTCGAATAACATGGGTACCTGGAGGAAACCCTGGGGGGTAAAGGCGGTCAGGGGCGTGATGCTGATCACATCACCCCCACTCACGACCGGATCAAGAAAGTGTGGGGCGTTACCCCCACACCCCCTATACGCCTTCATGGCGTGGTGCTATGCACAGGGGAACACTTTTTCTTTTTTTTTTTTACTTATGCTAACATATTTTTATTTTTAAAAAATACTTATTATTTCCAAAAGTGAGTAATTCACACCAGTGCAAGTATGAAGCTAACACATTTTGCATGACATATGAGTAGTATTTTCTATGTAGGTTGCATCACATCTTGTGATCATTACCCAAGGAAGAGAAGTGCAGCCAAAGCAGTTGGCACCTTTCGCTAATAATACAGTGACTATGAGTTACATGATCTGCATTGAAAAACTTCGTTTCATGTGTCTGCTAGTAAGAATACAGGTTTCATCTTCAAGGTTCCTCTCTATCGTAAATCTACGCAGCAGTTGAAACTAGAATGGAACATGCTATATGCTTTCTCATAAGAAAACTATTGTTGGTGGCATTTGGGGTGTAAGGGGTGATCCACTTGGACGACACCCAAACTATCAACCTTTATTTCATGTAGTAACACCCTGGATTGCATTGTGCAGACTAACGAGGCTCTGTCATCTGGACTCACAGCCAGTATATTCTGGAATTGAATCCTCAGAAATGCTCCTGCTTCATCATTCCCACAAAAAGTTTCCTCTCAAAATGATCTTGGTGTTATCATCGATGAAAAACTAAACTTTGATGAGCACATTACAGATACTACTAAAAGAGCTATGCTATGCATCTGCTTGGTCTTCTGTACAGGGTCACTGAAATCCAAAACCAATCACCCACTAGCATATTTCTCCCGTATTCGTGAATACTGCTCCCCCATTTAAACCATGGCTTCTATAACTAATCTTTCCAGGATTACCTCGTCATTTCTCACCATAGAATACCTTCTCTCAGACACCTCCATAAAACAGATATTATGTCTTGTCTTGAATATCCAGCCACCACGCACTTGTCATGAAATTTGTGCATAAAATCATCAAGAGTAAATTTAAAAACTGAATTCCTGATCATTCAATTTAATTTACGAATACGCTCACAGACAACAAGCAACGTAAAGCTCTTCATATCCCACTACAAGGCTCTCCCTTCTACAACTGTTTCTTTTCTGTAGACTTCTCCGTTTTTATAACAGACTGCCTCCAAATATCAACATTTTATTGCCAGAACATAGTTTCCTACAATTACTAAGAATGTATGTGTAACTTTAAATTTTTTTCTGTGCCATCTTGTATTGTTTTGTTTTGTTGTTGTTTTCCTGTTGGTACAGTTTCAGCATAAAATGGTCTTTCAGTACTGTACTTTAAATTTAAGTAAATAAATAAATAAATAATTTCATACGCATCTCTGAACTAACTTCTCATTTAAAAACTGTATGTGGATGGCTATATATAACCAAACCTTTTAGCAATTGTTCTTCTCGAGATAATCAACAAATACATATTTATATTCCTTGTGATTTGCAGGTTCCCTTGAAATAGATGAAGTAAAGTTATCTGACGAGGGAGTGTACCAGTGTAATGCAAGCACCTCAGATCAGTACCGTTTGAGTGATAAGGCTCAGCTTGTGGTGGATAATATTAGAGGTGAGTTATAGTAATAGCTAGGGGCATGCATATTTAGTTTTTTACGAAAACACGAAATGTGAAATAGCACATTGTAATGATAATTTTTCATGTTTTTGAGAGGTATGAGGTGCATTTTCTTACCATGTTTTGTCACAAAATGATGCGAAATGAACTGCAAAATGCAAAATAAACTCTTAAAACACAAAATTTAGGGTTTATTATGGGTGAGGATAAAACTAATATCATTTTATTTTAACAAGATAAATGCATATTTGTGTGTGTGTGTGTGTGTGTGTGTGTGTGTGTGTGTGTGTGTGTGTGTGTGTGTGTGTGTGTGTGTGGGTGGGTGGGTGGGTGGGTGGGTGGGTGGGTGGGTGGGTGGGTGGGTGGGTGGGTGGGTGGGTGTGTGTGTGTGTGTGTGTGTGTGTGTGTGTGTGTGTGTGTGTGTGTGTGTGTGTGTGTGTGTGTGTGTGTGTGTGTGTGTGTGTGTGTGTGTGTGTGTGTGTGTGTGGGTGGGTGGGTGGGTGGGTGGGTGGGTGCGTGCGTGCGTGCGTGCGTGCGTGCGTGCGTGCGTACGTACTTGGATGCATCATCATTTATGAACATAACACAATTTTGAGTAGTTCTTATGATGAACACATTAGCAAACCAACACAGGAACATAACAAATCAACTTGAATAGTGTCAGAACCTTTTATCAATCAAGTTTGTTACCTTCTTCCCCATGCAACTCTAAAGCAAACTAAATTTAAGTGTTATGGAAATTTCACACCCTAGAGATAAGTGACATATGTCGCTTGGAAGCTGTGATGCTTGGCTAGTGTTCCATATGTTGAACGCTCCGATGAATAATTGGAAAGCGTGCAATTCGGAGAAAGATGTCAAAATTCAACAAGATATTTACTAAGAACCTAGACAAGCATGCACAACATACAAATTTTGCCTCATTCTTGCCGAACACAATAGCTAGGAGTGTACTAGTCTTATTACCGCCAACAAGAATGAAGCATGCTCTACAAATGGGGACCGAACGGACATGCACAAAGTGCCCGTTATATTTAAATTGCAATCTAATTAGAATTTCTCCCAACAAATTATATATGCACCCCCTCCTTAATGTCTATTTGTCTTTTATTTACGTCTTGTCAATTACTGAAAAATAATTGCACATGGTTGTGACCAACACACATTTCCGAAATGTACATATTCATTAAACAAAACATAATTCTTATGCACTCGGAGAATTATTAATCCTATTAACTATCATGCACTAGATTACTAATTGCAAATGTGTAGCCTCAGTATTGCCAACACTCGACATCTCTGAAAATGTATAAAAATACACATCAGTTATCAGAGTTCTATATTCGCGTCTCTATTAAATCATTAATAATCAGGGTCAAAAATAGCGTTCATAAATCAATGCAAAAAGGTACAATTCATTTCATGCACAAGCACTCTTATGTTAAGTCAAAGAGTAAAGAACAGTCCTCGTGGCATTTATATAACATATGTTACGTCAGAAAGAAAAGTACTATTTAATAGGGATACGTAATCGTTCTTGTCCAGACGATCGTGGCTACGCACTTGCAACACAAAAATGTTCGTTGGAAAAAACAATGGTTATATATTACCTAAAGTTCCGAGATGTAAACTTCTCAAGCCACATGGTATATTGTGGCTGACACACAATAGCGGTCAAAAACCTGAAGTAACATGCAAAACATCACGTAGGCACGGCCGGTCAAGGCGATCCAGCTGTTAATGTTTTTACGTTGTTTTCCTCTTTGTTTCTGTGCAGGAACTGCAGCAGGAAATTGAGGAAATAACCTCAATGCAAAATGTTCCTCTAAATGCCACTAGGTGGCAGGCGTGCTTGGAGCTGTCAGGTGCAGAGACACCTGATGGCGGGAGTGAGAACTTGGTTTATTACGTTAAGCCAGTTCATATGTTAGTATATGAGAATAGCGTAAATTATTCGCTATGTCACAAAGCGAACCCTCAGTAATCAATTGAACCTTTTGAACCAAAGCGACACTTGTTTGCTTGCATGCCACTCGGACTGGGACTGGGCCATTTTCTCAATACCGTGCATCTGTCACCTCAGTTTGTTGTACTCACGAACCGGCAGTCTTACAACATTTTTGAACCCCTAATTTGTTGATATAATATAAGTATCAATAAGATCAATGTTTCGTGATTTAAACATAACATTCTTTTGGCTTTGTAAAGTTTGTTGGTACAGTTATCGGCTGTAATTTGCCTTCAATATCATGTGGAGAGAACCTATTTTGGTCATTTAGGGCTTGACTGCTCTTGTTTGAAACAGCCAGCGTTTTGAGGCAAATCAATCAAATTTAGTGCAGTGTATCTCAACCAGCGGACCATGGACCAGTACCAGGCCCAGGTATCAATTATACTGGGCAGCGGGATGTTCTGCTAAAAGTGGTTGGCAAATCACATTATCCTAATTTCATATTTCAGTTGAGAATTTCTGTTTTTTAAGTCCACTTTATGTGCAAATAGACTAAACAGGACTGGACCTACAGTTTAAAGTGGGATCTGCACTACTATGTACACTGCAACAGTTCTTTAATTCAAAGACATTTTACAATTATATTTTGTTATTTAGTTGTGAGCATAATCTGAAAAGAATGAAGAAAATTCTGTTGTGCTACTCTGTTCAATTTTGATGTTATTTTGTTTGTTATTGGTAACTATAGTGACTGTAGAAATTGGTTAATATACTAATGTGATAAGTAACATTTGAAAAGTTATTTTTATTTAAAATATTGCAACAAACTGCTCCACACTGGGGACAGTTGCAATAAATTGGCGACCTAGAGCCAGGATTCGAAATTTGTGAGTTGATAAGAACTGAACTGATATGCTATAATGAAGAAAAGGGAAGTGCCTTACGTGCTTCGAAGTAGTGTGTGCCTTCAACCGGATCTCAGTGATGTTGCTGAAGTAAGCAACGAAGAGGACAATTCTGGTAAGCAAATGGAGGATTTACTCTGTTGTAAGGACAGATTTTCTGACACTCGCATGATAGGATGCACGTTATGCAAGAAATGGGTACATGTAAATTGTAGGGGTCTTACAGTTATTCACTGGGTAATATTCAGCTCTATGAAAGAAGACTATTACTGTAAGTCATGCAAGCCAGAATTCAATCCATTCACTCTAAAATCATACTTGGATACGGTAAATCCCAATATTGACCAAATTTTATCTGCTTTTCACTTGAGTTTGGCCCAACATGAGAATAGGTTGCAAGACAAGTTGCTCCAGAATACCGAAACGCTGGAGAATAGGTTACTTCAGAACACTGAAGCTTTGGAGAATAAGTTACTTCAGAATACTGAAGCTTTGGAGAATAGGTTACTTAAGAACACTGAAGCTTTGGAGAATAGGTTACAAGATAGACTTGTTCAGAACACTGAAGCTTTGGAGAATAGGTTACAAGATAGACTTGATCAGAACACTGAAACGCTGCGCGAAAGTTTACAAACAAACTGTGAAGTTTGGGGCACAAAATTGGTTAGGTTGCAGCAAAGTACTGAAAAACTGAACGAAGGACTCCAACATGTAGAAAATAAGTTGCAACAGGTTTCTGATTCTTGTCAATCAGCTAATAGGTTACTAAATGAACGTATAAATGATGAAGTAACTTTATTAAATTCGAAAGTCAGTGATCTTGAATCAAAACTAGACCATCATGATGATGAGTTAAAGCAACACGTATCAAACAAGTTGTGCCAACATGAAACTTCTATAAGTACACTACAAACAAATATGAATACTACGCAGGTAAAGTTGCAAGAATTTGATTCTATGCTTAAGGATTTAAATGAGAAATGCATTAACTTAGAGCAAAGCGATGTTATTTGTACTAGTATGGTTAGAGACGTTCTACAACCAGATAAAGAGCTAAGTAATGTTGATGCACTTATTAATGAACATAGGCACATAGCATGCCAAACTGATACAAGATTAAGTTCTAAAATAAAGCATGTTGTTTTTAGTGAACACAATAAATGCGAAACATTTCATACAGGTTCTTCTGGCTATGATACATCTGATGCTGAAGTGAATTCTGTAAAGGAAAATGTAACCAAATTGTGCAAGGGCAAATCTGCTCACAATAAAAATAGAAATAAATTTGCTAAAGCTTCCACTTCACAAGGCAAGGATACATATGCATTGCGGCATTGTGTTTTAGATAATACTGAATTTACTAATAGCAATCCTACTGTTGACAAAATCCATTGTACATGTTCACTAAATAACCATTCATTTCTTTCTTCGTTGAACAACTCTTTACTGTATGATAATAAGCACGTACATACTTGTGATACTGAAAATAATGCACCTAGTTCTTTATGTGCTACAGACACATCAAAGCAAATTTGTTCTACATCTAACAGAAATTCCATACCTTCTAGAACTTATGTTGCTTGTGATAGTAAAGACAATTTCACAGGTCTTGAAACTTCAGTATGTGATTGCCAACGTCAAAGTACATGTCATTCCTTAATCCATGATCAGTTTCCTGATGACTTAAATGTAAATCATAGTCCTTGTACTAGAACAAACTGTACTTATAACCCGATGTGGCTGAATAATGATTCTACATGGAATTCTTATAATCAGTCTGATACATGCTCTAATAGATTTTCACGAGTTAGTGAACTTAGTCAATTGCCACGTTTTGGAGGAGATGTTTCAAAACAGTCTGCTAGAGAATTTATCGAACAACTAACTACAATGTTAAACATAATTGGTGTTCCTCCCAAGTATAAATTATGTATAATTCGTAAGTGTTTTTATAACGTAGGCGCTTACTGGTTCAACAGTGAAAAGAAGAGTTTCATTTCTTATGAGGACTTTGTACATAAATTTCTTGATCAGTTTGCATCTAATGAGTTATTAGAAAGTCAGTTGACATTGTTACGATCAAGAAAATACAACCCAGCTTCAGGTTTGTCATTGGAAGCATACGCTTTAAAAACGTACTCTGCTTATTGTAACCTTGTGGAAACTCCAAACAAAGTTGAAGTAATACGGATGATTTTGAAACAGCTACCTGAGTCAATTTCAAAGAATGTGGGCTGCCATAATATTACAGATCTTAAGCAACTGACGCAGAAATTAAGGACTATTGATTTGTATTCGAGCGAAAAGAATAAAAGTTTATCTTTGCCCGGTGATAATACAGATTCTGATGACAAGGCTAATAAGAAGAGAAGTTTCGACAGACCAAAATACTTCGTCAGGCAAGTAAATGTGGAGCGGAATTCTTATGATTCTACAACACAGACCGAAAATGCAGGAATCAATGTAAATCATCGCCCATCTCCCAGAAGATTTGAACGCAATCCCTCAAGAAGGCAGTTTGTAAGGTCTGAAAGAATTAATAATAACGTAAATAATTCGAATTTCAGACTTGGCAATACCCCAACATCTGATAACAGAAGATATAGTAGAACTGGAAATTACAATGAACAACCAATAGAGTATGGTAATGCATCTCATAGTTCACAGGAAAATAGTGTTACAGTAGGCAGCACCAACTTGCAGCGTAATTCTGCAAATATGGAACACCTAACTCCGACTGCTACTACTACCACAAGTGCACATTCTTCTAACTACTTAAACAACTAAGGCAGGGTGATATGCTCCGATTTACCTTGCCACAAATAAATGCAAAGGAGCTGGATGGTAGAGTTAATAATCCTTATTTAGTACATGTTAAGGAATGTCTGAAGGATTATAATAAAATTAAATCTTTAGGCGTTACAAGAGATAAAGTTTTATCTGTAGCATTTTTATTAGAATGGTACGATTCTGAACCAGAGCGGATTATGTCAGAAAACGGTACTCCAATACCAAAAATTGAGAATCCAGAAATACAAGGTAAAATTGCGGATCTGTCTTTAAATTGTTTAATTGATACTGGAAGTCAGTGTAATTTATTAGATTATAAAATCTGGACAATTCTAAGTTCAATTATACCAGGAACAAAATTGGAACAATTAGAAGGAATACAATTGGCTTGCTTTGCAGGAGATCAACGTATAAAGGTAATGGGTTTCAAATATGTAACAGTTCAAATAGCAAATGAGTTTTTCCACATGGGACTGTATATTGTCAAACAATTACAAGCTGATTTAATTTTGGGTTCGCCGTTTTTGTGGCAATATAAGGCGATTATAAATTACAGCAACGCAACCGTCATGCTTTCGAATTCATTAGGTCAGGAAATAATTACTCCGTTTTTAGTGCAATCTGAAGAAAGTCTTCCGTCAATGAAGGGAATAGTACGTTCTTGCAAATTACCAATTTCAACCACTTCACAAATTGAAGGAACATCTGACATCGCTTCGGAGGAAGATATTCGGCGTGCAGCCTACATGAACAATACTGTTCCATCTGATTGTTTGGATCAGTTATTTCATCTTCTTCTCGAATACCAAGTTTTATTTTCTGACAGACCTAAAAAAGCAAATGTGGAAGCTTACGATATACAATTGGATACTGATGTGCCAATAATAGCACCCACTTACCCTGTTCCTTATGCTAGACGGGATGATATGGAAAGAGAGTTACAAAAATGGCAACAGTGGGGCGTTATACAAGAAAGCACATCTCCCTATAGGAATCCACTCCACATAGTCCCAAAGGCGGGAGGTTTATGGAGACCAGTGGTCGACTTCCGTAAATTAAACCAACACGTAATTTCTCCGATGACACAGGTAGAGCCTATCTCGGAATTACTACAAAGATTGAAGGGAGCAAAATACTTCACATCTATTGACCTTAGTTGCGGTTATTTTCAGATTCCTTTGACACCAAGGTCGTTTAAGTTTACGGCATTTTCTTATAGAGGTATTTTGATGGAGTTCCATTTTTTGCCTTTTGGAATCAAAAGTGCCGTGAGTGTGTTCGTTGATAGAATGCATAAAATATTTGGCAATCATACAAATTCTTTCCTGATTGTTTATATTGATGATATTTTAATTTTCTCTCCATCAATTCAAAACCACTTAGAACATTTACGTTATGTTTTATCAACTCTGAAGACAGCTAATATGTCTATTAAATTGTCGAAATGCAAGTTCTTCCAAACTGAAATACATTTCCTAGGCCATGTGATTTCTGGAGAAACCATTCATATTGATCCTGAAAGGAACCAAGCAATCATGGATTTTCCAGTTCCTCAAAACAAGAAGGCTCTAAGGAAATTTTTAGGAATAGTAAATTGGAGGAGAAAATTTGTTCACAAATTTGCAATGATAGCTGCTCCTTTGTATGATTTACTAAAATCAAATAACAAGTGGGACTGGAAGGAGAATCATCACCAAGCTTTTAATGATTTGAAACAGCTAGTTACATCTCCTGATGTATTAGCTCAACCGGATTTTAGTAAAATTTTCCATCTTAACACTGATGGAAGCAAAGTTGGAATTGGAGGAGTTTTATGGCAGTTATCAGATGAAGATGAAACGTTAGTAATACAATATGTTAGTAGAGTATTGCGTGGTACAGAATTAACTTATTCAACTCATGAGATTGAATGTCTTGCTATCCTCTTTTCAGTAGAAAAGTTTAGTGTTTATCTTAGTGGAAGAACATTTGTTATTCATTGTGACCATCAGTCACTTTCATGGCTGCAGTCGGCTAGAAGTTTAAACCCAAGACTAAACCGCTGGGCATTAAAACTTCAAAGTTTTGATTTTACTGTTGAACATATTCAAGGTTCTACCAATATTGTGGCTGATGCCTTAAGCAGATATCCTGCAAGGTCACAGGGAGATTTATTCACATCGAAACTCTACGTTAATAATACAAATATCGATCTCCTATCCCAAGATACTCCACAATACTGGGTACAATCTCAACAAAATGATGAGCAGTGTCAAAAGTTAAGAATGGCGATAAACAAAGGAGATTCTAAGTTTGAAATCAGAGGTCATTTTAGAATGCATGAAGATATCTTATTCTATAAATCTATTGCGTCTGAACACTGGAGAATATTTGTACCTAAAAAAGCTGTGGAAAAGGTACTGTATGATCATCATGATTTATGTGGACATTTTGGTTATTCAAAAACGTTCAGAAAGTGTTCAAAATTTTTCTTTTGGCCAAACATGAAAGCCAGCATTAAATTATATCTGAGAAATTGTCTTGAATGTGCCAAGTCAAAGCAGAGAGTGCAACGTATCACACGAGAAGATCTTCACATATTAACTCCTAAAATACATCAATTCCTTTCATTAGATTTGATTGGTCCGTTACCAGCTTCTCAAGGTTATCAATATATACTAAGTATAGTGGATCTTGCAAGTAAATTTATTATGGTTTATCCTTTGCGTAAAGCTTCATCTATGGAAATTATCAATAAACTAAACCAATCGTATTTTCATCATTATCCTGCATGTCTAATTATATTAAGTGATAATGGTTCACAATTTAAATCTAAGGAGTGGCGAAGTTTTATTACCTCCAAGAACATCAAGCATATTTTTACTTCGCCATATTCACCACACGCTAATCCAATTGAACGCTACAATAAAGAGATTGTGCGTTTACTGAGGTTATTTTGCAAGGATAATCATAAATCTTGGGCTAAATGTTTGACAAACGTTGTCAAATTGTTGAACAATTCATATTCTGAATCTATTGGTTTTACACCTGCGGAACTATTTTTACACGATCAAGTTAAAGATAATATAACTAATATTGTCGATTGGCCTGAGAATATTGAAGAATTATCCTGGAAGGCAAAATACTTGGAGCTAAAAGAAAAACTTAAACATCGAAGAAATTCTAAAGGTGTTCAAACAAGCTCTGGTACTAAAAATATTGTCAAAGGAGATTTAATCATGATTAAAAATCATGCTAAGAGCTCTGCTTTAAACAAAACTATCTACAAATTATATGATTTGTTTATTGGCCCATTCTTGGTAATAGAAGTAAGAAACAATTGTGCGACTGTAGTTTCTCTAGATGGAAAGGGAACAAAAGGTAGACAAAACCTAGAAAACATTAAACATTTTAATTGTTCGGAGGAGAAAAGAAAGGAGTTGTTAAGAAATACTGATTTATGTATTAATTGTACATAAGGGTTGAATTTGTTGTAATTTTGTGCAAAAACGAGTTCCGTTGTTTGCATTATGTATTTTATTATCATGTGTAAACCAGCATGAATTTATTATCTCTGTTCTTTTGATCATCATAGTATCTTTTATGTAAGAACTTATGTTTGGCTTCTATTCTCATCAGTATGGTGTATGTCAATGTATTGAGGAAGAGTGTTGACACGAATAACAAAGGGAGAATTATACAAAGTGTCTCTCTGGAAGAATGATAAGAAGAAATATATATATATAATGTAAGTTGAATGTAATGTGGTTCGCATTTTTATTGAAGGGCTTCGTTTGCACATATAGTTTCAAACGGAAGAAGTGCACTCGTTAAGAATAAAACCCTTTTAAATGGACATAAGATGGTTATGAAATAGTAATGGTAATGAGATTGCAGTAAAGAAGAAATCTACTGAAGATGGCTGTAAAGAAGATGTGAAAGGAATAAGATTGCTGCCAAAGAAGTAGTAGAAGAAGAAGTGAAGATGATACATTGAAGATGTTACGTTTGAAAAATATATGTATTTCTACATCAAAGTATGATGTCAAGGTTTTCAACCGGAGGAGGAGGCTATTGCAACAGTTCTTTAATTCAAAGACATTTTACAATTATATTTTGTTATTTAGTTGTGAGCATAATCTGAAAAGAATGAAGAAAATTCTGTTGTGCTACTCTGTTCAATTTTGATGTTATTTTGTTTGTTATTGGTAACTATAGTGACTGTAGAAATTGGTTAATATACTAATGTGATAAGTAACATTTGAAAAGTTATTTTTATTTAAAATATTGCAACAAACTGCTCCACACTGGGGACAGTTGCAACACTCCTTTTCAAATAAAGTGGCACATACTTCAACTGTCCAACCTTATAAAATGTGCCACTTTATGTGAACAAGAGTGTACCTCCACTGTGTATCGAACCCAGGATCAATTGATTACAATGCAACGACGTTACGGCCATATGCCATCCATTTTTTTAATATTTGTCAACAAGCCTAGACGTAATCGAAGTATTACTCTTTATGATTATGCCAGAATTCATGTACCAATATTTAAATTCAAGGGTACATGTTAATTTATATGTAAAATTTTAAATACTGGAAAGGTATCTGCGATGGAAATTTTTGAGGTCCAGACATTGATTTTAAAAAATAATTTACCGGGCCGCAGTCTCACGATCGTTGAGAACCACTGCTCTTGTGTTTAAGTCTTTGCTTTATCCAGGTTGTAAGTGAATGAGAGAAGTCAAGTGCATACAGTTTGGGGTCAGTGCATATGATTTTTCATGGACAACATTCCTTTCCTGAGTTTAAATAACTTATAATAACTTGCACAAATTTTACAACATAATTTACACATAGCAATGTCTCTTCTTGAGTTTTCTTCTTGTGACTAATAAACTGCTTAGTGCAATTATATTGGCATCATCATGCAAACTGCAGAAAAACAAGTGTTGCTTGCAGTGGCTTGCAGCTTGGCACTTTGGTGTAAAATGTCCTTTAAAGTATGTTTTTCAAGATGCAGCAGGGGCGATTCCTCCATGTAGGAAGTGAGGAACTTCTTACAGTTCATTTATATATATTTCCAGTTCACTACTTTTTAGGAGTTTAATGCACATTATAAAATTGTGAGCGTAGTGTTTGTACATTTGACCAGGTTCGCTACTGTTTGCTATCACTCGCTTGTTCCAGCTGTCGCCGTAAACGATGTCTTCCCTGGCCCTACTGCTGAGGAACCTCGATCTTCCAACTACAGCGAGGTGGGTGAGGGGTGTGGAAGAGTGGGGGAGGGGTTGCTCGGTTATATGGTCCAGCGAGGAAAAAGCACTCAATTCCTCATTCAGTGATGCAAACCTATGCATTATGGTTCTGAACCTAGCATAATTTGAACTTTGTTGGCACCTAGCACCCTGTATTTGGCATAAGGATAAATCTTACCTTATATCTAAACGCCTGTCCCTGGGAGACAGATAAATCTATTTTTATGGACGATACTTTGAGGAAATATATTATTTAAAGTAATATATCTTATTTGTACTTCTTCAATGGACTTGTTTCAAATAAAGTGAAGTATGCTGACCAAAGGACAAGTGTTTACAATCACATTCCAGTACACCCTCTTCTGTTTTCATCTTTTCTTTATCCTCCCCAATTTAGCAATTGAACGTTTTATGAAAGGAAATCGGTACAAAGTTGGGAGGTCACAAATGAAACACGACCACCGTTCCCAATTGTCGAATTTTCTCCAGCTTTTTCAAGCACTATACTGAATCCATTTACTTGGTTGGTTGAACCATTGTAATTGATTTGATGGGCGAAATTCTCAAAATGTTGCTTAACTATAGCAAATATTGAATAAACCAAGTTCACAACATCAAAATAGCAGCATAAATGGAACTATAAACTACATAATTAGTTGCATTTAGCATAATTTAAAAGTTGAAGAAGCAATATTCTTACCCCGGGATTGCAAAACACACGACGACAGGCTGGGAGGACTCCATAAACATCAAACCACAGATAAACATATTTACTTAATATTTTTTTATCTGTGGTGGATCTAATCAGCTTGGTGCACTCAAAAGTGGGTACAGTGTTGCAGGTGCAGATAAATGCAATCGATAGTTCAAACGATACATGTGCCTGTTCAATTGAACAGATTTTCAGTCTTTTCTCAGTCTGCTTTCCACGACTTCCTACACCTAAAAAAATCCACGAGTCGCCACTGAGATGCAGCACATTTTTAGTGAATACTATTAGTGAATATTCCATTCTGAACTTCAGTTTATGAAATAAATTATTTTGTGAATGAATCGTTGTCCCTATGTTGGAATGAATTATGCTACAGCTACGACGACATTTTTTATCACATATATTTCATTTCCTTATAAGCTGCCATAGGCCACTAAATCACTAAATAATCCAAAAATACTAATCAACACAAGGTTTTAAATCTGCTTCAATGCAGTTTGTTCACAGTTTATCACAGTTGTGTTTTCCCAGTATGTTTCTGGTATAAATATCTCCTCCGTGAATTAACCATGCCAAATTATAAGTCTGCCATATTTAATTGTCTTGGTGGGTTTCGTCTAAATGGAATACCTTATCGGTCCTCCAAAATACCTGGCTGCTATGGAAATGGCAATTTCCTTGGTCAAATCATTAGTGACCCTCAATTTGGTCCCCAACATTCCTCAATTATGCATTATATTTAAAAACATTTATTGTCATACTATAGCTTAAGTGATGCCCTAAAATTCTTAAATGAGTTTTTTTTTTCTTAATCTCCAAAATGTAGTTTAGGAGGAGTTTTGAAAATGTCATTAGAATTTGGAATCTACCTTAGCATATGAAAAATCCATTTTTCATCCACAATCTTGAAATGCTTTGAACAAATGCAAATGCAAAACAAAATCATTCCTGAGGTGTATCTAGTTGTGGTTAATTTCAGCTAAAAACCTCTATATTTGCTGCTGTTTTTGTGCTCTCAAAATTGGTGACTTTTCGTAAAACATGCACCGTATTACAGGTTTTTTTTATTAAGAACTCAAAGCTCAAGTGATGCCTTAACTTTGCTGAGACGTCTTTCTTAATCTACAAAAATGTATTCTAGTCAAATACGAGCATAATAAAGCTCTCGGAAGACATTCTATATCAGTCTTGTCTTTCTCCATCTGGAAACATGGCGACCAATTTTTCTCAATACAATGCGAGACCAATCCTTCAAGTAATCTTGCATCTGTAAAATTTGCAACCCCAAAGCTTTACAATTATGGCAGTTCATGAATACAATGTTTGTGATTTTACCACCACTCCTGTCCTAAACTATGAAATATGATTTTAAAAGTTTTACTGCAAAATTGCGAACCAATGAAATCTCTAAAATGACATGGACGTCAAAAATTTTTGAAGAATGAAATGAATGTTAACATGTGTAAGTACAGTAAATTGAATGGCAACTAGGAAGGAAGTTGAGGTTTCTGCCATGTTGTTGGAGAATGGTGTCATCAACCGAATGTCATGGGAAGTGTTGAATTCTTTGTCTGCTGTTCTCTTGCTGGCCAAGTTGAATTGGTCAATAGGCACTCACCCTGACCCAAGAACTGTGGGGTATTTCTTCTTCCCTGTTCCCCTTCCATTGCAATAAACAGGACTGAAGAACTGACAGCAGGGCTCGACTACAATTCTGATAACCTCCTTCATAGTTGTCAGTTCCTTTAAGAATGTTAATGATCTATTAATGTTATTCAAAGAACATCTTGAACTTTATACTGGATACTTCCCAAGAAAGCATTCCAGGTTGGAGAACAGGAGGTCCATCCAGAGATGGACACAAGGGACGACCACACAGCAACTTCATTGGTATTACCAAAATGTCATATCAGTAGAGGCATGCATATTTTGTTTTTGCTGAAAACTAAATGTGAAATAACACACTGTAATTTTCATTTTTTGTTTTTAAAAAGTTTGAGGTGCATTTTCGTACCATATTTTGTCACGAAATGACGCGAAATGAACTGCAAAATGCGAAATAAACTCTTAAATACGAAATTTAGAGTTAATTTACAGACTCGACACTTTCTGAAGTCTGAATTATCCTGCGAGTTGCGCAAATCGTGGAAAATTGATTAATTCTGCTGTAAATATTTGAGAAGTAAAAGTGAAACCTTTTACACAAGAATAAACTTAATCCTCTGATACCTACATAATGTGATAATGTTTCTTTTGTGTAATAAGTGTGGTTCTCTTTCACCATTTTAACCGAAATGCCATTTCTTGTACCACTTTTGATCCCGAAATGTGACCAGTTTTTGTACAGTAATCTCGATGTTTTATTCAGCATAAATATGTGTGTGTACATGTTGGTCCACTCCCAATATTTAATGTACCTTCAGGCTTTCACTTGACAGTTTCTATTCTTGTTATGTATGGTGATGTAACTCATTCAATGCTTTCTTTACAGATCTTGCCCAGCGGATATCCCAGCCGCTTTTCATTGCCACTCCTCAAAGTATTGTTGTTACGGAAGGAAATGCTGTAACGTTGGACTGTGCAGCTATTGGGTCCCCAAGACCTTGGATCACTTGGCTGAAAGATGGTGCAACGATTGATATGGCGTAAGTAGACTGTACAGGTTTCCATGTGCACACTTAAACCTACAATGTAAAATTTCTTAAGGTGCACTGTTGTATCATGTTACTACTAGTGCTTAACCGATACCACTCTGAACCAATACCCATATTGGTGCTTGAAACTTGTAATAATTAAAACTTGTTTAAAATATTGACCAATGTTATTCCCATCCAATTATATTCATCAATTTCCCATTAGTTTTGCTTTAAAATATTCAAGATTTATATCAGAATTTGAAAATATTGCAGACTCTTTTTAATTTGAACTTCAAGGGGACATGAAAGAAATTGAAATAATCCAAAATTTGAATTAACAAAAACCTGTATCATTAAAGATGATTTCAAGGGGAATAAACTTCTGTTCGAATTACAGAGTAATTTGAATTATAAAGTAAAGTGTTCCCCTGTGCTTAGCACCATGCCATGAAGGCATATGAGGGGGTGTGGGGTAACGCCCCACAATTTCTTGATTCGGTCGTGAGTGGGGGTGATGTGATCAGCATCACACCCCTGACCGCCTTTTATCCCCAGGGTTTCCCGCATGGTGTGGTGCTAAGCACAGGGGAACACTTTACTTCTTTACTTTACTTTACTCACATTAAAGGACACCACATCAATCCACACCACTACTTCACAACACTGACTTTCAACACAATATAACCTCACATGACAACTGTCACGTGCCTAGTCGGCTGAACACAATCACTAATGCGAAATGGAATATTTCATGGAAGCGACGACAGATGGCAGGGTGCAAAAGAACGGGAAGGAAAGCTGATTGTTTAAATTAGAATAGCAGAAGGATGACCATATATATTAAAGCGAATGGGAAATAAGTAAATTCAGATTATAAAAATGTATATAAGGAATAAATAACATAATGTAAATAGGAGATTATGATAATTAAGGATATACCCATATATAAAGTTCAGTAAAGTTAATAAGCTGAGTGACGAGTTCAGAAATGTGTCCTTTTTCGATCTTTGAGATCGGATTTGATTTTGTTTACCTCTGGCGAGGAGAATATCGCCAGGTTTTGGTTGTTTTGTCCCTGGTGGCGCTGTATTCAAATTAGACGCCCCAAAGCACTTACGGTTGCACTTTTCTTTAGATGCACTGGGCCACAGGTAGCGCTTTTCCTTAGCGATCTTGGGCTGTCCCTTTTGGTGTGGGATAGGAGGTGGTGCTATATCTGTATCCAGATTTGTCGCCCATGAAATATTTTCGAGCTTGTGTTCAGGCTTCAGAAAAGAGGGAAACGTGCAAAGGTATTTGAGCTTTCAAGAAGTATACGATTGCTGTAAAAGAAGAGAAAAGAAAAATATATGATCGCTATAAATAGCAGAAAGACGAAATAGATTGATTTGCTGCAAATAGAAGATAGAATAAATAGATGATTTGCTGGAAATAGAAGATAGAAGAAATAGATGATAAATTGAAGAAAGAAGAAGTAGTCAATCATCTATTCATAAAAGAAATTGATATCATAAGAAGAAAAAAGAAGGAGGCCAAAAAACGATTTGTTGTAAATAAAAGATTGAAGAAATAGAAGAAAGAAGAAGCCAATCATTTATTCATAAAGGAAATCGATATCCTTAGAAGAAAGAAGAAGAAACCTATTCATTTAACCAAAGAAGAAATTTACGATAATAGAAGAAAGAAGCCTATTCCTTTACAAAGAAGAGATCTACGCTAGTAGAAGAAAGAAGAAGAAGCCTATTCGTTTAATGTAGAAGAAAGAAGAAGAAGGCAAATATAATCTCTTCCAAAGAAATATTCATGTACATATATCGTATAATCTCTGTAACTGTGAAGATTCTCAGAATATAGACTCGCATTTTCATCATATCCTTTGGCTATAACGCTTTCTTATTTGCATTCTCAAACAAAGAACCCATTACCCTGAAGATAATGTAGCCATGGTATACTCATTTAAGTAGTGCACATAAGGCACAACCTAACTTAACCAAAGCTGGTTCTGACCAATGTGAGAAAGTCCCTGATTGAGTAACTGCCATGTGTAAATCCATAAGAAACAGGTGAAACATAAACATTTCCATTTAGGTATGCAGTTCACAAACATGTGCCTACAATATCAGCCTTGTTGTTAGTTGTTTGCATTCAGCTGCTCTACACCACTCTCCATTACCTTCACTTCTTTGTAGAGAAAATGGTTGTATTGAACTAGAACTTCATGAATTAAATGCTTTATTTTACTTCGCTTTTGTACCACTTTTGGCTAATTGTAAGGATGGGGACAAGTCATGATATGATGAAATTGATGAATGGACACTCACAAACATCCATGCCCAGGCCAGGATTCGAACCCGGGACCCCTGGCATCGTAGCATGATGTGCTAACCACTCCACCACGGGGGCTGGCTAGAACTTCATGGAATTTGCCATAAAGTATGATCTTGCAGGTTATTTTCAACTAAGGAAGTAGGACTGTGCCAATACCATTTTAACCCAATGCACACACTCTTACCGATGCTTTGAAGCTGACTCCTGTGTTGGAGTGGTTAGCACAGTGTGTTACAGTACTAGGACTTCCAGGTTCGAATCCTGTTAGCAAAGTAAAATATACTAAATCAGTTAAGTTTTTCTTTAGAACTATGTCATATAAAGCTACCAAAGTTTTCCTTTACAAAATTTATTATATCACATTTTTTCATTTAATGTATTTCTCCCCACAGTGTTGCAAAAAATAATGAAAATTATGAATTTTACATAATTTCCTGGATATATAGACTGCAAAAGTGCAGTATGTTATTTTTATGGTGGACTCCAGGAGAAACACACATTCCAGAAATGTATCCCCTGGTATCAGTGATTAAATTCCAATCATAATTTTTCTGAGTCATCCATATAAGAAACTGTGCGCTACAATCATATTAAATGATTTTGGCACAAACTTCTACAAGCCCCTGCCCTCCCTAATGGCATAGTGGTCACATCGTCACCTTGTAATCAAGGGGTCCCAGAATTGCTGTATTTAATAAAGGTACTTGTATTGGATTAAATGGAGTAATTCCCCTTGGTGGTACAAGGCACATAGTGGTTCGGATCCATCTTGGAACTGTAGGTCCAGTCCCGATTAGCCTTGCTGTGGAAAAAGTGGACTTGAAACAAAAACTCACTCTTACAAGCCTAAATATGCTCATCTATCTGCCTATTGCACTTATTAAAAGTGTAAACTATTGTTATTTGCCTTTGGCCGTTGTTGACAAGTGGTGACAGTAGGCAAATGTTTAAAATAGTGATTGGGTAGGTCTGGATCTTTGAATATTCAGATATTAGGTCTCGGCTTTAGATATTGAATCGAGAATTTGAATATTCTATCCAAGGTTCAATATTCAGATGTCAGATCTAGGATTTGAATTGCGTTGGATTTGTATGCCCATCCCTAATTGAATAACATTGTGTATATTGAGGTGTTTGTTAGTGTGATATGAATAGACTAGAAAATAGACCAATAAAGTTAATTTCTTTGTAAAAATTTTTGACATTTCTGCAAATGATTATTTGGCCAATTGATCTTCATTTAGTTTCTCTTTGTACCAGGGACCTGGACAGCAGGTTTTTGAAAATTGGAACCGGCAGCTTACAGATATCAAAAGTACAAGAAAAGGACCAGGGTGCTTACCAGTGCAGAGCAGAGAACAGGGAGGATTCAGTCGACTCCACAGCTACTGTTGAAGTGCAAGGTTGGTATTATTTCAAAGAGGAACGTTACTTTTAAGTTTTTAACTTGCCGTAACGTAAGTGATAACTTCAAAGAAGATATGGTTGCTGCAGAGAAGTAGAGTGGGTAGAAAATGTCCCTCATTATTTTCAAGAAACTTGTTTCACTAAAATTAGCAGGAACCCCTTTATTATTATATCACACAATGCACACTAAAATATGTTATGTAACGTTTGTGCAACGTAAAATAAATATGTTGTTCACTTCATTTGGCCTTATGGAGTGAGTAAGAGAAACTGGCTCCAGATGTTGTACACTTAGTGAAATTAATCGGAAAAACTATCCAATTGTGCAACACTGAAACACGAAACTTCACGTAGGTAAAAGTACTTTAGCAAGTGTCTACTGCATGGTTGGTAGTAGGTGAAGTTTTGGAATGAAAAGGAGGGGGTGGGGGTGATTATTGGTGGTTATGTTTAGTCTGGAGGGGAGATAGTGGCATGCATGTCCGATATGTAGGCTGTTTCCCATCACCTGCGGGAGGTGGTGTTCGTGGATGGGGCTAGTACGTGGATAATAGCCACCTGGAAGCTGTTGTTAAAGATAATGTAATGGCTGTTGGTGTGGGTGACAGCAGTGAGTTAAGAGTTAAACCAATTTCCAGTGGAATGCAGACTTTATGTTCCCTGGTTTTAAATTTTCCCGCATTATGCATGCAGTGTTCATCGTCCCAATGAAGCAAAATGCTATAAAATTTTCCTTGATTTTACATTTTCCCGCATTTTATGTTCTTTCAACTTGGTCCCCTGAAAAACGTAAAATTGAGGTTTCACTGTAAATATATGAGTATAATTCTGACACATGTATAAGGTTACAGTGCAATATCTGTACATTCTAACATTAGTTACTACTCTTAATTGGGAGAAGAGAGACGTGATAGTAGATGAATTCGGAGAAACTAATACTTTATCCACAAAACTGTTTTTTTTTCTTTTTTGTTCTATTAATTTCAGTGGCCACTGCCACCATCCTCGTTGGAACTTGTACTGAGAAGCTTGCCAAGCAACAGTACAACAAGTTCCAACGAGGATGGTGGCAGTGGCCTCTGAAGTTAATAGAACAAAGAAGAGAAAAGCAGTTTCGTGGATAAAGTGAGTACTAGTTTCTCCGTATTTATTAGTCACTACATTGGAATCTCGATTTTACATTTTTCAGGGGACTGATGCAGAGGCAAGATCAGCATAAACAATACTTTATATATGTAAATGTACATAAAATGTATCCTTCTACGTGAATTTTGGGGTGGCCTTGCCCCCCCCCCCCCCCCCCAAAGTCAGCACGTACAGACAGGTATTTTATGCTGTTTTGAGACCATGAAAATTGAATGTAATGTAGGAGAATGTAAAATATGGGTTACATTATGTTAATTACCATTCATAAACAAGTAGGGATGGGACCGATTAATCGGTACTCTATCGGTATCGGCCGATATAAGCATATCGGTGTATCGGTTTATCGGTAAAATTACCGATTATTTTACAGATCCGATATATCGATAAATATATGATAATTTAGTGCAAAATTCTGCCATTTTGTTGTAATTTTTATGGATAATCTACGTGCCCTACTTTCTAAAAAAGTAAATGTCTAAATATGCAAATCCTTTTGCACTGCAGTCACCTTGAAGCACACATATATTAAGAAGGTCAATGAACCTTTCAGGTTCTTCAAGGGCCCTTTCTAATTTTATATCGGATCGGTAGAATATCGGTTATCGGTATCGGTAAATTTTATATCGGTAGTTTATCTGTATCGGCCAAAATTTCATATCGGCTCATCCCTATAAACAAGTATCATTAATATCAAAGGAGAATCATCACTATTACAGGTATTTTTTGAGTTCTATGGAAAGTATGTTACACTATAGTAATTTTTGAAGTGTATATTTTCATAGAGACTTGCAATGGTCTTACAAAATAGTGTTCACCAGCATTAACAGTTTGCATTATTTTGTCTCCACAGTGACACCACGCTTCATAAAACGCCCGCAGAGTATTTTTGCATTTGAAAAGGAAGACATAGAATTAGAGTGTGAGATATATGGTAAGCCAGAACCATATGTGTATTGGATGAAGGATGGCGATATCATCAATCAGAATGAATATCTCCAGGTAAGTAAGGTTTTTGCAACTGAAATCTTGTTTTGTTTGGACAACTTGTTGAACGTATAACTCGAAAAATTCTATATCTGAAAATCGTTTAACTGAAATACATTTTATGATAGGAGAATTAGCAGGGACCGCCGAAAAAACATGTACTACCGACAAAAATATACTATTTCTAAACATACAATTGCAATTTTACTGTACTTGGTATGATGACCACTTTTGTTAATGGGAATGAATGAAAATTGGGAAATTTTAGTATAACCATAATAGATATCTGCCATATAGAAATTATTTTTATAATTTTCAAATCTGTAAATATGATTTTGTATTTGATGTGTTGAGTTATGTTAAGTTAAATAATTCCAAATAGAAAAATCCACATTAAGATTTGTTTCTTTTAACATCACATTTCAAGTTTCAAAAATAAGAAACTACAATGTGGTGGATTTCCACTTCGCGTTGATCTGTTCCCATTAACATAAGCAATTATCAGTGATCAACGCCTTAAGTGTGGAAGGCGTGAAAAAAGAGCTTCACATTTGCTTTGACTAGATTTGACTGCCGGTGGCATACCTTAATATATAAAATAGATATGTGTGTGTATGTATGTTTGTTCCTGCATAACTCTCGAACGCCTGGAGCGATTTCAACCAAACTTGGAACATGCTTTACTTGCAATCTGGAAAGAAATACTGTGGGGGTAAGACACCCCTGGCACCCCTAGGGGTGGGGTTGGGAGGGGCTGACATGAAAATATAATCGAAAACGACCGATGTTACTGTGGAATCCATAGTTTTCGGGTTCTCTAAGATGAATAGTAACACTCCCAATGCCGTTCCACTTCAAGTTCATCACCTATCCGTAGAGGCACGCAATTTTCGTTTTTGACGAAAACACGAAATATGAAATAAGATGCTGTAATGTTCATTTTTCATGTTTCTGAAAGGTGTGAGGCACATTTTTCTACCAAGTTTTCTCACGAAATAATGCGAAATGACCTGCAAAATGCGAAATATACTCTTAAACATGAAATTTACAGTTTATATACCGACGCGACACTTTCTGAAGTCTGAAGTATCCTGTGAGTTATGCAATTCACGGAAAATTGATTAATTCTGCTGTAAATATTTGAGGTTACATAATTTAGAACTACATAATTTGTATTCATGTCCAGATATTATTAGAATAATTAAATCAAGAAGACTTAGGTGGGCAGGCCATGTGGCACGAATGGGAGAGGAAAGAGGAATTCACAGGATTCTTGTTGGGAAACCTGATGGTAAGAGACCTATAGGAAGGCCAAGACGAAGATGGAGGGACAACGTTGAGAAGGACCTAAAGGAAATCTGTAGAGATGGAAAAGAGTATATAGCTCTTGCTCAAGATAGGGACAGATGGAAGGCCTGTGTTGCTGCAGCCATGAACCTTTGGGTTTAAGAAGGCTAGAGAGTTAGTGAATATTTGAGAAGCAAAAATGGACCGCTTTACCCGGGAATAAACTTAATATGCTGGTAACTACATAAATGTGCTATTAGAAGGGGTAAGTTTATTTTGTGTAATAAGTCCAGTTTTTAAATCAAATTTAGGATTATATTCACTATTTTAAAACCAAAATGTCATTTTATAAAGCACTTTTGATGTGATTATTCACCACTATAACACCGAAATTTTATTTTATTTACCGCTTTTGAACCCGAAATCGACTCTGTTTTTGTACCGAAATTTTGCTTTTTTATTTACCATAAATATGTGCCTCTACCTATCCGGATGGGAGGTGAGAGGGGGTGAAAATTAAAATGTCAAAAATGACCAATATTAGTGTCGAATCCATAGTTGTTGGAGTGGCTAAGCTAATTGGTGACATTCACGACGACTAAATTTGGTACACATATGACTTACAATGTGGAATGAAATACTGTGGGTGTAAGACACCCCTGGCACCCCTAGGGGTGGGGGTGGAAAGGCGTGACATGTAAAAATAATCGAAAACAACCGATATTAGTGTGGAATCCATAGTTTTTGGGGTCGATTAGATGAATAGGGACACTCCCAATGCCGTTCAACTCCAAGACACCCCTGGCACCCCCTAGGGGTGGGGTTGGGAAGGGGTTGACATGTAAAAATAATCAAAAACGACCAATATTAGTGTGGAATCCATAGTTTTTGGGGTGGATTAGATGAATAGGGACACTCCCAATGCCGTTCAACTCCAAGACACCCCTGGCACCCCTATGGGTGGGGGTGGGAAGGGGTGACATGTAAAACGACCAATATTAGTGTGGAATCCATAGTTTTCAGGGTCGCTAAGATGAATAGTGACACTCCCAATGCCGTTCAACTTCAAAACACCACTGGTACCCCTGGGGGAGGGAGTGGGAGGGCGTGACATATAAAACGACCGATATTAGTGTGGAATCCATAGTTTTTTGGGTCGCTGAGATGAATAGTGACACTCCCAATGCCGTTTAATTTATTTATTTTTGCTCCTTGAGGTGGAACTAAAAATGTTGTTCGTAAATTGTTATTAAATTTGTATTATAGTGAATTTGTAAAATGTATTACTTTATAATTTGTATACTGTACTTATGCTTTTAAATAGCTGTAAATAAAATTAGTTACATTTTATGCTATAGTTAGAATTCATTAAACAGCCGGGTAGCGCCGGCTAATCAGCTAGTATATCATATGCTCAGATGTTGAGAACATTAAAATCATATTAGGGGAAATTATGCTAGCTGTAGTACAAACAATAACAGTAACAGAAGAGGAAGATCATGAAAAAGAAGGGGAAAGAGAATATAAGTTAGACATAAGAAAAGTTGTCTGCTCTTGTGTGGTGTAGTTCGTGCATAATAAAAAAATGAAACATGGCTCACAAATGGAGTTACGCGTGTTTGTTTCTTTTGAAGTTTTGTTTTAAGATTACTTTATGCACATACAAGATAAAGAAGTGGACATACATTTTAAAGTAGGATCTGAAGCACTGTTCCATATGCCTCCACCAGGTATCGAATCAGGTACTCCTTGCTTACAATGCGATGAAATTACCAATATTCCATTCTGAAAGCTGGAGTTGTACTTGTTGACCTTTGAAAGCAGTGACAGTGAAACTGAATCAGAAAGTGAATGAAATGGAGTTTTGCTAAAATAAACTCCATTTTCCATTCAACTAGTAATTTCTGATACTAATACTAGCTCATGCATATCGGCTGAGACCTAATAATAATTCCATGTGTCTTGAATATTTTTTCTTTTTAAAAGACTATTACTACATAATTGTTTAAGATGGTTCTTTTACTTTACAAGCATAATTTTCAGTAAATAATCATGAGCATTATTGATTTTCAACAGTTGACACTTATATTCTGTATTCAAAAATTTAGTACAGAGAATATTTTGTTATGATGGTCATGATTCAGTGCAGTAATTCTCTTTTTTCATTTGTAGTTGGTCAACGGTTACAACCTAAAGATTCTTGGCCTCATGGAAACAGATTCTGGAATCTTCCAATGTGTGGGAACAAATCCAGCAGGAAATGTACAAGCATCTGCGCAGCTAATCATCTTAAAATCAGGTACTTTTTTCATCTTTATGAACTGAAACCAGAGCAGTAGCTAGAGGCCAGGCAAACAGAACAGTTTCCCAGGGCCCTGATTAAGTGAGGGGCAAAAAGCGGGCAAAAAGAAAAAAAAGTTGGTAAAACTTAAATGTCATGGCACCCTATGAATCTATTAGTGCCCTCTAAACGTCAATATTATTGTCAGTTTGCAAGGAAGTAAGTCTAAAAACTGGTATGAACAACGAATCGGTGATCAGTTGAATTCTCTTTGACTGACTTCGGGCATTTTCGAGTCACAAGGCACCGAAACAAATGAGCGTCGGATACACATTAAGTTGTCAAATGGACTGTAAAATGGGGGAGAGAGAGAGTTGATTAGCGCCGTTACTGGATAGAAGTTGTACAAAAAGCATGGAAAGTTAGTACACAAAACACCCAAATGCTGTACAAACAAACTAATAAAAACAACTGACAAAAACAGACATACGCTTGGCAATGTTGCATCGGGAGAGCGATGTTACTCCTACAGCTTTTACTTTGCAACTGAGGTTGTTGACACTCATCGAAGCACACATCCACAAAGATGATTGGTAGACAGATGGAGCTATGCAGCAAAAAGTAGGTCAGCTGCCACTTGGACCCATGGTCAGTATAATCTGTCTTATCAGAGACTCAAAACATGTTTTGCAACTCTAGCTATAGTAAATAGCTAGAGTACCACATAATAGATTTTTATGTATTCTCATTTTGCTGATTGAAAAGAGTTTGGGAATATTCATGCTTGATCCATATGTAGACCTATGCTAAGTGAGGAAAAAAATTACAATTCCTTACTGTTTTTTCTTAGCAGGTGAATCCGTTCCTGCCAAGGATGTCCCTACTGCACCACGTAATGTCAAGGCAGTTATTGTATCCACAAGGTTTGTGACACTGAGTTGGACAGAGCCTTATCAGACAAATGGAGCGATCGTCATGTATTCAGTATTTTATAGACAGGAAGGAGTGGACAGGTGAGCTTTCAAACATCCGAAAAATAGCCATGTATAGTAAAGTTGCAATAATTTTTCATGTATTTGAAATTCAGTTTTTTGATGTAACATCTGTAGATTATTGGAGCAAGTGTTCCTGTTTGGTATGTGAATACACAGTATATTTTATGCTTTATACGAGAACTGTAAGTCCTCCTCCGTGGCCGCGGGGTCTAAGGTGTTGTGCTTTGGACTCCGACTGCGGGACGGTATGGGTTTGAATCTGCCTGGGCTCAGTTTCTGAGTTCTCGGCCTGTGTATAGTAGCGTAATCCGGTCTCGGAAATCTTCTATAACAGCTGAGGGTGAGGTTTCGACATTCTGACCCCACGTCACCCCATTACCGGTTGAAGATCTCCACACCTGTAGGTAGGATTGTGGAAGTGAGACTGGCAGTCTGGAAATAGGCCAAGGCCCTTCCAGGGCTGTCGAGCCACAGATTATTATTATTATTATGAGAACTGTAACACATATGTGCAAACAACTGATAGAGAACTTTTTGAACAGTGTTCAAAGTCTGCTCTTTTGTTTCATAACACCCACCCTACTGTTCCTTCATAAAAATTCTACTAGACATTTGGTAGAAATACAAAAGACTGGCAACACTGAGAGGCAGTGGGTCCAAGGAATGCTGGAGTGCATGACTTTCACCAGTGTATGAAATACTGACCTTTGTTAATAGAAAATTATTTTTCACAGGGAACGTATGGTGAACACATCAAGATCCAGGCTGGAGGAGGTGAACATCCAAGGGTTGCAGCCTGCTCGTACATATTACTTCCGTGTGGTGGCCTACAATCATCATGGCTCCGGAGCAAGCTCTGCAGAATTACGAGTGGAAACGCAACCTGAAGTTCATGTACCTGGGCCTCCCCAGCGCCTGCAGGCTACTCCCACCTCCCCCACATCAATCATGGTGGAATGGGACCCTCCTGAACATAAGAATGGACCTATTCAGTATTATAAAATGTTTTACATGGAGGTAATTAGGATTGATATCTCTCGTCTTGTAGAGCTTTCTGTGTCAGTACTAGGGATGGATGATATCGGAAATTTGATATCATGATATATCGGCAAGAAAATATTGTCACAGATGATACAACATGATATTTTTTCCACAAAGAACCTTTAATTGTGGAGTTATAACATGTAGGGACAGATTAGTTTGCACCACAGATCTCGAAATAGGCAGTAAAAACTGCAGTCACAAGTAAAGTAAATACCTAGGTAGTGGTGGTGGTAGTGGTAGTTGTAGCAGCAGCAGTAGTAGTAGTAGTAGTAGTAGTAGTAATAATTTTACGTTAACAGATTTTGCATTTTTTCATGTTATAAGTTTAGTCTTGATGCTCCCAACATAACAAAATGTTATAAGATTTTCCTGGATTTTAAATTTCTTTGGCATGATAAAATCGAGGTACCACTGTAGTTCACTTTTGAGAGCTTAAAATTTGTTTGCTTTAATGTATACACAGTTCATAGTAAGGTATGTATATTGAATGGAAAAAAATTGTGGTTTCCATGCTGCTTCTCTTTTCTTTCAACTGATTAATTCTTAAGATGATCTGCATTCGTTATTATAGGTTATGGTGGAAAAGGAGATCTTTTCCCAAACAACATATGCAGTTGTTTAAATTCAAGTAAATCTTAAAATACTAAAAAGAGTATATCACTTTTATTTTTAGTCCTCATTCCTTACTCATGAGTAAAAATAATTTAATGCAAAGGATTTTGAACATTGATATTTCTGTATTTTGATAAGGTTTCCCAGAATTTCTGTATTTTTCTTTTAATATTTCATTGTTTCAGTATTTCACTACTTGATGTTTTTCCGTTGTTTCTGAATGTCAGGGTTATTGATATACAACTCATGCAAAATATGATGCTGTAGAAACAATTCAAGGCAACTCAACAAAGAAACCTTGAAGATGTAAGTGAGTACGAAAAAGATTTCGGAATTTTTTTTAATACTCACTTATGTCTTCTAATTATCAACCACATTTTTTATTCCCTCTAACATGAAAAAGAAACCTTCTTTATGTCTTCCTTGATGAAAGAATATAAAGTTAAATATTTCAAAACATTTGCTTGTAATAATACACATGATAATAGTTCGTATTTATCAAGATGTTTCTCTTCCATTGCAAGGGTGATTCTGCTGAGGAGCATCATATCACGAGTCCTGAAGCTTCATATCATCTCACAAATCTTGCCAAGTTCACGGAGTACAGTATTTGGGTTGTGGCATTCAATCAAAATGGTGCTGGAGCCAGCACGGAGGAAGTATTAGCGAGAACATTTTCAGATGCTCCATCTGACACTCCCCAAAACGTGACTCTGGAAGCTGCAAGCTCAACGGTTTGTTTACACCTTTTATTTACTAATGATTTCAATTTTCTGTATTGCATGTATTCGTTGCAGTAAGGGGTTTTTAAGTTTTGTTTACGAGGAAAGTAACTGCGAGGCTGAATTTTGCATTTCCTTGTGGGAGGCCGGAACTATGTTGATAGTGTGTATAAGTGTGTATAGAGTCATTCCATGCCAAACCATCCAACGGTAGTTGCAACGTTACTTTGCAACGTCAGAAATTAGGTGACATATGTTACCTCATATTGACCAAAACGAGTTGAATCTAAAAGTTAAGATTTTTACTGTGAGTTAGGTTCATGAAGGGTTTCCTATGTGCCAAATTTAAGAATTTTGAAAGGGGCCCCATCTGAGATATTTAACCCCGAAAACTGTCAAAATTCAATGAATGGCCATGTTTGAGCCCATTCTGTAAAAAAGGGGTGCATTTCTAGGCACTGATATTTTATTTAAAGACACCCTGCAGGCAGGTCTACAAATGAAAAAAAAAATCGAGCCTTAGACTAAACCCCTTCATTAAAAAAATCTGGCTTAAAAATGCAATTTTTTAACTATTGTTACCCCATTTTCCACCATAATTTTCGTACTTACAATGCAATTTCAAGCAAAACATACCTGAATATCATAGGAAGTACACTTCATTAGCTACAAAATGAATTTTGTTTCAGGTCTCTAGCTTTAATGGTTTTTGAGATATTAAGGTTTCTGTATACTGCTACATGAGCAAAAAAAGCCATGCGTCATGTTGGAAAAATGGCTGCCCCAGGAGAACTAAAGACAATAATTTTTTTTGAACATTGGTTTTAATATCTAGAAACATGTACAAACCTATGTACTAAAAATGAAATTTTTCTAAAATGGTCATGCAACCAATTTTTTAAAAATTGGTTGATTTGACATTGAATGACCCTATAATGTACAAGGTTTGCCCATAAGTAAGAGAACTTTTTTTTTTTTAGGAAAGAAAACAAGTAATTATCTTCAAATGACTTTATCACCTTCAAAATAATCACCAGAGGAGGCAATACACTTTGACCAGCATTTGTACAGGTCTTGGAAACACTGTTGATAGTCATTGACAGTAAGAGTTTGCAAAGTACGCGTAACATTTAATTTAAAGTCTGTGACGTCGTCAAATCTTCTCCCTTTCATAGCCATCTTAAGCTTGAGAAAAAGGAAGAAAATCAGCAGGTGATAGATAAGTCCGGAGAATATGGAGGGTGATTGATGCTGTCACTGAATGCTTAGCAAGGTATTCTTGTACAGACAATGCGGTATGAGGCCGACCGTTATTGTGTAACAGAAACCATTGACCAGAATCACAGAGGTCCTTCCTAACCTGCTTCATCCTGTTTCTGAGTCGACCAAGCACTTCCTTGTAATACCACAGATTGATCGTTTGGTTTTCAGGGACAAAGTCGTGGTGGATCAGTCCTTGGGAATCAAAAAATGCGATCAGCAGCACCTTTGTCTTCGATTTGGACATCCGTGCTATGATCTTGGTTCAGCCTCAACACTTTCACATCCACCTTTGAAACGATTGTACCAGTCATACACCTGGGTTCTTGATAATGCTGCATCACCATACACTGCCCATATCATCTGTATTGTTTCGGTAAACGATTTACCCAATTTGTAACAAAACTTTATGCTGTAACATTGTTCCATCTTGGTGCATGTATTTTGTACACTGCCTGCACACGACCTGCATCTGACACATTCTTTCCCCGATACCGACTACCTGTAACAGGTTGAAACATGCACTGACGGGAAGTTTAGATATAGCTCTTTGCAGTGTTGGCAGAATATAGTACCTTTTTATTTGGTTTGGTTCTTTTTTTTTTTTTTTTTTTGACAATTCATTTTCTTTATGGGTATATATGATGCTTTTGAAACTTGACTCCTACCCCATCTGTAAGAAATCTCACAAACCAAGACTCCATGGCCTTTCAAGTATTTATTGTTGCGGTGTGTATTTGGTTTACTTGGTTAGTTCGTATCGTGGAACAATTTAGGCCAGGGCAACTCATACATGCATTTGTTTTCAAAGGAGCTGTGTGTAAGAGCAATACATGCTGCCTGCAAGTAGTGTATCAATCTAGTGCCTGCAACAGGAGACATCTTTGACTCAATTTGTAACTCGTGGCAGTTAAAGTGTTAAAATATTTACTGTGTATTGTTGCGATTAATCTTTTCTTATGATCATGAGTGATTTTGGGGTAGCACATCTGTGAAAGGTACATGTGCCAATTTAATTTAAGGTAATCTTTATTTATTATTGCTTTACATTATGTCTTTCTAGTTTTTGATTTTGTTGAGTCTTTTGCTTTAACGCGCACAATAAAACCCTTAGCATTGCATTGTTTCTTTTGAGGATAGTTTAATCGATTTTGCTTCATTTGAAAGAAAGAAAAGAAGTAGGTAAGAAAATTCATATGATGAATTTTGGAAATATAAGCTTTTATTGTGTTTATTAAACCACTTAATTAATGTAGTCAAGGTGTTCTCTAATTCATAAATTCCTGAAATGTGAAATTGAATAATAATTTGCCTGGTAAAAGCTTTGAGAGTGAAGTCAAAATGCTACTTGTTTTATTTGTAATCTGAACATTCCAAAATTTGCAAATGGTAAATCATCCTCCACTAATGAGTTTATTAACATTGCAGAGCATCATTGTACGATGGGAATCACCTCCTAAAGAGCATCAGAATGGCATTATCACTGGATACAAAATCAGGTACAAGTTGAAAGGTCGGAGGAGAGGAGTTACTGTTACAACAGATGGGAATCGACGACTCTATGCTCTGACTGGATTGGAACGGAGATCAGAGTACCAAGTTCGCTTATGGGCTATGAATGTCAATGGTTCAGGGCCTCCAACAGAGTGGCTACCGATCGAAACTTACGAAAACGATCTAGATGAATCTCAGGTGCCAGATAAGCCAAGTTCAATGAAAGGTGAGTGCCGTCAAGTATAAAATTGTTAGGTTGGACTACGTCGGAAACTGGCTGCCAATATTGAAATGTTGTTTGTGATAAGTACTGGGGACAGGCTAATATTTTTGTAATCTCTTCTAGAAATTTGAAGGTAACTGTCTTATATTTACAGGGGTGGAAAATGGACATTAAAGTCAGTACAGTGGAACCCCAATTTTACATTCCCTTATTTTACATTTTTCGGCATTATACATTCAATCCTGATTGTCTCAACATAATAATATGTTATTAAATTTCCCTCGATATTATATTTTTGCCTGAAAAACGTAAAATGGAGGTTCGGCTGTATTTTCTGTTTATTCCCCCTTTCCCCCCCCCTCTCTCTCTCTCTCCCTCACTCTCTCAAGTTTTTCCTTATAGTAATTATATTTTTTTTTCATAATAAGTACTGCAACCTTCAGCTAATTACAAACACATCCACCCAAGTTATGCACTGTCAGGACAGTCAACTTTCGATTCTACGATCCATTTTCCCGGGAATCGTGAAAAATTGAAGGAAATCGCCTGAAAAATATGTTTTTTTTCCCCACTCATTTTATTCACACTCATTCCCTTCACGAGCACTCTACCGTTCACAATTTGGTCTGAACTAAAGATAGACACTACCACTCCACGCTTGAGTGATATCCAATAGCACTTGACCTCTGCCCTCCCCACCCCCAAGCACACCAATGTTACCCTGCACCCGACGGCTGTTACCCAATGTATCAGGCTTGTTTTGCCATTGTGATTTCACTTGTTCTTGGATACTCGAGAAGAGAAGATCGAATGTGCTTGGATGTTGTTTTAAATCCACCTTGACTTGTTTCCTTGTCCTAAGAGCTGCTGAAAACTTGCGTGGGAGGGTGAGGGAAGCAGCCCGAAATGACTGCTGGACTTGCAGTCTTTACCAATGTGTATGGCAGGTCAAGTTCTTTCATCGAAAAATACACCACCTTGAGAGATAAGATTGCAGGAATGTTCTAAAATATAGACGCGTGGTGCCTGGAAGTCTGGCCCATCTGTCCAGCTCTGATCAAGAGTTCAGCAGGTTCCTGTGAGTGAGCAACTCTTGGCCTTGTAGACAACAACTTCCGGTAACAGCTTTCATTGAAAACGTGTTCTTTGTTCCCTGCAACACTTCATAAAAAGCAAAACTATTAGAGATAATCAAAGCCACATAGGCCAACTAAAGATCGTCAACCTGCTTAATGCGTTGTCATCCAGGTTTCCGCAAAAGTTTACTTCGATCTTACGTGCATTTTAACTCCCGTTTCCCACTTCATACGTTTCCCTAACTCTATCAATATCAATATTTGCCAAACAAGTGTACTGTTGGCTGACTGACTTCTCCGTCATTTCCTGTCAGCTCGTGTGTGCACACGGGCTGATTACAGGCGAGGGTGGAAGTGGACCCCTCTTCCTTTCCTTTGACGTCTAAAATGGGGCAACTGATTGTGGATATATTCTGAAAATGAACAAAAACCATAGAACAAATAAAAAAAAACTACGACCCCCCCCCCCCCCCCTTCCCAGCTAATTCTCTGCCACGTGTGTGGAAGGCAATGTGATAATTGCAGAATTCAGCCCCCCTTTTTTCCCCTCCTGCTGTTGTCTGAATAGGAATATTGCCCGTATTGCCTGTTGCATGGTAAAACATAAAGCAAGGGTCATTTCTTCTTTACACTGCTGTTAAAAGTTCCATCTTCGACAGTTGCGTTATCTTTAAAATGCCAGGGATTTTTCTCTTCCGCCACCTGTTGCTTGAACTTCCAATCGGTGTACTTGTTTTTACGTTCCAGCTGGTGCCAGTGTTTTGTCTAGCGTCTGCAAAGCTGTCCCTTGCCGATAACAACAATGACTCATCCATCGGGAAGGAAAAAGTTATTGTTTTGAATCTTGTAAATCTGTTTTGATTTGACGATCACGAAATTCGATCTCCAGAAAGGAAAGAAAACAAGAGTTAAAACAACTTCATGTTCTGCACCTTCTGATAAGCAAAACTGTAAATTTAATTCGCATCTGCTTTTCTTCAGAACCATTGATGTGAAAACAAGAAAGTGCTCAATGTAGGAATGGACGCTGAGACCGATTAAAAAGACATTATTCAAGAGGAAAACTTTTGGAGGAGCAGCTGTTTGACATCGAGAATACTCCTAAATCCAACATTAAATCGATTAACGTGAGAGTAAATAACGATCTCCCATTTTGATATCTGAAAATGAGCAGGTTTCATAAAGCTTGTTTTGAGTTCATTTTATGCTGATGGGCTAATCGGGACTAAATATACAGTTTAAAGTGAAATCCAATTCCAAACTCGAATGATTATCGAGTGTGACACTGTTTAATGTGTCCTAGAATACGCATTGGGTGCAAACAGATCGCAAGTTGCATGTTTCCTATTTCAGGCTAGATTACAATGCAAGTCGAGAAAGAGTTTGAACTGCTCCCTGGAGTGGGGGAGGGGAATGAATATGAAGTTGGTTGAAAGATAGAAAACTTGACTTTTTTACGATGTATTTTACACAACCGAACCGGAACTAAATTTACAGCCCCTTGTTTTTTTTTTTCCTGGTGCCTAGAAAGGTTGTGTTGTATCTCCCGACAGATCTTATCTTACAAGTTAATCTTGTAACAGACAATGCTCTAGTAGACCTGTTAAAATCCAACATCCATTCTGCCCAATTATCTCCCAACCTTTGCAGGTGCCAGTGTGACTAGTGTCAAGATTCTTCGAGTTTCGCTTGCAATAAATGAGAGATTGTTTTCCTTTCTGTAGGTTTCAGTGCAAAGGGTTTCTCATGAACTAGAAATGTAAGAATTTCCTGGAAGAGCAACGACTGTGCGCAATTAAAAGAAAATAACATTATGTTAAATCCTTTCTTGTGAAAACGTTTTCATGTTCTATTTTCCTTCTCACAACACACATTCTGTGCCTAACTGGTTGTATAACTACCAGGATAAATGGTGTCCATTTGAGCTCCTTTTAAGCTGAAAATTGATGCAAATTCCAATAACGACCCCTTTGAAATAACGACCCTTTTCCCGGCAATTGTGAAAGGTCGTTGTATCAAGAGTTCACTGTATTGTTCATTTATGTACATGGTATGATCTTCTGGAATAGCAAAACAATATATTTTATTTACATAACATTTTTAACTTATTTTGAAAATATCAGTTTCTTTTTTCTAAAAAAAATTATTCATTGTTATGTAAATCAATGTAATATATGATTGGGGTATTCCTTTTCAACCACTGTTCCTCCCTGATATGTTTTTTTTTTTTTAAATTGGGGGACAGTTAATATCCACTTAAAGAGTGGTTTTTATCATGCTTCGCTGCAAATTTGGTGCATCCAGGATCCTTAGCATCAACTCTTGAAGCGTTTTTCCGGAAGTCTGTTCTGTAAGGTGGCTGCACTGCTTTTCTTATACTTTTTTTAAAATTATTTTTCCCCAAGAAGTATCCACTTATTTTCAACATTATTTGCCACAGTTGTAAGAACATAACCACTGCTACATACTACTTTTTTCATCATTTTATTGTATTGTGGTGGCCAAATAGGAATTTTTATGCACAATTTCGATTTTATTCCTCTTTTTTTTTTTTTTTTTTTTTGAACGTTCATTATTGACAGATAAAATGCATAAATTTTACCTCCACTAAGAGTCCTGTCGTTAAAAAAAAATCATCTCTGTAGAACAGTTAGTTCTCTTGCTACAATCTACTTTATAGGGTTGAACAGTTGAATGTGCCACTTTATCTGTGCCACTTTATCTGAACAGGAGTGCATATCATGGGAAATTTGAAAAGCATGCACATCAAAAGGTCCTGCCTGGAGAAACTAACTCATGGTAGAGACTACCATCTGGTAATGGTTGTGAGGAGAGTTTTTTTATCTTTAATTTTTTTATCCGCGAAACTGTTTTTTCTTCTTCGTTCTATTAATTTCAGTGGCTGCTGGCACCACCCTTGTTGGATACTGGATACCAAGGGTGGTGGCAGCGGCCACTGAAATTAATAGAACGAAGAAGAAAAAACAGTTTCGCGGATAGTGAGTACTAGTTTCTCCATATTTATATATACTACCGCGTGTCTCTTTTCCCAATTATGAATTTAATTTTTATTTAGTGCAGTGTATTGAAAATATTTTAATTGTCATAAAAATATTAGTTTAGGGTTGAAGGTTGGCTATTGGAATATGGAGGCCAAATGTGATATTTTTATTTAATTTCAGTTATTACTTTTAAAATGCTAATTTATTGTAATTAAATTGGTCAGTTGTTGTTGTTACCATTTAGGTAATTATGTATTTCAACTCTGACTAGTTTTCACTACTTTATTTACATTGAAATTATTTGCATCCTGAAGTATATAAGTATTGAAATTATTTGCATCCTGAAGTATATAAGTCCATGTACATTTTGATTATGCACGTATTTTTTGGTTCACTGATATATGTTGCTGCCCTAGTAGCCAAGTGCATTGAGTGCTTGACTCTCAATCTATGCACTGAAGGTGCATCAAATCATAACCACAGCATTAGTGTTCCATTGTGGTTTGTGTTTTTCATCTAATCACGATTCATGTTGATGGTTGTTATGAACCTAAAATTGTAGAAAACTGACACCATGTAATGAGAATACAAATACTAACAATATGTGTTTGTTTATTTATTAAAGATTGTAACATATTTCTCAACTCCATTCTGTAGCTCGTTCAATGATGGATTCAATAACAGTGACATGGATCCCACCTAAAAACCAAAACATCATGGTGCGAGGTTATACAATTGGTTGGGGCAAAGGGATTCCAGATGTTTACACGAAGCTGTTGGATGGAAAGCAACGATTTTATATCATTGAGAATCTTGGTAAGTTACGCAAAGCATGTTCATCAGCAGCTACGTGTTATGATTTGTTCTCTCCTATTTAGTTTTCGTGCTGTGTCAGTGGGTTGTAAAAGCAAGCGATACGTGTTAAATAAATGATTATTAGTTCATAATGTACATCTTTATGTAAACGCTTTTAAAATGTAACACTCTTGTGGAACTTTTTTTTTTAAAGTATTCCATTTTTATCCCACAGCTATCATAAAGTCAAACAAGAAGAATGTTTTTTTTACCACAGATGTCTGAATTTTTAAAAACTTATTACTTTATTTTTCCATAATGTAAGTTTTTGTGGTTGATAAATGCATCAATAGTCTCTAGTTTCATTCAGAAGTTGTGCATGCAGTTTGTAAGGAGATATACTATATTTTGCCATCAGAGAGGGGTACATGATTACTTTTTTTTAGTACTTATATTTTACCATCTTTTCAATGTCTTACATTTATTTTTTTTTAGAAAATCTAGGTCAAAGGGGGAATATATTACCAGTATTTTGGAAGCCAGAGAATGTTCAAACAAGGTTTTGTTTATATACATGACTAGTTAAAGGTATGGCATTTGTTCATTCCTGCGCAATCATGTGTGTTGTGTATGCATGAGCTGTGCTCATACTTCATACACATTCACACCTGTATTTGGCTGTGGTTCAACGGAAATGTAAACACTGCTTAAATTTATTTGTTGAACATACATTTTTCCTCTTTCTGCAGAACCTAACTCAGAATACATCATCAGTCTACGAGCTTACAATGAAATAGGAGATGGGCAACCGATATACGAAGCAGTTCGCACGAGGGATGAAACCACACCGGAACCATTTACACCTCTCATTCCTCCGATGGGCCTAAAAGCTATAGTATTATCTTCAAGCACTGTCGTTTTGTATTGGACTGACACTTCACTGTCTGGAAATCAAGTAAGTTTGCTATTTGGAGGTTTAATGTATATGAGGATATCTAGGGGTCAGATTTTTATGACATACTCTTATCCTGATCTGTTTTTTCCATACCTACATTAATTAAAATCTGTTTTTGGCTTCTGTGGACACAATGATGATAGTTTTATTGCTCTTGCCAAATGAATATTTTTACCAAAACATAGCAGGAATGGACCAATACTGATATTCTGCCAACCCAATATAAAATTCCAAATGGTCCTTGAATGGATCATTGACCTTAATAAATTTGTGTTTTAAGGTGACTGCAGTGCAAAAGAAGTTACATGTGTAGACATTTACTTTATAAAAAATTAGGCGTGGAGATTATCCATAAAATTATACCAAAATAGCAGAATTTTGCACTAAATTATGAGATATTTATAGATATATCGGATCGGTAATTTTACTAATAAACTAATGCACCAATATACCTTATCGGCCGCTACTGATAGAATACTGATTAATCTGTCCCTTCTCTAAAACATAGTATAAAACCATATTTTTGGTCATATATATAGTGTATTTTTAACATTTCACTCAATATTGTTCATAAAATCATGTGTATCCAAGTAAAGAAAAAGGAATTTTGTTTGTATTTTTCTATTTTTCTTAAACAATGTATGATGATGTGAAGGGAGATAATGAGAAGGTATATAACTATTAACTAATTATTATTAAAGAGGTATCTGCATTTTCTTTTTCTCACTCAAAAAAACGTTAATTCAGATTATATCTTCTTATCGGGTCAGTTTACTGCAAAAAATAAAATAATTTCATACAGGCATACTTCGTAATTTTTACCAATAGTTTTTAGACGATACTGTAGTAATTTTTAGGGCATAGTGCATTCATGATTCTAAAATCTATAGATCGTGAAAATACAAGTCATAATAACAATGGATAATAGGATATCACTTCATTTACTGACCTAGAAAGCCACTGAGATGACAGCAGTCTTTACACAAGAATGGCAGCCCTTTGTTCCTACAAGGGTTACGTCACTGAGTAGATAATTCTTCATCTCTTACCTTTTTCTATTAGGATTGAAAAATCAATCAAATATAATTGAAATGAAATGAGGAATCTTTTAACATTGCTCAGAAGAGAGTACAAGGAGTATAGAGAAACCCACCACTACATCCTTGAGAGAAGGCCAAGGAACATTGTAACAGGGTATAGATAGCACCTTGTTTTGTTTAGCTTGATGTCATGTTCATTCTGTACCTTTCGAGCTGATGAATAACAGTCGCTTCTTTTTACCCAGGTTTTAATCTCGGATAAAACGTGAACATTGGTGTGTGTTTGTTCTTTAATAAGTGAATAGAGGATAAGATGATCAATTTGCTGTACTTAAGGATGCAAAACTGGAACTCTTGGAAAAAACACTAAATATGCTGACGAAGACAGTCTTTAATAATAGTAATAAATAAATAAATAAATAAAAACTTAACACGAAATGTTTCAGGGTCTTCCTCAGACTCAGAACCAAACTAAAATATTTAGTGTTTTTTTTCTGTCATGGAAATAAAGCTTAATCATTTTACCGTTGAACTCGTGTCAGTCTACAAGATTGTTTGATTTGCAAAAACCTAATAATATGTCCAATGACTTATGCTTATCAGGGATTTTCTTTCTTGCCAAATTGGTATTCTATATACAGTATGTGGTGTTTTGAAAATATTTTTTCTCTGCAGTTCATCACAGACAACAGACGCTATGTGGTGCGATATACATATCATTATTCGTCAGGTCCACGCTACAAATATTACAATGCAACTGATCTCAATTGCATGATAGATGACTTACGACCAAATACACAGTATGAGTTCACTGTGAAAGTAGTTAAGGTGAGTACTTTTTCTGTTTGTTAGAATAACATGGGGGGAAATAAACTCAATATTATTTATTTAAATAAATATAGATTTTTTTTATATCTTTAATAGGTAGAATGGTGGTGGTCATATGGTAGGACATATGAATGCCACGCACGTGGGAGACCCAGGTTTGATTCCCAGAGTGGACGATCTAAGGTCGGAATTTTTATGGCCTTGTCCCTGCATAAAGCAGCTCTGAATGGCACCCAACCTGGGGGTACCTGGGGGTAACCCTGGGAAAGTAAATGTGGCTGGATCATGGTGCTGATCGCATCACCTCCAAAATGGCCTTGCAATTAATTAAACACAAAATTCCTTTCTTCCTTCAATTATGTTGTCAAATAATGAAAATTATGTACAAGGGTAAATCAAAAAGTAAAGGCAATTTTCACATAACATCTTTATTTCCACACAAGAAGAAGAACTACACATATCACTTTTCCACATATGCCCTCTGCACGGCAATACACTTTTGGTATTGTGCAATCAGCTTCTGTATCCCGTTTCGCAAAGAAGGTTTTTGGTTGCTCACGAAGCCACGTCTCACCGCCTGCTGGACCTCGTCATCTGACCTGAACCGAGGATCACACAGCGCCTCCTTCAAAGGGCCAAAGATATGGTAATTCGATGGTGCCAGATCAGGGCTGTGTGGAGGATGGCGAAGCAACTCAAAGCCAAGCCTCTGCACAGTGTCTACTGTTGCCCTTGCTGTATGAGGCTTTTACGATGCACTGTTCCTCGATGGTGCATTAGTGGAGTGGTGTGTCCATACGTGTAACCTTTTTGCTCCGCGACACTACTGAATTGGGCAGTGATGGATACTCCTACTTCCACGTCACTCCAAGTATACACGTGGTGACGTTAGACACACCCAGTCTTCGTTTATTCCTGCGAAAACGCAAAATTGCCTTTAGTTTTTGATTACCCTCGTAATTTGCATAATTTCCAAGATATTTAGATTTCACAAAAGTGCTTTGTAACATTGTTTATGAACCCCGTAATCACCCATACTATGGAAAAGTATTGGCCAGAATTGGTGATTGAATTTGATGCTTTCTAATACCAATACATTTTTACATGCTCAGTCCTACTTTGTATTTATTATCACATAAAAGTAATGTGCATTTAAGAAGCATTGTTTCATATGATATTCAGTGATTCGTGGAGAAATTAAATACAGTGCTTGTTTATGCTACCTTGGTTATGTCCTGAACTTGTGAGCTTGGCGCCAGTTGTCCCAGACTTGGAGTCCTGGCATTGGCACAGATGCTTCTTTACAAATGTTCCTTTATCAGTTTCATATAATCATTATGTTAGGCCAAAGGGGAAGAAAAGTAATGTAAAATCAGATAGAGATACTAACAAATACATTGCTTTATTTTTTCATGTAATTGTGTGTATTGTATTTCAAGTCGACAAATTTATAGTCGCATGCTTCCAAAAATTATCAGTAGCTTCTCAGGAGCCTAAAATCAGATTCCTTTCCGTGTTGCAGGGAAAACGAGAAAGCCCTTGGAGCATGATTGTGACGAATACAACTGAGGAAGCAGCCCCATCATCAGCTCCCCGTGACCTTACAACAGTCCCAGTGGAAGGTCAACCAACCGCCGTCATGCTCAACTGGCAGCCACCGAAACAGGCGAATGGACAGATAACAGGTCAGTGCTACTGTGATAGTATGAAAGGTGTAGTTGGAAACTTTATTTGCTCGTTACTCTGGATCAATATAATATTTGCTGGTGTGAACAACCTTTAAACAACACCACTTAATTAATGGATGAATTGTTGTTTAAAGTCCACTTATGCACAGAAAGGCTAATTGAGACTGGACCTACAGTTTAAAGTGGGATCCGAACCACTGTGCCATGTGCCCCCACCAGATATCGATTCCGGGATCCCTTGATTACAAGGCGATGAAGTTACCACTATGTCATCGGGGAGGCCCAAAACAAGACTACTTAAAAAGTGCTTCCTAATACTTTTGTGCTGGTGCTTTCTGTACAGAACTTTTTGGAGTTACTGAAGTCAAAACTATTAAGATAGGATAGGGCACATTAATAAAAAGATGGTTGAATAGATAAATCACCCTGACCTACTTCCGCACATTGCAAACATGGCATTTTTGTGAAGTATGATACATATCTGTGTGCTAAAACAAGAAAATTGCAATCCTGTGTCCAATTAGTTTTCTGATACAGAGCTGAACATTTGAGGAAGTAGCATGCTGTCAAAAGTCATGCAACTTGTTCAATGTGCCTGTTCACACATCTGATGTTGCCAAAAGACGAATGCCTTCATCCAGCCTATTAACTTGATGCTCCATAAGGCTTATTTGATTCTTTAATACAGTATGTAGTTGTCGTACACTTATTTGGTAGCAAATGATCATGGGTGAGGTGGCTGGACCCTGTTAAGTGTTGTTCGATACCAGGTGGAGGTACATAGTGATTTGGATCCCACTTTAAAGTTTAGGTCCAGTTCCGATTAGCATTTCTGTGCTTAAAGGGGACTTAAAACACTCAATAGCATATTCTCATTGAATGTACTCGTTTTACTTTCCTCAGACAAACATTTTAATCTTCCCACCTGTTATCATGCATGTTGGGAGATTATGACATTGTTTTAAGATTTTTTTGAGAATAGAGAACTTACACCCCATTTTTAACTTTAAGGATTTTAGATAAGAGGATTTTTCCTTATGTACTTTGAAGGCTGTAAGATGGCCATATGTAATGATGCACCCAAAAATTTTAACTCGTTCATTCATTTATTTTGGTCATGATATTCTGCAGAACCTCTTTGTAACTGGTTTATTGTTTGCAGGTTATGTTATATCATACACGACAAACAACTCTCAACGAGACCGAGATTGGGTTCTTGAGGAAGTGGTCGGGGATAAGATGACTGTGACCGTAAGCGGCCTAACTCCTTCGACTACTTACTACTTCAAAATACGAGCACGGAACAAGAAGGGGTACGGCCCTCTCTCCTCCACTCTGGTGTACACAACGGAATCAGGTAAGGCACATCTGTAAAAGAGGCGCAGACCATTGTTGCTGAATGCTCTGTAAGGAATTTATTTGTTTGATGCCTGTATCAATGCAATAAAAGCTATATATATATATTTTTAAATACCTGTGGAGAAATTTATCTGAATGCAAACAAGACTTCATGTCTTGGTGATCCACTAGGAGGATCAATTCAGTACATCTAAGTTCGTAATTACTTTGTGCAATGATAGGAACTTCGTGTTTTTGAATGGGCTTTATCAAACAAAATGCAATGTTGCCTTTGCATGCTGTAGCACTGTTGGTTTTTTTTTTTAATAAGTCAACATGCAATGCCTATGATTTTGCTGTGCTGTTCTTTTCTTATGTAAGTGTTACTAAGGAAATTTTTATGGAACTTCTCGTACTGAATGTGTGTACATGTAACAATTCTCGGTTACAACACTATTAAAGTTCTCTATTAGCCATCCACTGAGCATTGAAACTGTGTAGAGCTGCTATGATGAAACTCCTTTAATGGGCAGTAAACATTGACTGTTATGCTTATACATTTTGGCAGTTATTTATTTTGTATGTACTCGTGTAAGTTCATTGAGGTGCAGAATATCATAAGGAACGAATTTATTTTGTTATGCAGCAATTTTTTTAAAATGCATTTCTTTGTACTGTAGAATAGTCAGAATGACAGTGTGTTTGTTGATTGTTGCCTGTTTTGTGTATGTCTTGTAATAGATTTTGTTTGTTTAATAGGTAACAGGGTAATTCCTATATCCAGCCAGAGTGAAAAAGGTAAATACTTTACTTTTCTTCTCTTCCTTAATTTCTCTTAAGTTTAAATGCATTTTTGAGAATTTTTTGTTTGCATGAAAGCTGTTTGATTGCATTTGGTGGAAGATAATCTGATGTATATTTGATGGAATTCTGATGCCTTATGCTTTTAAAATAACCATTTTTATGTTCATTGGCTTGCATAGCCCATGTTTACTTTGCTTGTTCTTAACATAAAAAAACCTTAGGTTCAAGCCCTTGTGTTGCCAAAACAAAAAGAAAATATGTGACTTTTTTTTAGGTGTAATCTCTCTCTTCAGCATTTCAGCTGTAATATTGGTTATGAGTAGAGCCCGGAAGTTCAGGCATTTATTTTCGTTAAAATAGGCAGGCAAAAGGGCATTTATAATGTGGAAAATAGGCACTAAAAATTTTAAAAAAGGCAAAATAAACCGGAAAAAGGCACATTTGGAAGTCATTTACTTTTATCTATAATTTCTGGCAAAATGTTAAAATCTACATTGGGAAGAGCATTTCAATTACTACAAGGTGTTTTTTAAGTGTTTTTTTAAGTTCTTAAGCTTCATTGATAGTCGTCTGTCAGAGAGAATGTTTTTCATAATAGAAAATTATCTTTCTACTTCGACAGAAGTTATTGGAGCATATATAAAACAAGCTAATGTAGCTGGACTCATTTCGGTAACAGCATTTTCACCTTTTAGAATATCACAAATTGTTTTCAATTGTTTCAAATCCTCATTTGCACTCACTATCCGTTTGCACTTTTCCGCAACAGCTGACCCCTTTTCTCTTGGCACTTCCATCATCTGCTGCATAGATTCCTCGAAGATTTTCATGGATATCTCTGGCAATGCACCATAATGTACAAAAATAAACGACAGTTCATTCTTCAGTTCTGAATAGCACAAGAGTTATTTCACTTCACGAATTGAAGCCGCTTCATTTTCTGGAAGAGCATCGATCACCTCACTGATTTTTTCAAGGTTGTTAGCATAATATATAGCTGCTGATATCCAGGTTCCCCATCTCGTCAAGACTGGTTGTGGAGGTAAACTAAGCTCAGGCGCAACTTCCTGAAATTTTTAGGTTCGAGAGGGAGATTTCAGAAATATCTTCTTTGTGTTCGAAATCAACCTGTCCACTTCTGGGTGCAACACACTAACTTCTTCGGCGATTCTGTGCACTGCGTGGGCTACACATGTGATATGAAAGCATGTTCGAGAAGAGAATTTTCAATGCTATGGCAGCCTTCTTCATATAGGGAGCTGCATCACTAATAAAAAGTAACACGTCATCATGATGTACACCATCTGGCCAGAGCAGAAGTAGGGAATTTGAGAATAACTGAGCTATTGACGAACCATTGGCTCTACTCAAGTTGTTATGACGTGAGAAGAAATGATGAGGATTCTCGGCATGTTGTTTCCATAGTTCCTATGATGACGTTGGCTATGTAGCATCTCATACTGTCAGTACTTTCATCTATTGAAATCCAGATCATCTTTCTACCAACTATAGCACGAATTCTTTGCAGAGCTTCTTCGTAGCAGACGCTTAAATATGTTTTCCGCAGCATAGATTTTGACGGCACCATTTCTTTAGTGTATTTCTCCAGGAATTTCCTCAGTGACTTGTTTCCCCTTTCCAGAAAGGTATTCCTGCTTCCATGAAAGCTTTGCACAGTTCAAGAGAAAACTGAGATTGCCTGTTGGATGAAGTGCCCACTGTTGAAATTAGGGATATCTTCTTCTGTCCGATCATTTTAGCAGCTGCAGATTTATGCTTTGCTGTTGACACATGCTGAGATATAAAGTATTTTTTCTCATGGTTGATTGTTTTTTCACATATCTTGCAGAGAAGAATAGTACCGTCTGTCGAAAATGTGCTTTCACCAAATTCACGCACGTAACCATGTAACTTACCACTTAATGGCACACTAAATTTCGGCATGATGACAACTACACAATCCTTTCCCTCCAAAGTTCAGAACTGAAGATAGAGAACTTGATTTTGGAATCCATGCAAAGGCCCTTGGGCATTAGTGCTGTTTCTTGTCAATAACCTCCTGACACGGACGCTGGACGTGATGACGTAATTGTGCAGATGTTCTGCAACAGGTTTTCAGCAGTCAATCATGCACAAGGACATGTTAACGGAAAGGCAATATCTTAACTCAGCATGAAATACTATTTTTTTTAAACACACTTTTCTCCTTCAGCAATGTTGAAACATGCGTGAGTTCAGTATTACTTAAATAAGGCAAAAATTATTGACATAATAAACGGAAGAAAAATAAATGCCAACAACGTTTTTTTGGGAGAAAAATAATTTATATACATATTTTTTTAAAAAAAATGGTCAAATTTCATTGAAAAAGGCAAAAAAAAAGGCATTATAATTAAAAATAGGCAGTGGGGTCCCAAATAGGCAAAATAGGAAAAATGAATAGCCTTCTAAAACATTCGAAACAAAATAAAAAACATATATCCGGAAACATTTTATCAATATATGCAGTAGATAAAAAGAGGCATTTTGCCAAACTTCCGGGCTCTAGTTATGAGCAATTTCTGGACAGAAAACAGACATTCTAGTTTTCTATATTCTCCAGTCATTTTAGCCGTTTGTATGTTATGCAAGCCATATTCTTCTTAAACCGGCTAGCATGTTTTGGGGATTTTTCAAATGGTCACACATACATTTTGGAGCTGACAATGACATAGTTAACTCTTGAACAGGCTATAACATAATTTATTTCCTCCACCCGAGAGAAAACCACAGCCACAAATCTTGCGATGTAGCACACAACAAGGCTATTTCTAAGTTGCCAAGTCACTTGCCACCTTCCCTCTTATCAGACAAGACAGGATAAGGGTGGGGAAAGTGGACAATTTTTTCTCTGTTCCTTTAAGTGTTTCAAGGACCGTGGTTCAGTCCAGTCCCTTGCACTGCATGAAATACCAGTGTCGATAGTAGAGATGGGCCGATATGAAATTTTGGCTGATACCGATAAAGTACCGATATAAAATTTACCGATACCGATAACCGATATTCTACCGATCCGATATAAAATTAGAAATGGTCCTTGAAGAACCTGAAATGTTCATTGATCTCCTTAATAAATGTGTGTTTCGTGGTGACTGCAGTGCAAGAGAAGTTTAATATTTAGACATTTACTTTTTTTAGAAAGAAGGACATGAAGATTATCCATAAAAATTACAACAAAATGGCAGAATTTTGCACTAAATTATCAGATATTTATCGATATATCGGACCGGTAAAATAATCGGTAATTTTACCAATAAACCGATACACCAATATGCCTATATCGGCAGATACCAATAGAGTACCAATTAATCGGTCCCATCCCTAGTCGATAGCATCTCATTTTTTTTATCTTTATTCTTTTTCAACCTTTCCTCTCCTACAATGACTGTACGCAGAGAAGGCAGCTTGCTTAAGCTAAAAAAGCCAAGAGAGGCACTCGCTGTGATTTGGGCATGGTCATATAAGGTTGGCAAGAACATTAAACTATGAAGAAACCAAGGAAAAGCCAACACTATTGTCATCCCTTACAACTGAAGCTGTAAGTCGTCTGCATACACCATAGCATGTAGCAGGTGTTTGTTAGCATCAAACCTCTTAAAATCCAAGTCTAATTCATACTTAAGCACTAGGGCTAGAATTTTTTACCTAAAAATCACCAAAATATGCAAAATTAAACATGCTCTTATGACCTAAAATTTTACAAAATATGCACTATAATTTGAAAAATAAGCCCTTATAACTGGACTGTTTCAAACAGCAATATCTAAATGCTGAGATATTTTCACATACGAACTATTTTTTGTTCCCTTTATGGGCCCTGAGTTGCAATGCACAATGAATACTTTCTCAAAATTTTCAAATGAAAATGTAAAAGATTTTGCTAGTAATAAAAAACCCCAAAAAACCCTCGAGTAAACATGGGAGTAAGAATGAATCCACTTTGAAAATGACTGTATATTTATTGAAAATGCAAAAATATGCTGAATATGACAAAATCCATCAAAATATGCTATATCACTCAAAAATGGCCAAATATGCCAAAATATGCCCTTTAAAAAAAGTGCCTTAACTTAATTAGTTTCATCATAATATGAATTTCTATATTTTTGGGGAACACATCACCCTTACCAAAAAAAAAAAAAATATATGCTAAGTCATGAAAATCCTACCCCTAGTAATCATATTAAAGATGGTTGGACTTAGGGGATGTTTCTCTTTAATTCCATGTTGCATTTTTATTTTTAATACAGTGGAACCTCGATTTTATGTTTTTTGGGAACTGAGCTCAAAAGACTTATAATGTGTGAAATTTGCTATGTTGTGAGCATGAAGATTGAATGTATAATCTGGGGAAATGTGAAACTGGTGAACTTTAAATCGGGGTTGCACTGTATTTACACTCTCTATTGTTATTCTCCCATGATTATAGTTATTGATTAAATTGATTCAGATGTGTGTCACTCCATGGCCCTTTAGCCCCGAAGATCACGTCATCAGATCAAATGCTTTCGTAATGTCATGAATTGTCATATGAAACTACAAGGGTTGTTCAAGGTTGACCGGGATTTTCGTACGTAAAAAATCGATGAATAGCCGGATCATGATGAAACGTGCGGGTGACGTAATGTATTCTTTTGCGATTAACTAGCGCCCGGCATGACGTATTTCGCGCATGCGCAGCAGTTGCAGCAAACATGGCGGCAAGCAGTGTGTCTGTGGCTGTGGAGCAGCGGTGTGTAATCAAATTTCTCGTAAAGGAGAAAGTGAAACCAGCTGAGATTTTCAGACGATTGCAGGCACAGCATGGTGACCAAACGATGTCGCGGACAAGAGTGTACGAATGGTGTGAGCAGTTTCGCGAAGGACGGGAGCTGGTGACAAATGAAGCGCATGGACACATTCGCCTGACTGCAGTCACACCAGTGAATATCGCACGTGTTGAGCAAATGATTCTTGAGATCCGGCGAGTAACAGTGCAGGATATTGCTGCCGAGGTGAATATCAGTGTCGGGAGTGTTGAGACAATCATTCACGACCACTTACGCTTCCGCAAAATCTGTGCAAGGTGGGTTCCCCGCCAGCTGACATTCGATCAGAAGTGGACACGCAGGATGGTCTGTGAACAGCTTCTGAATCGGTTTCGAGCAGAAGGTGATGAATTGTTGCAATCCATCATCACGTGTGATGAAACATGGTTGCACAATTCAACCCCAGAGACCAAAAGACGCAGCATGGAGTGGTGGCATAAAGGTTCCCTGCCCCCCAAGAAAAGCAAAACGCAGCCGTCCGCTGGAAAGATCATGGCAAGTGTCTTCTGGGACATGAAGGGCGTTATCCATGTGGATTTTCTGGACAAAGGGAGCACGATTAATGCCCAGTATTACTCCACATTGTTGAGTGGTGCTGTACGAAAGTCCATTCGCAAGAAAAGACCTGGGATGTTGTCTGGAAATGTCATTCTTCTCCATGACAATGCCCGCCATCACACGTCCAATGTGACAACAACAACTCTGGCCGACATGCGCTGGGAAGTTCTGCCCCATCCCCCCTACAGTCCGGATTTAGCCCCCAGTGATTATCATTTGTTTGCACCCCTTAAAGACCATCTGGGAGGGAAGAAATTCACGACAGACGAAGCACTGCGGAGCGATGTCCTCCAGTGGCTACGACAACAACCAAGTTCTTTCTACGCCAAAGGAATTCGGGAGCTGCCAGAACGATGGCAACGGTGCCTCGGCATGCACGGAGAATACTTTGAAAAACTGACATAGTTTGGTGTTCCTTCTGCTACCTATTTCCTCTGCAGAAATAAAAGTCCCGGTCAACCTTGAACGACCCTTGTATTTCTCTTCAGAAATCTTGAGAGAAAATAACAATATTTTTTTTAAAGTATGTCAGCCTTCTTTTAAGGCATTTTGATATTGATTTCAGTACCAGGATATATAAATATTACATAGATATTTCTGCAAAAAATGCAGGCTTGAACCCTACCTTCCTTTTTGCTTAAATTTGTACACAATACATATCCTGTGGGCTTTGCATAAAATTCACTGTTATTGCAACAGTGATTTTTTTAAGTAAAGTTTTTAATTTTGCAATAATTTAACATAGAAGTGATCATGCAAACAAGGTCTAGCAAACATGAGATAAAATACTTGTAAACACCATTCTGTTCTGTATTGTACAAATATTTACTTTATCTTCTAGATACTCGAGGGCTGAATAGCACCATCCTGTACATTATTTTGGGATGCAGTATTTTTGCTGTCATCATTTTGATAACAACAATTGTGATATGTTGTCGACGTCGTGCACTTAATCAGGAGAGAAGCAAGAAAGGGTGAGTAGTACATCATTCCCTTATTATATTATATATTTTATCAATATAAAAAGAGAGGGGGAGAAAGTTTTTTTTTATGTGCAGTTAAATTTCTCACTTCAGTTGTATTCATCACCATCCTTTGCTGTTTCCTGCCTCTGGCTGTGTCGGCATAGAAGTCAAGCCTCTCCATTTTTTCCTGGTCTTCCACAACTCCTCCCTTCCCACAGTGTTCCCAGCTTGTCCTCTTCTCCTAACTCTCTCCACTATCTGCTCTTTCCACCAACATCTTGGTCTCCCCCTTGGCCTTATTCCTACTCCTGCTGGCCTCAGTGGCGGAGTGGTTAGCACATCGCACTACGATGCCAGGGGTCCCAGTTTCGAATCCTGGCCTGGGCATGGATGTTCGTGAGTGTCCATTCATCAATTTTATTATATTGTCACTCATCCCCATCTTCGGAAATTAGCCAAATGTGGCACAAAAAGCGAAGTAAAATAAAGCAAATCAATCAATCAATTATTCCCACACCTTGTGCATGGTAAGCTTTTACTGGTAGTCATTCTGCATCGATCCTCTTCATGTGTCCGAACCATCTCATCTGTGCCTGATCTATCCTGTCCTGAAGCTTCACCGCACTCACTGTCTGTCGGATCTCCTCGTTCCTTATTCTATCCCTCTAGTGTTCCCTAATATACTCCTTAAATATTTCATCTCCACCGCCTGCATCTTTCTTTTGTCTCTCTTCGTCTTTGTCCAAGTCTGCTCCGTATGTAATTATTGGCACATAGTATGTGTTATATATTACCTTCTTGCTTTCATTGGTACGAGGATCGTTCAAGGAAAAAGTCCCCCCCTTTTTTTTTTTTTTGAAGAAAGTACGATTCCGATAAATGAAAGGAAACTAGCAATGTGTTCTTTCGTCTTTCCTCTACATTTACACACAATGTACATCCATGCATAAAATGTATCATCAGGGTTAAATATGGTCAGTAATGTAATTTGTTAGTTTATTTTTAAAAATTGATCAATGAACTCAGTATTTTTGTGTTTGTGTGCAACATATAATTTTCTTACTTACGTGAAGTTTTGAAATTCCGTATTTCCACGTTGCACAATTTAATGGTTAAATCCTATTAATTTCAAAGACTCCCTGTCTTCATTCACTAAGGGTACGGCATCTGGAGTGAAAATCCGGTATTTCAAAATTTCACGTAAGTAATTTTAAACCACGTTGACCGCATCTATCATGAATATAATTTTCTGTTTTCATCATATTCATATTCTGGTATACATGACAACTTCCCAGTGGCAATTTTTTTTTCAATTCAGTTAAGACATTCTTTTTTTTTCATAACTTTGTACTAACTATTAATTGAATAGACCATCTAGCATTTGTTGTGCATTGGCTTTCTGTAAATGCTGAGAAAAATAAATATTATAGTTTGTGGGCCATGTTTTTATCTCTGCATCATATTGTGGTATTTACCATGCCATCTTTGTTAGTTAATTGTAAAATTAAGACCAACAGTACAATAATGAATGCCTTGTCCAGTTAGGAGTCCTGGGTTCGATACCCGGTTGAGGCATATAGTGGTTCGGATCCCACTTTAAACTGTAGGTCCAGTCCCGATTAGCCTTACTGTGCATAAAATGGACTTAAAACACCAAATCAACCAACCAACCTTGTCCAGTCTTCATAGAAATATTGGCTTTGTGTTGAAAAAAAAACATGTTTAGGCATTAGTTAACTGTAATAAGCTTGCGGTTCATTTTTCCATGCAGTTTTTGTTCATGATCGATTTTGCCACCTGTCTGGTAGTAAATGTACATGCCTGACGAAGCTAACAGACAGGTGGTGAAATATATGAACTGTAAACTTATTAAAGTGAATTACCTCTCTCCTCATAATTGCCAAACAGATTTCTCTAGATACAATGGACAATAGTGTTTCAAGTGAAATGCCAGCTTCAATTTTAAAGTGTTAATTTATTGGCAAGCTCTAATGAAATTGGTCAGTTTTTTTGTGGGAGGTGTGGAGGGGGGTTCATTGCCAGTAATTTTCACCTTTTGATGACTACTTCCCACCCACTGTAGCTTGTCAACTCGATAGTTACTACACTATAAAAATTGAGTGATGTATATACAAAATATGGAAAACCAATTGTGAATATTGTAACTGTATGCAATGTAATGTATAATATTTATTGTGTACGAGAAATTTCATGTTTTTGCATTGCTATTTGATAGTTTTTCTTATTACCGTATTTATGCATGTAGAATGTGCACCTTGAGATAGGGAAAAGTGACAAACAATTATATCTCATATATAATGCACAGTACAATCCAGGTGCAAGAAATGGCTTTCTTAGTTGTAGGTCATAAAACTGTTGCTATGCCGATCAAGAGTGAATGGCATCATACCTATTCAATGATTCACCTGTTGCTATGTGGACCAAGAGGAAAACATTACATTACAAAGTGAAAAATTGTGGCACATGGCCTTTAAACTTTTTTAAGTGGTTTTGCTCATTTCCTCTTTATTTTTTCTTAAAAAAAACTTTTTCTATGACTAACCAAACATTTATAGGAGGCACCTTCAGAACCTTCAAACTAGTGGTTAGCAGGCACAAGATTTCTTCCATTAAGCATTTACACACTCCATATATGTCATATTATTTGGCCAGTAATACATTTTAATTATTTTATTTTTCCTTGTCTTTTTTTTCATACAAAAGTACTATAAAATCAAAACGTTCCTTCATTTTGTAATGCGCTTATTTCAACCGCATTGCAAACAAGTGTTGCCATCTTGAATGGAATATTGTTGCCATATTCAGAAACTGCAGAATTCAAGCTTTACAACAATATATAACATGATAGGGTTCTGTAAACATTAAAAAATTATTCCCTGCATACTACGCACCACATTTTTTGGGGGCAAAAATTTTGGAAAAAAGTGTGCATTATACATGAGTAAATACCGTAATTTCAAAGGGTTACTGCCTTCAATCACTGAGGATACGGCATCTGGAATGGAAGGGAATCTTCGAAATTAATATCAATGCAGAAATTTATCTTACACAATAGTAAAACCGCATTTACTGCATCCAACAAACAATAATGTAAATCTGTGTATTTTGTCCATGTGGTCACATTCGTAGCTTTAAGCACTCTGGTACAGAGGTCACAGACTATTTATCACATCAAGATTTCAGAATATGATAGCTTATTGCAAAATTAGCAAGCCCAATCAAACTTTTTCTGAATGAAATGAGTCTCTTCGGTGAATTTTAACAAACTTTTAATGATTGTGACAGTCATTTTTGACTTACCTTAAAACAGATAACTTAGAGAATGTATCAATAGAGGAATTTGCAGGCAGGTTGGAAGTGGGTCAAAAGCTTGGTTTTGAAGCTGTGTATTTTAAGTCGATAGCCTGAGAGAAATTATACATGAAGTCTCTTGATCATGAGCAATACAACATAATCACCAATCGAATATCCTGTGAAATACATTGGAACACATCCTTAAGTGGGTTTTTTCCGTCGTCGTCGTCCCAGTAGTTCTCAATTCTGCTGCCAGGTGGCAGGCTGACCAGTTGTAAAATTGCTGCCAGTGGTGAGGAGAAAGCATTTTGCAAGAGTATGTCGGTCCTGAGCGTGCATTGTCAGTTTTGTACACAATTTCATAAAGATCCACCAGCAGACAACTCTTATTAGGTCCACCGCATTAGCGCCACAGTGCAAATTATTGATGAGAACATTCAGAAACATGGTGAAATGTGTATGGATGTAGCTAGATTACCATATTGATGTGTGCGTAGTGCAGAGTAACGGAGAGTGCTCACATTGAGTATTTGTGAGTTAACTTCACAACCATTGGCACTTAAACTTGGACAGTTATATTACATGTGTGTGAAGTTGTATCTTATTTTCGCAATTTATGAATAAAATATAACGAGTTGAAATCGTTCATATAATTTTGAAACATGGTATATTTATTATAGCTTTTTGAGTATGTGAGGAATTTTTCTCATATCATTGTATAATGTGATGTACAGGTACATCAAAGGGAACATGAAAGGAAAACTGGGGAAATCTGGTATCAAGCCCCCTGACCTATGGATCCATCATGATCAAATGGAATTGAAGGCCCAAGAGAAGACCCAGTCATCCGAAGGGGCTGCAGCCGTGACGCCTGTGCCGCACAGCTCACAGGACTTCGAGGTCGAGAAATTCCAGATGGGAAGCAACTCTTTAGATAAGAGAACATACGTACCTACATACATAGGTAAAGGTAAGCTGTGTGTATTAAGCTCTAATTTTTCCTCTTGTTTCAAGGCTGCCTTCATATGTGATAAATGTATGCAGAAATAGGTGAGTTTAAAATCCCCCTTTTATAAACATTTCCTTAGCCTGCTGCTGTTCTCTGTTTATTTGTACACAGATGAAGGCCAGAGTGTTTGAGGTAGAGTATGACTTCAAGTGCTTGGTCCGTAACTGACGCAACATGGCATTAATTACACAAAATTTCCAAATAAATTAATATTTCTTGTTTCTCTTTGTCCTGCTTGGAAAATATTGAACAATATTTTTTTGGGAATTTACCAGTATGAAATATTTGCCAACAGCAACACAATACTGATGTTCTACCAATTTAGAAAATTACAAATATTCTGTGTAGAACTTGGATGGTTCATTTGCTGCAAATGAAATATTACATGAGAAACGTTTAGAAAATGTTTCAAAGTCTTTTTATGTCTTTTGTGTCTGCTCATTTGTTTTTTTTAGATAAAAATTAACATTTTTATTGAAAAGTAGGCTATGTATTTACATTAAGAGGCCAACCTAACAGTTTTATGCTGGCCTTGGTAGCCAACCATGTTGGGTGGTCGACTCAACTCTCTTTGATCCGGAGGTCTCGGGTTCGAGTCCCGGCGAGAGCATGGGTGTGTTTTAACCCTCTGTCATCTGCACCCTCATAGTAGTACAAATGTCCTGCACATGGCACTCAGTGCCGCCCTATCAAAACCAACTTTATTTAGATGAACTATTGATACAAATTGATGTTCATTTACCCTAGCACTTACTGGAAATCAGACAATATATATATGAACGCAAACAGTTCATTTCGGACATTTTTTATTAACTAAACTAAAACTATATAAGCTAAAAACATTAGAGGAAATGACACAGAAGTACACGGTTAGTCTCTTGAAGCAAATGCACCGAAGTATTATTCCCAAAATACACGTAATTAAAATTTTGCCATATAATAAAGGAACTAAAAAATGAACTCATCATTCACAATATTTTCAACGTAGTTTTCAAAAACGTTCAACATATTTTTCAAAATGTATTGAAATCATTCAACTTATATGTGCTTAGAAAGGAAAAATTTGTTCCAAAATTCTCAGTCAAAATCTTGCTGACTCGCTGAAAAAGCAATCAAATGAGTAAAATACAACTCGAAGATACAAGATATTAAATTTTTTAAATCTCAATATGTTTCTTCTTGTTTTACAAGATATACAAACTCAAATAAAACGGACCCAATACATTTTGACAACTCCGACATTTCGTATGGGTACTGCAATACAATTAATTTGTATTCCGAACAACATACCGTCGTTTTATTTTTCTTATATCCGCCAAATTCATGGCTGGAGTGCTATGATTTAAGATAGGAAACTTTTCAGCATGCGGTACTGAGTGCATCCTAAGGGGGACCGGTCACTTTTGAGGCATGTAAACAAAGAGTGCCGCCCCGTAGGTTACGGAGGGTTAATGTCCGCAACAGACTTGTAATGAACGGACATGTGACAGGTGCAAATAACCTTAGTGTTGATGTACCCATAAAAATAACAAATATTTACGTAAATGCTAACACAAATCGCAGGAAAATAGTTTTACTTTTTTGTTCTTGCTACAATATTTTACTTTTTAAATTTAATTTTGCAATAATTAAAAAACACATAGCACGCCGTGCTTTAGCAATAATGCATTTGATCATAGCCGTTCCCAGACTTTTCATAAGCTTTCCTTGCGTACTTTACTGCAAGCCAGTGTTAAATAAACTCAAAGACTAGAATTATTTTCCCCTTATTCTTTGGACTAGAGGAAGAGATTTCGAGGATAACTAAATATCGTACATATCAATATTGTCGTGAAAGTCGTGTTTACGACCTCAAATTGTTCAGAACTCACTAAACAACATACTGGTATAATTGTCATATCACCTCATTATTTTGAAACTCTTTATAGTAAAAATGTTAACAATACTTATAATTATATACTTAGTATATAGTAATAAGTCATGTGTTTTGCTGTCTCCGGTCATAGCCTGCCCCCCAAAGTTGATGGTTTAGCGGTCTCAGCCTCCCAAAGTTGATGGTCTAGAACATTTCAAATGTGTATTTAAAGTTAAGTTCATGTTTCACAATACAGAGTAAACTTTACAAGAGAAGCAAAATAATACATTAGATCCTCTTAAGCAAAATTATTTGAGGGGCTCTGCCCCAACATCATTAAAATTTGGGGTGGGGGGTGGGGGCTTGAGCCCCCCCCCCCAAGCCCCATGGAGTTGGCGCCTATGAACCCATGGTGGCAGCTAGTATCTGGAATAAAAATAAAACAGACTGCTTCTGTTCACAGTTAAGTTGCTATATTACAACAATGTAACATTGACAACATCCATTATATAGCGGATTCTTTTTTGTTTAAAAAATTTCTAACCATTGTTATAACTGTATCTTTATAGTCAAAATGAAAATAAATGTCTGATGAAGGGAGCGTGTGTTCTCCTGAAACGTCACAACGAAAAACTGTTTTCTTATGCTTGTAATATCCGTAAACTACAGGAAAATAATTCTACAATGCAAGCAATGCGTACATACAAGAAAAACTATTAATAAGTTACAAGTTTACAATGATGATAAAGCTTTGCAGGGCTTATTGATCGCTCAACTAGAGCTGAAATTGTATGAGTTTTTTTTGTAACAATGAAGCAAAGAAAAGGGAACTAAAGATAGCGCCGCTTGTCACCAACAATGGATCATATGTACCGAAGTAAGCCTTAATTTTTTTAACGACTTGTCAGTGCATTAGAAGTGATTTTTCACATATTAATATATTAGTATTACCATTATCAATACTTGTTGCCCAGGTGGCTCAGTCGGTAATGCATCTGACTACCTTGCTAAAGGTCCCGATTTCGAACCCTGGCCGGTTGAAAATCCGGGAACTTTTCTAACATTGGAAGCGACCCAGGCACCCACCCAGCATTGAATGACCTGGGTACCTGGGTGGGTAAAGGCAGTCAGGGGTGTGATGCTGATCACATCATCCCCAACTCACAACCGGCTGTACGCCTTAATGGCATGGTGCTGAGCACAGGGGAGCACTTTACTTTTTTATTGTCAATACTTCCATGATTGAAATATTTCAGTTATATTGTCATCTATCAATATTTTTTCAGCATTCAAGCCAGGATGTATATAATTTAGTAGGGTCAGAATGGGTTTGTTACCTGCTTGCCAAGAGTTTTGTGTACCTGCTATGTATGGATACTGAATTTTTGTACACATAAAAAGGATGTGCTTTATATTATTTTCTCCTTAATTATTGTTGATCTTTACTTATGTTTATTTTGGAAATCTGTATTTTTTTAACTATCATTCATACCTTGCTTTGTAACCCTGACTTCCTGTGAATGCAGAGCACTTCTAGTTCATTAAATATCACCTACTGCTGCTCTCATAGATTGCATATCACCCTTTGATATTTGAGTTTTTCTCTAATAGTTGTTCACGAATTACATTATTTGTTTCATGGTGATTGTTACAACATATATTTAACTTTTGAGTATTATTTTTTTCTTAAAAAAACTTTATCATCAGCATTAAACATATTGTAGTGTACCAGATATTATTCGTGAATTTAAGAAAATAAAAAAGAAATGTTCCACATAAAATGCAGACTTAATCAGGACTTGAACCCAGGTTTCTGGCATACTTTTCCATTGCTCTACCACTGAGCTAGCGAGCCTGCCTGTAACTGAATAATGCCTTGAATTTTTTTTAAATTCATAATACGTATTGAATTTTCAAAGCATTTTTACATGAAAAGTTGAAGGAAATACATTTGTTATATGATAAAATGGATAAACTCACATAAAAGCACACCAAGACAGCACAGCACTTTTAAACACTGATTCATTATCCACTTCACATGGTCATCATGGAGGGGGGAGGGTCACTGAAGAAAGAACATACTAATGATAGTCTGAATCTGGACAATTCTTTGCAATTACTTTTCCAGCACTTGGAAGAATTTACTTCAATACAATATATAAATTAATGATAAAATTCGATTGGTTGAAGAATTCAAGTTTCAGCACTTTCGGACATGTACCTCCAAGAAACCCCTCCACCTGTCCTTAATATATGACTTCGATTTTTTACGTGTGCAAGGTGTGACACTAGATAGTTTGTCATCATGCGGAAAAGTTCTGTTTTTCCACATTGCTCTTCTTGACTGAGTAATATCGAAACTTCGCTGCCATCATTAAGATAGGTTATGGCATCACATCACTACACTGTTTACACTGAGCTGTCCACAGTTTGAACTTCTACCACTTGGTGGCACTGAGAGATGTGAATTGCCGGGCTGCACCTTGTACTGTGGATCACGTCTCTTCAGTTGGGAATTGGAGGTTTTTGCAGCTGGTCTATGTCTCTTCTTGCAGCCAGAGATCTTCCAAGAGTGGGGTGCTTGTCCAGGTTTCTTCTTAACGATATTCACACCACATTTACTACAGCACATAAAATAATATTGCTTAGTACTCGAAAACTGTGCAAGTTATAGTTGGCACACAATTTTCCATTGTTTTAAAACCAACCTTTCCATTTGTTTAAATCACAAACTTGAATTGGATGTCAATTTTGTCACATCCTTACTCTGTAAATTCTCAGTAACAACTAAATTGCTATGGCCACATATTTATGGTGAATAAAAGATCACCATACAGATTTTAGTACAAAAGCTGGGCGCACAAAAAGGCATTTCAGTATTAAAATGGTGAATATAATGGTAAATTTGACTTAAAAACTAAACTTTTTACACAAAATAAAAATGTCCTTTTTATTAACACATTTATGTAGCTACTACAGTATTGAGTTTATCTCTGTATAAGGAAGTCCCATTTTTGTTTCTCAAATATTTAGTCAGAATTGGTCAATTTTAAATGACTTGCATAACTCGCAGGATATTTAAGATTTCAGAAAGTGTTGCGTCAGTAAAAGAAACCTCTAAATTTTGTGTTCAAGAGTTCATTTTGATTTCATAACAAAACATGGTACGGAAATGTACCTGGTACCTTTCAAAAACATGAAAAGTTGAAAATACAGTGTCTTATTACTAGAGGCACATATTTTTGGTAAACAAAATTTTCGGTACAAAAACAGTCAATTTTGAATTCAAAAGCGGTAAATGAAAACAAATGTTGGTTATAGTGGTGAAAAAGCAATACATAAAATGAAATTTTGATTTTAAAATTGTGAATATAATCCTAAATTTGATTTAAAAACTGCTCTTACTATACAAAATAAATATATCCCTTCTAATAACACATTTATGTCATTACCAGAATATTAAGTTTATTTCTGTATAAATGGGTCCATTTTTGCCTCTCAAATATTTACAGCAGAATTAATCAATTTTCTGTGAATTGCATAACTCACAGGATAATTCTGGCTTTAGATAGTGTCGCGTCTATAAATAAACTATAAATTTTGTGTTTAAGAGTCTATTTCACATTTTGCAGTTCATTTCGCATTATTTTGTGACAAAACAGGGTAGGAAAATGCACCTCGCACCTTTCAGAAACATGAAAAATTAATATTACAATGTGTTCTTTCACATTTCGTGTTTTCGTCATAAACGAAATATGCATGCCTCTACCTACTACACATTTCGTGTTTTTATCAAAAACAAAATACCAGTATGCATGTCCCTACTAATATCATCATTTTTGTGAAACCCTTGTAGAGAAGAACTGAAGTTTGTCAAAGGATGATATGCAGGCATATAGACCCTTGTGCATATGTGCTTTCGTCTTTCTCCTGCATTGGTTTGTTGTCGCTTACCATTGTTTTCTTTGCTCCAACCCTTTATTCTTAGGTGGCACACAGATTGAAGAAAAGTCTTCTATTGGTAGAAAGGCAGTCAAACCTAAGCCTATCATGCTGCCAGTGGACACACAACCTCCAAGGGAACGTAAGTATATATTGTCTCATTATTTCAAGGAATCTGATAGTTAATCTAGACAGAAATTGTTTATAGCTATGTGTATATATGAGGCGCATCCAGAAAGTAAGTTTCCCTATTTTTTCCGCGTGAAAGTAAACATAATGAGCCGTGTAAATTGCGCATGCGCAGCAGAGCTAAGACGTATCAATCATATGCCAGGCGGACAGATCCCGCCGGCGCCAGTAGCGAAGCAGCAGTGGTCCGAACTGGAAAATCGTATTCCTTCTCCCGCCGCATGCCAGTAGCGAGGCAGCAGTGGTCCGAAGTGGAAGCTCGTATTCCTTCTCCCGCCACATGCCAGTAGCGAGGCAGCAGTGGTCCGAAAATTGTGTGCCAGGTGGGTGCCGAAAAACCTGACACCCGAACACAAAATGAAACGTTCAGGAGCAGCACTGACATTCCTGCAACGGTACCATGATGACGGCGATGATTTCCTCGACAGGATCGTCACGGGTGATGAGACGTGGATTTCGCACTTCACCCCGGAAACCAAGCAGCAGTCAATGCATTGGCGGCATAGTGGATCTCCGGTCGAGAAGAAATTCAAACAGACGCTGTCGGTACAGAAAGTGATGTGCACCGTGTTTTGGGACAGGAAGGGCATTTTGCTCATTGACTTCCTCCCCAGATGTGAAACGGTGAACGCTGACCATTACTGTGAAACACTAAGGAAACTGCGACGTGCCATTCAAAACAAGAGGCGTGGCATGCTTACTGCAGGTGTTGTGCTCCTCCATGACAATGCTCGTACACATACGGCTAGGCGCACAGCAGCTGTTTTGACGGAATTTGGCTGGGAGTTGTTTGATCATCCACCTTACAGTCCTGATCTGGCTCCCATCGATTTTCACGTTTTCTTGCACCTCAAGAAATTCCTGTCCTCGGGTGGGCGTTTTGGCAATGACGAAGAGATGAAGACGTCTATCACACGCTGGTTCCATTCACAGGCGGCAGAGTTCTACGACAGTGGGATCCAAAAATTGATACCACGATAGGACAAGTGTCTCAATTCTGGTGGTTGCTATGTTGAAAAATAGCTGAACCTTTGCTGTACCTGTTGCCAATAAATGGTTTCCTGAAACTGTGTTGGTTTTTTTTTAAAAAAATAGGGAAACTTACTTTCTGGATGCGCCTCGTACAAGGTAACCAAAAAAAGTTCTTGCCGTTTTTGACGTCCCATTAATCATGCGCTCACGGAGGGGAAACGAAATGACGCATGTGCCTACCAAGCGATCGGGAGTGAGTCTGACCATCTACTCTCAGTAATACCGGCACGTTGCGCAAACACAGCAGTCATAGCTCCTCCAGTGTCGAAGAGAAATGGAGGTATCCAAGCAGCTTGTTTGCGTCTGTTTGTTGTGTGACTTTAAAGTGGGCCTGTCAGCTGCCGCATCAAGTCGCCGCATTTGCCAGGCATTTGGGGAGAATGCTATGAACGAACGCACTGCCAGGCATTGGTTCCAGAAATTCCGTTTAGGAGATGTGAGCCTTTCGGATGAATTTGCAGTGGACGACCAAGGCCCTAAAAGCAGCCATCGAGGAGGACAGTGGTCTAACGTGTGATGAACTTGAAGAAAGGTTTCATGTTTCCTCTGAAACAGTCAGACTGCACCTGCATGGGATAGGGAAGTCATGCAAGTTAAGCAAGTGGGTACCCCACACATTGTCGGCAGCCAACAAGGAGCAACGAGTGACAGCCTGTTTGTCCTTGCTCACTCGGCACCTGAACACACCCATATTTGATCGCTTGCTCACTGGTGACGAAAAGTGGGTCCTCTATGACACTCCCAAGCACACCAGACATTGGTTGTCGCCACGTGACCCTGTTCCTCACACCTCAAGACCACCTCTGCACCCACAATAAGTTATGCTCTCTGTATGGTGGAATTGTAGGCAGTGGTCCATTACGAGCTCCTTACACCTGGTCAGACCATCACTGCTGACCTCTACTCTCAGCAGTTGCAAAGGGTGCACCGTGCATTGCGACAGAAGGAGCCGGCATTGGTGAATCGCAAGGGTGTGCTGTTCCTGCAAGACAATGCCAAGCCACATGTGGCAAAGAGGACCTGGGAGTCCCTTCAGCAACTTGGCTGGGAGACACTGTGCCATCCACCATATTCACTGGACCTTGCACCAACAGATTACCACCTGTTTCATTCCCTCGCAACTATCTCCGTGAGAGATCCTTCGCAAATGAGGGAGACCTGCGGAATGCACTCACGGACTTCTTTGCATCCAAGCCCGCAGAGTTTTATCACCAGGGTATTGTGCAGCTGCAGGAACGTTGGCAAAAGGTGATGGATGCTGATGGAGATTACTTCAAAACCTAAAGGTATGTACCATCCACTGTATTGCTCTTTGTTTATCACTGCTCTAGAATGGCAAGAACTTTTTTGGTTACCGTGTGTGTATATATATAAGCTAATTTTCAGTATTTGCGTATTTTAAAAATAATTTACTTTTATATAGTTTTAACACCTTAGAGACAGTCATAAATAATGAATAGCTTATGTCAACAAATGACATACAATAGTTGTTGAATTGTAAAATTTGGCTTTTCTCTGAAATAATGACCCAGGGGACATTTCAGGTGTGGGGGAAAATATGTTTCAGGTGTGATTCTGAATTACATTTTAAGGGTGCGAGGCACAGTTTCCATGTTCAGCCAGACATGAGGACCCGGAACTGCTCCTTCCCCACAGACTTTCACCTGCAGCAAGCTGGAGAAAGAGATGTCTGTGCAGTGCACAGAGGGAGGAAACTTAGCATTATGCTTGTGGGAGTATTATTTTACTTGTTCTCTTGGGAATATCAAACTTCCGATGGTGTAGAAAAACACATGAACGGAAATGGGACAGGTTAAAGATTTTGTTTGTGGTTGTTTGTCCACAAGGAATACATGTGAGTATAAATAATAATTCATCAGCATAATTTTTACAGGTCGTATCTAGCTTAATAATCAACTTTAAAAAACAGCTTCCACTTGCAACATGGGGAGAAATTCATACTCTCTTGTGCTGTTTTTTTTTCAGTAGCAGTGCCCATTCCAACAATATTGAAATAAATGCATAGCTGGTACAAAATTGTCACTCTTCACCGTAACTTTGAAGAGAAGTGATCCCTGCCCCTACTGTATTTATCTTTAAGCATCACTTGAAGTGGTAATTCTTAATAGGGGATGTTTTCACTAATTTTTAGGTGTGTGCGTGCAAGGCGAGGCATCCATATATTGTTCAGCTTAGACATTATTTTGCTTGCTGGTGGGATGGCACCTCCCCTTCCCCCATCCTCACCCTCCTATCACCCACATATACACTGCGTTTTGCCATCTCTTGTTAGACTAGAATGTAAGCATTTAGAACCACAATACATGTGAAGGGGTTCTTCGATTTAAAAGTAACGTCTGATCCTTACACAGAAGTTGAGAGCACTGCTTGAGAAATAAGTGAAGAATGTGGCTCACCCAAGGTCACCAATATATGACAAGCTTCTCAACCAATTGTGTCATTTCTTTGTACTGGAAGTAGTTTCCAGTATAATTAGTTGCATTGTTTGTAAATAGATGGCATCATGAAATAAAATACTGTATTTACTCATGTATAATGTGCACTTTTTTTCCAAAATTTTTGACCCCAAAAACTGTGGTGCATATTATACATGGAATAATTCGGACAGCCAACATTAAAAACATGCATGTTTTTGTTATGTCACTGTGTATATCACGTATATATCAACAGGTGCAAATACAAATTACCTGGTAGGATTTATTTAGTAATAATATTTAAAAAAAAAAAAAACTATACAAGTGATTTGCCCATTTCCCCTGCTTTTTTCACTTTGTAACGGAACATTTTGCGACACCGAGAAGTGCTGTTCTGGCAGAATTTGAGCATGCACCACCCATCACACAGGATGTATATCAGCAGTATTTATTGAGTAAGAAGCAATAAAAAATAACTTCTTGAGTGCTGCAAATCCATAAGGTAATTTTGAATCGCTTTCTTCTACTACAGAATAAACAAGGTGGTTATAGAAGCAAAGCTTTCTGATGCTAAACACAATGGTGGGATGGGGGAGGTGGTGTGGGTTGGTGACTCATTGCAACATCTTAACAACGTACAACTAAGAAAGCCATTTCTTGAACCGTAATTGTACTGCGCATTATATACGAGATATACTTGTTTGTTGCTTTTCCATCAAAAAACAGGGTGCGAATTAAACAAGCACGTGCATTATACGAGGGTCACTATTTATATTTTGAGCCTAACAATGAAAAAACAGGAATTTGGCATTGAAAACTGCTTTATTGTTTTTCGAAGTATTCTCCTTTATGGTCAATACACTTTTGCATTCGTTCGAACCATTTGTCAAAGCAGTTTTTCCAATCTTCTTGAGACACCTCCATAATATGGTTTTTGAACGCATCAACGGCGTCTTCCGCCGACGAAAATCGTTTCCCACGCAATTTATTCTTGACATTCGGGAACAAGAAGAAGTCACTGGGTGCCAAATCAGGACTGTACGGCAGATGATCCATCAATTCGATTTTTTGACTGTTCATAAAGTCGGTTGTTAGACGAGATGTGTGACAGCTGGCATTGTCTTGACGAAGAATGATCTGACGGCGTTTGTTTGTTTTCCGTACTTGACCGAAGACCTCTGGCAAACAAATTGTTGTGTACCATTCAGAGTTGACCGTTCTACGTTCCTCTAAAGGCACAGTTGCCACATGACCAGTTTTCCCGAAAAAACAGGCAACCATTTGTTTCGATGTGCTTCGAGCGCGAACAACTTTTGTTGGATTGGGTTCATCTTGAAACACCCATACAGTCGACTGCTGTTTACGTTCCGGCTCATATGCATATATCCATGATTCGTCACCTGTTACAATCTTATATACGAGTCATTCCATGCGAAATCAACACAGCTTCCAACCTGACCATCTCCGAATTTCATGAAATTTGGGGAGTTAAAACTATGCATGGAACTTAGTAACTATGAAAATTTTTAGTCTCGTGCGTCTTGTAATTGTTAAATTATTCAAGGTCAAAGTTTGCAGAAATTGCCCTTTTTGAGTCCGCTTAGCTATACTAAATGTGCTGTAACTCCGCCATTATTTTGCCTAGGAAGCTGAAATAAAGCTTATTGTACAGGGAATTGAACAAGCTTTCCAGTGATATATAACAAGCCCACCTTTCGATAAAAATATAATTTTGTCACGTGACTTTGCCCTTTTACCTTGAATATCTCAAAACATGTCATCACCAAAAATCGTGAAAAAAATATATTTGGTCCCTCATGCCATACTATAAAACATATCAAAAAATCATTCTGGGACTGCAATGGGATCAGAAGATACAAAATAATATGTGTAACTATGTGACTGATAAAAACCTCATTGCATGAACTATGACGAGTCAAAAGTCCTTTAACACCCCCCTACAAAATGTAAAGGAGTTATCCTGGTCATGGAAGAAATGGGTTAGGCACAGGGAGATCCCTAGCTGTGTGTGTCAAGCGCAGGTCAGGCACATTTTTGACCGCCATATTGAATTCAACGAAAAATTTCAAAGGAAAGTGGGTGATGTGATATATCAAATGAGGCTAGAATTTCACGAGAAATGATGCGGCGAAGGTTTATCCAAAGTATCTTTAACCAGCAAAAAGTTATTACTAGATGCTTGTAACAATTTTCTCCTTTTCGAGGTGTTAGAAACAAAGTATTAAGAATGCTCCTAACGTGTTAGGAACTCGTCGAGATCACGCTGACATCTTGGGAGAGAAAGAAGTATACGCACCATTGCATGTGATTTTAATCAGCAACATTCACCAAATACTTGATTAGTAAAGAGAATATTGGGAAAAGTATCTCAAACAATTACGTTACACTTCCTTTGGAATGAAAAATTCTTCAGTGACGAGGCTAATTTTTATGTTCGCAGTAAAGTCAATAAAAATTATATGCAATACCTGTGATTTGATAATCTACAGTAGACAGATCCCAGACGATTGGTTGTTGCTGGTAAGCTAATGATGTGGTATAGTGTATGAAGAACGGGAATGGTTGGTCCATATTCAACAACGGAACCTTAAATGGTTGGCTTCCTGGATGTGTTAAGTGAACAGGTGTTTCATCCTTGCTTACGGGATATGGCACTTTTCCAAAGTTTTGAACAAGACAGTGTGTGACCACACTATGTGAACATTTTGGCAATTTCTTCATGGTAAATTTCTAGGTAGATTGATGGGCAGACGGGGATCTATTAAAAGGCCTGCACATTCCCCAGATCTAACATCTTAGGAGGACTTTTACCTTTAGAAACATTTGAAGAGAATGGTGCATGCACTAAGAGTCCCTGATATTGACCATCTGAGAGAAGGCATAGTTGCTGCTTGCGATGATGTTGCACCTGCTACATTGCCAAATGTTTTATGTGAGTGCAAGAGGCGTCAACGAGTGTGCTCACAGGAATATTGACAACACTATAATGTGCATATATCCTAAGTAAAATATATGCGTGCGTATAACGTTTTGCTGCCTAAAAATAAGTTTGAAAAACCTTCGCTGCTTCATTTCTCGTGAAATTCTAGCCTGATTTGATATTTCACATCACCCCCTTTCCTTTGAAATTTTTGCGTTGAATTCAATATGGCGGTCAAAAATGTGCCGGACCTGGCCTTGACACACACAGCTAGGGATCTCCCTGTGCCTAACCTATTTCTTTGATGACCAGGATAACTCCTTTACATTTTGAAGGGGGGTGTTAAAGGACTTTTGACTCGTCATAGTTCATGTAATGAGGTTTTTATCAGTCACATAGTTACACATATTATTTTGTATCTTCTGATCCCATTGCAGTCCCAGAATGATTTTTTGATATGTTTTATAGTATGGCATGAGGGACCAAATATATTTTTTTCACGATTTTTGGTGATGACATGTTTTGAGATATTCAAGGTAAAAGGGCAAAGTCACGTGACAAAATTATATTTTTATCGAAAGGTGGGCTTGTTATATATCACTGGAAAGCTTGTTCAATTCCCTGTACAATAAGCTTTATTTCAGCTTCCTAGGCAAAATAATGGCGGAGTTACAGCACATTTAGTATAGCTAAGCGGACTCAAAAAGGGCAATTTCTGCAAACTTTGACCTTGAATAATTTAACAATTACAAGACGCACGAGACTAAAAAATTTCATAGTTACTAAGTTCCATGCATAGTTTCAACTCCCCAAATTTCATGAAAATCGGAGATGGTCAGGTTAAAAATTGCACATATCTGTGTTGATTTGGCATGGAATGACTCATACGTCTTTTGAAGCAGCACCACGATTGTATTTATTGAGCATTTGTTTGCACCAATTGACCCGAGCGTGTTTTTGAGTTTTTGTCAAATTGTGTGGGATCCAACAAGAACATACGTTTCTCACAGCTAAATGATCACGTAATATTTTATATATGCTGGTGGAACTAATGCCTATGGTTGCCTCAATGTCAATCTCACAGTATGTCACATGACGATCTTGCAGTATTAGGTTTTGCACAGCATCAATGTTTTCTTGAACAACAACTGATTTTGGACGACCTTCGCGAATCTCGTCGGTGAGCGAATGGCGGCCACGATTAAATTCGTTATACCAGCGTTTCACAGTGGCAAAGGATGGGGCTTCATTGCCAAATGTGTAAGTAAGTTGATCGATGCACTCTTGTCTTGATAATCCACGTCGAAAATCGTAAAAACTCATTGCACGAAAATGTTCACGAGTTAATTCCATTTTATTGTTGTCGCGCAATCTCCAAGGCAACATAAACAACACAAATGAAGCTATTGACAAAACATTTGAAGTACGTTATGGTCAATAATGCCAGATGATTCCGTGCAAACGTCAAATCGTGCCTAACTTCAATCAGTGTTGCCAAGGCTCAAAATATAAATAGTGGCCCTCGTACATGGGTAAATACAGTATAGTGTATAGGCTACCATGGTGAAAAGATTGAGAATGCATGATCCTTGATTGGCGGTGAAATTTTTCAGTGTGTAACATTGTTCAATAACAGGTTCTAAAGCTAAGTTCTTTGTTTCAGCAATTGCTACTGCCACGCCTATTCCAAATGGAAGTCTGAACCAACTTGGAGACTCTAAAGATGCAGCAAGTCAGCCTATCTATCCTCGAACGCAGTATACTATTTCTCGTGCTCATATCACAGTTGATACCTCAGGTATGTAGAAATTTTGCATGTGTCAATTTTAGCTTTTGACACCTAAGGAGTTCACAGTTGCAAAATTTCAAAGTTTCTGAAAAACTAGTCATGGTGTAAGTAAGGGGTGTGACAGTTTCTAATTTCTAGTTTAGTTATTTTGTGTCAATTTTCAACATCTTTGAATAATTGTAACAACAAAGATGAATGATAACATATATGACAAACACAATTGTACATCTGTGCCTTATCCAGGGTTCGAATCTGGAACCTCTGGCTCCATATCATACTATAGAAACTATTCAGCCATCGAGATTTGTTGTGCAACTAAATTTTATTGATGAACTGATTCATCATTGGGTCATTTTAGTGATATGACGAAGCTGAAAATTTACTGATGCTGATGTATTCGCTGATATTTTTTGGAACCACTGCCGATATTTAACAGATTCTGATACATAACATTATTCAACAGAAATTGAATGTTATTTTCAACATGACAAAAATAAATTCGCTATATACATTTATATTGCATATTATATATATGTATATTCATATATATTCTCAGAGATTTAACATTAGTACACAAGCAGTTCTTTGAAATGCAAAATGTTTTCTTGTTCTTAAGGCGAGGAGGGACAATTTCCCCTAGGTCTTTCTCGCTGGGACAGCTGTCGATCACTGTTGCCAACTTCGCTCTTTTGGAGCCAGATCTGGCTCTTTCGTGCACTCGTTACTGTGAACTGTGGCACTCACCCTCTGCCCCACCATGATGCCACCACTGGCTCCGGCCCATAAGGACCAACCTTTGCCATGAGTACATTTTGCACGTGACGTGATATTCATATATAGGCTGCGTCACCCACACCCCTCTTTCCTCCCCAGGTATTTTTATATATGGAGCTGTGGCTTAAGGTGAAGATGTCAATATTATTATCCGGGATTCCTTTATTTTCGATTTCATATGAACATCATAAAATTATTGAGATGGGTAATGCTGCCAAATGTAGGTGGTGAAAACTAAGAATACATTTCCATCACTTTAAAGATAACGGTAATAGTAGCGCCCCCACCCCTCTGACACCTAAATTACCCTAGGAGACACTTTATGCAGCCTTCGTTAATCTAGATCCTTGAAAGTTATCTTTAGCTCTTGGTGAAATGTAGCTCTTTTATGCACATCATGTTTGGCAACACTGCCAGGATTGCTGTAGGAGGCAAGGAGAAATACATTACGCTTATAGGAGAATTATTTTACTCGTTTTCTTGGAGATATCAAACTTCCGATGGCGGAAAAAGATATATGATCGGGTAAAGGATCCATTGAAGATGATATTTGCGCTAGAAATAGTCGAAACTCCCATTTGTTTAGCCGTAACTTCAATTTGAAGTTGTCTCTCCATAAGGAATACATGGGATTCTGTAAGTACGTATTCATCACATTTTTCAAACATGGTATCTAGGTTAATAATCAACTTTAAAAACCGCTTCCACTTGCAACATGGGGATAAATTCATACTCTCAAATTATGCGTGGATTTTCTTTAGTAGCAGTGCCAATTCCGACGATATTTAAATAAATGCATGCCTGGTGCAAAATTGTCCCTCCTCACCTTAATATTGTAAATTTAATGCTGGCTGATTCAACTTCAGAAACACGAGTTTTTCAAGCACTTCTGGAAGTAACCTACTTCTTCTCTTATTGCAAATCTGTCCAGCAAATACTGATGCAGCACGTATGCCCAAATATTTTCTCACCACTTGCTTCAGGTTTGGGTACTCATTTTTGAATTTCCAATACAACAGCGGATCCCGGTGGAATAGTCGGTTTCGCAATATACTGTTCTACACTTTGAAAAGAAAAAATAGCATCACTTCATTATTTTTTATTTTTGCCATTTCGCTCCTGCATTCTCGGTTACTTTATTGATTACGTTCATCTTGACAATTTATTTTCCTAACTGTTAAATAAAATGCTTTGTCTATTTAATATATATTTATTATTTAAGCCATGGTTAAGTATGTGAAGCACTTTACAGAACTAATGAGAGAATTATAGTAAATAGTACTTGCAGAACGTTTGCGCATAAAAACAATTTTGACAGTTCATAGACTGATCAAAGGTTTTACATGTATCATGATAAGTGAATTTGTAATTGTATTATGTAAATACATAAGACTAGTACTAAGTGTGTCCATCCTTGGGCTTCCTAAGTGTTTCCAACTTTTGATGCATAGTTCGAATGAGATTTTGACAATAGGTGAAGTCAATTTCATGCAACCAAGTATGTACATCTGCTTCCTAAGTATTGACTTGTAGGTCTGTTTACCTCGGCTTTTGCACATAATCGCCCAAACGTTACTTGTGATATTCATGTATGGAGAGTTGAGTGGCCACCAAAGTCTTTGAATATCACAAAACCAGTTATTCACCAGGTGTGCACGGTGACAGGTCACATTATCATCTAAAAACAACATAATTCAAATTCTGGCCAGAAAAGTGATCTTGTACAGTTTGTAGAACTTCCCGGTTCATGATTGGAAGATATTCCTCAGTGTTAACACTACTTGCACAGGAATTCATCCTGCCAATGTTTTTCATAGAATAGCACACGCACATCGTAACACTATCAAAAAAACTTTTGAGTCTCTGAAATGTAATAACTTTGATGTTCTTCCCCTTTCCACAACCACAATTTGATTGAACTGTCGCCGGACCCTGTGGCCGAGTGGTTAGCACATCGCGCTGCAACGCCAATTGTCCCAGGTTGGAATCCCGCTCCGGCTTGGTTGTAAGTGAACATCCATTCATCAATTTCATCACTCATCCCCATCTTCGCAAATTAGCCAAGAGGCACAAAACACGAAGTAAAATAAACTAAATCAATCAATCGTTGAACTGTCATTCCCCAGCAATTTAAATCATTTCTCCTCTAAAAATATCACGTGTTCCCAGTCTGTACCATTCCATAAACCGTATCGACTGACAAATTCATGTCTAGCTTTCTTACGTGCTTTAGTTAGTCTGGGAATGTTATGTGAAATGAAACCTTTTTACAAACACCCTGTTCCTACGTAGATTTTCACCGAAAAATGCAGGCTCGACCAGGACTCGAACCCGGGTCTCTGGCAATCCGTGCCAGCGCTAGCAAAAATGCAGGAGAAGCCAGGCCGGCTCGGTAGCTCAGTGGTAGAGCAATGGCACGGAATGCCAGAGACCCGGGTTCCAGTCCTGGTCGAGCCTGCATTTTTCGCTGAAAATCTACGTAGTACATCTCCTGTGTGTGCCTAATTTAATGGCCTGTTCCTTTAGTCGGGACATTACACTAGTATGAGTAAGGATAACTCATACGTCATTTTGAAATCTAATTGAAATTTGGTGAATCGGCTTGACGAGACTTTCTCTTTCATCCACAGTAACTTCTCGGTGATATTTTCCAAGTTGTTCTTTTTAAGACAACGGCTAACTGTGTGGAATTATGCACATGAAGTTGTTGCCCAGTTAGGACTTATATATGAGAAGGACCATCCTTATGTAAAGCATGGAACATTGCTTGCTTACGAGGGAAATGACACGCTTTCTAGCCAAGGTTTTTCTAGAAAATCTGTGCTAAATGCAATAGAAACCACCAGAAAACCATGAGACAATGATAATGTAACCAAACTGTAAGTAATAAACACAGTTTGAACATATCATGAGCTCCACTAGTAACAAACTTATTTCGAACCCCCGCCATTAGGACTGCGTCAATTGATTACAAAACCCTCTAGCGGAAATTCTGATTACTAGACAAACAAAACAATAACACTGTAACGCCGTTCCTCGATGTCCCTAAAAATGGAAGCATGGAACGAAGAAGACCAATACGCGCAGAGGTATAATTTTGCGTGGACAAATAAAATCGAGGAACCACAAATACAATTTTTACTTGTTACGGGGTTCACCGATACGTATACGGAATAATTCCCACAATAACAACAGTTTGAGAAATACGTGACGTATAACCGCACCCTTCATTACCCTTCCAAAATTCGGTAAGTTATACAACAAACCTTCATATCAATTCCATCGCCAATCATGACTCGCACCAATGAAAAAAAGGTATCACATTTAACTATACACGTTTATTTAACCATTTAGTTGTAGCAACATTCATTCAATATTCCGTTCTACCTTTTAACAAGCTTTCACAATAAATTTCCAGTTTAAGTTCGAAACAGACAATTCTCATTTTTTTGGCATTTTTTAGACGGAATAAATTATCATCAAAAACAACAATTCAATTAAAAATATGCCTTTATTACCTTCAGCAATATTGCAGATAAAATTTACTTCATTTAAAATTTTTAGCGTTTCAACATTCAATACACGAGTTTTACTAATTTATAAAATACGTAAAATTGTAATTATTAAAAATTTAAATTTCTGCCTGCATTTTAAGAGAATTAGATGCTCATGAAATTCTAGATACGCTGCTAGTTATTATTCGTCTCGTTTTTTTTGTTGTTGCAAGTAAAAAGGACTTTCATTACGATGTCTTGAGGTTGAATGATTATTCGCAGAATTGCAATCTTAGGTCAAACGTGAATCAGTTGCTGTTGTGACGCTGTTCTACACTATTACTTAGCATACGCACAAGTACATATCTATTTCTCACTCATGACATTTATTTTATACACATGATGCATTCAAAATCCCCATCTGTTATCACGTCTTTTAGTAATGCAACAATCACTTCCGCAAATCGTCGATATATTAAAGTTCACAATTTTTAACAGCGATAAATGGGCACGACTCTCAAAAGAATCCGCGTGAATAGTAAGGTATGTGCCATTTAGAAAAAATCTCCTTTTGCAGTAAATGGGCAAATATGAATTTGAGTTTTGTTACACGAGTTCAATTCACTATGAACACACGCATTCTTACATACCTTCGAAAGTTCTAGTTGCGAGTTAGCAGGACTGTTCGTGGTATCCAAGTCGTCAAATTGATGCGGTCAAATTTAAGCGTTGCGGTTACGTAATATATTATCGCTGTTACTTCCTGGTTGACACGTGCTCATGCGAAAACTGCAGCAAGTGTACCGTATCTAGTAGTTTCAAGGTTCAATGCCAAAGTTCACTCTCCAGTTCATACTGACATCAAATACTTCTTTATTTCGAAATGAAGACTGGTCATGCAAATATATATATATAAATATAAAAATGGTACCACGAAATTAAAACAACTGGGCGTGACGATTACCACAAAAATTTATATGAAATGAAAAAAAAAGTTGGTTCTCGAAAATTGATCCAATGCACAATTCCTTACTAATGTTTTCGTGACGTGACTCGTAGTTGCAAGAGACAAACTAAGTTCAAAATAGGAACACGTAACTTTTGAAATGCGTGCCGAAAAAAAGTTCACAAAGTCTCAACTTACGATATAAGGTTGCACACAATTCAATATAAAGGCTTGCCCCAGTTGAGAATAAAATACAAATACGACGTTGAACCTTGAGTGAAATGTGACGAACTGTGTTTGCAATACTTGCGTTGCTAGCGAAGAAAAAAGGAAAAGGTGAAAAGTGACTGGGGAGACATCTATCGATATAAATTGTAATGAGGCAAATAACCTCAAGGGGATTTTTATGGATGCGAAATTTCCCGGGTGGGAAATTTTCACTTAATGTAATGGGATGACGTAAAGCGGGACTTACAAATGACAGATTCACGTCATCACCGCTACAACTCCACAACACACAGATACCAGACAAATGCTTCAATCAATCAATTTCAAGCTGTGCAGCAAAGATATAGAGATGTGAATCCAAAACATTTCAACATCCGTAATAAGAATGCAGTGATACTATTTTTTCTTTACAGAGTGTATTTCTGATTTTGAAGTAGGTTGATCCTCTGAATGAGAGTTTTCAATAATTTTATCACAAAAACTCCACAGTGATGAAGATCCATAACTAATTTTCAATAAATCTTACAAAATTAAAATATAAAACTTATTAGAAGGTAAACTCTAGTATTATTGGTACAGATTTTAATCTCGTATTTTTGCTATTGCCGATATGTCAAATTCTGCTGATATTCATACATCGATAATCAGCATAGGCACATCCCTAGGTCATATGAATAAAACTGAGCACCTACTCATTTCTCAACTTGGAGCATGTACGTTTGAATATGAAGTCTTAGTTTGTGACTCCACCAGTGAGTATCTGCTCCAATGGTGACCATCTGCCTGCATTTTCATTTCAACAAGAAAGAGCATGTTCTCAGATCTGAACTGGTAGTTATACACACACAACGAGCATGAACATGTGCCTGTATGTATGTTGCAGGGTTATTCAAAAGTTAACGTTTAAATACCAGCTGGTCCCATTCGGGTACTAGCAGCACATGACTGTAAGTTTCTTTTTATGATTTCTCCAGACCCATCCATCTCCCCCATTTGCATGTGTGTGGTGCCGAGGGAAAAGTGTACTTGAATTTCAGTACAATACAAATATTGTAGGTTTGGTGAAATCTTTTATTTTAGTATTTTTTTTAAGAGATATCAATTTTAATTGAAAAGAGTAAGCTTTGCAAATATGAGGATACAGATATACAAAAAGGCATAATCAAACGAGAACTATTTGCTGTAGAGATGTTTGATTTATTCTGGCTGGAACAGCAGGGACTTTCACAAGAAGTAAAATTTTGCAATCTCACCTTCATACAAATGGAATTAGATTTGGTTGAACTACTTTGTCTCCCCAAATGAATATATTCGGACAAAATTTCAATTACTTCTTCCAACTACACTTATGGGGAGGGTGGATGAAAATATTTCACTTCCCACCAAAGCCTGGTATTTCCTCGAAAAACTAAATCAACTTCCAACTCTCTGCACTAAGTTGTTGCCCTACTATGGTGGATTTTTGTCATTTTTTTTATCAGATGGATTATCTTATGTGCAATTATGAATACGTATATTAAGGTAAAACTATTAGATCGATATGGTATAGTTCCAGTTATAAACTGTATTTTAAATATTTTGAACTATTTTAAATTGTTTCAATTTCCAAGTATGTGCATGAGTGCCAGTGAGAATCAGCAACAGGATTGGCATTGGTATTAGGTCAAAGAGGCATCGGTTCAACCTTATGAGGGGGCTGCAATAGATGTTTGCTTAGAAGGAAAAATACTATATTTATTTGGAACTTTACATAGCCATGATTCATGAATTATAACTTTATATGCATAAAAACAATAACAAAATATAAGGCTTGTTGAAATGAAACATAGACTGTGGAAGCTAACACTGTTTATATGCAAGAAAGTTCACAATATCACAAAGATAGCATACTGGTATTACTTCGACAGAGGCTACAGATAAGCACCCCCACCGTTCAGGCAACTGTCCCAACGCTGAGCAAGTTTCTGGGTACCGTCCTCAAAGAAGGGTGTGGTTGCGTGTTGAACCGCTCTTCCATAGCATCTTGAACTGCTTGATCGGAGACGAAATGCTTACCCTTCAGAGCCTTGTTCAGCGAACCAAAGATGTGAAAGTCGCAAGGGGAAAGATCTGGGATATACGGTGGGTGTTCCATAACATTCCACGGAAAACAGTGCAGTGTTCAACGTTGCATTGGCAGGGTGTGTGCATGAGTTACGAGCATGGAGCATGCTCACACTTCGTGACAGTTTTCCCGACTGCTTGTTTTTGATGGCCCTTTGGAATTTCTCTGAGGTGCCACAATAACGTTCAGCATTTCTTTTGAAACGAACCACCATGCCCTACAGTGCGGCTACCATGTAGCCTCCCTGTTAAATACTTGCAGTATTGCCAGCTCAGTCTATGTTTCACTTGAACGACCCTTATAATAGAATTTTGCATTCAATTATAGGATTTTTTTTAGAAATATCATATCCTTAAAATTATCGGCAATAAACTGTTACATCAATCAGTACATCAGCCAGTACTGGTTAATCTGATTCACCTGTAAAATGTATGTGTTCACACCAAATGCCATATTCTCAACTGTAATTATCATTAATTTATCTAAAATGTACTTTATTTTACAGCGCAATCACCAGAGAATCCATATGCTTCACAAGCTGGATATGACAGTGTGGGGTCAGTGTCAGGAGGAACTCCAGGGCCCCCTCATCCTCTTGTGGGAGTTGCCAGTGTTGTAACAAGCCACCAGCCTTCCTGCAGGTGAGATTGATTTAAATAAGTCCCTTTATTATCAGTAGAGCCACATATTTATGTGAATTAAGGATCAATATTTTGGTAAAAGAAATTGGCATATTTCGGGATCAAAAGCTGTATATAAAATTGAATTTTTGTGTTAAAATAGTGAATAAATTTGATTTGAGAACTATACTTATTACACAAAATTAATATTTCACTTCTAATAGCACATTTATGTAGTTACCAAGAGTATTAAGTTTATTCCTGTGTAAAGGAGTCCATTTTTCCTTCTCAAATATTTACAGCAGAATTAATAACTTTTCCATGATTTGCATGACTCGCAGGACAATTCAGACCTCGGAAGGTGTCACATTGGTAAATAAACCCTAAATTTCATGTTTAAGAGTGTATTTCACATTTTGCACCATTCAAATGTCTTACTGCGGTTGAGTGTTTCATCACCGTACTGTGCTTGCAGTCTTCTGTACATTTCAGCTGGTTTTATGGTCTCCTTCACTAAAAACTTCATCACTACACGCTATTCCGTGTACACATTCACAGTGTTGTCCGCCATCTTGAATACTGGGCTCTGGAGTGGCATGTGCATAGTGCGTACCAGTAACAGGACACAGTTGCAAGTTTCTACTTCATGCACCACCTCCACCCTGGAATTTGTTTTTAAACCTTCAACGACCCTCGTATATAATACTTTATACCACCACCACACTATGTAAAAGTATGGGAAGACATAGGTATTGGAATTTAGTCACTAATACTGGCAGGCTGAGTCTGCACGGCAGTTTTGCAGTCTAAATAGCCTGAAAATTATGCAAAATGCATATTTTTAATTATTTTAGCAACAACACTGAGGGGAGAAATGGATCTTGTGATTGGATGATTATCTCATGTGAAATTCATGAATATTTTAAAACAAAATTCTGACAGATTGCTCATCGAGATCAGGCCTGTCCACACCATGGCCTGTTGTGCCTTTTTTATGTGGCCCGCATTAATGCTTGTAAAACCTCAAAACTTTTTAAGGCATTATATGTATGTGCTGTCACTGCTCTCATTCTGGCAAACTACCTTCCTAGCAAAAATCACCTGACATTGTAGTATTCTATCTATGAAAGAATGCTCAGAAGGATGATACGAAAATATAAAGCTTCTAAAATAGTAAATAGAATTATTCCTCATCGCAATCTTATTATACGTAACTTGATTTGTATGTAATCCTTGATATGTCCCTTGCTGTTGTTTACTGTCAATCACCTGTGTTGGGGAAGCCAGGCTGCGAGTAAGCTACATGGTTAAATGTACGTACAGTACACTAACCACTACCATGATGATTGTGCAAAATGAACTTCTTGAATGACATTAAATAAAAGTGAGGAATAAACTATGGAGTGACAACACCTCATGCGCAAGTGCTACTTCTTGTTTAGTTCACGACCAGTTGCTCAACTGGCTCTTGATAGAAAAATGTTTGATAACTTTTGATACATATTTATGTATTCAAATTTATAAATATGCTGAACTATTGCAAATTTATTTGTGGGAATTACTATGACAGGCTGTCTGACAGTCTGGAAATCATGGAAATGTAAGGGAAATTTACTGTGTTTCTGGAAAATCAACATTTCATTTGTTGCAAACGATACTTCAGATTTGTATACTGAGTATTACAGGCAATTACAGTAGAAATTGCATATTAATAAGTACTCCAGAGAAAGGAGTCAAAACAGAAGTTACTACAGTATGTAGCTATTGGTATTTATCACTTTTCTATTGCAATTTTTGGGTTGCATTTGGTTGATATTAGGATCAATACATATGTTACTAAATATAACTGTAATTATGTATTATTTATGTTATAATATTTATGATTTTTTACAAAAAAAAGAATTCTTTGTTTACCATTATTCAAAATATGGCAAGTAATAAGTTAATGCTGACCCCTAATGCCTCTTTCGAACAGTCAATTTCTATTCTGTTTTCCTTTTTGTCATTACTTTTAGCATGTGAAGTGAATATTCTAAAAGCTTGGTTAAGTGGTGTTTGTAAGTTTGGTGTTTAGCTAAAATGTATTGACTTCCTACACACATGTTTAAATACATCCCCAATGGGGCAGTGGTAATGTCGTCAACTTGTAATCAAGGGGCCCCAGGTTTGATACCCAGTGGAGCATATAGTGGTTCGAATCCCACTTTAAAATGTAGGTCCAGTCCCGATTAGCCTTCCTGTGCATAAAGTGGACTTAAAACACCAACTCAATCAATGAACTGCCCTAATAACTTGCTCTCAAAAATTTTGTTTCCTCGACTGGAAAACCTGGGAAAGTGAGGGAATTTTGTATTTACAAAATGGTAGACACCCTGTATGAATATTGACAGTGTTATTGGTATCTGCTCAACCCTAGTTGTAATCAAAGACTTTTGTGTTTTATGAGATAATACTTGCTTTGTTACGCTGTGTGTGTGTATGAAGAGAATTTATTGTAACGTGTCCCTCCCACTCCTTTCTTTTTGTAATTCAAATGTTTACTTACTTCTTTACTTATGTTGCAGTGGAGTTGCTGTTCCCAGTTCAGAAGCAGGTGGTTCAGGTACAATGGGAAAAAGACCTCAAGGTCACCCTCTTCGAAGCTTCAGTGTGCCAGCTCCTCCCCCGCAGTCTGCTCCAACAACACCACAGCCTAAGCATGTTGGTAAGTATACGTTAGCATTTTCTTGCAGCAGAAAGCATTCAAGGTTTTTTTCTTTTAACAGCTGAAAAATCAGGGAATATTCTGTAGTGAGTAGTTAACGGAAAAGGAGTAACTTTAAAAAAAAAATTAGGGGGATTTGAAAATGGTTGGGAGCCTGTTGGGTGAAATATGCAGGGAAGTCAGAAATATGACTCCACCTTTGAAGTAAACACAGTGTGTTACTGTACAATGTAGAAGGAAATGGTGAATGAAATATTAAACTTGAAGTGTGGGCAATTGCATACCAGAATGATCGTTGACTGCGAGATGTGATTTTAACGTAATATTGTTGCTGTTGACTGGGAAAGTGGAGAAAACGACTGCTTACATGAAACTGTTTAGTTCAAGTCCATTGCTGTGCACACTGCTCTCGCGATCATTCTGGTATGCAATTGCTCTCGCTGTAACTACACTTGCGTGCAAAGAAATAGACCCACTTCACACTTTTGACATAAAATGTTTATTTGTTCTTACTTTTTCTTCCAACTGTTTGGAGGCACATAAAAAGTTTATCCAAATGGAAGCATCTAATCCTACTTATATGAAGATAAAGTTCAGTAATAAATACATATGATGTTAATAAATTTAACCTTTACACCGCCGAGCGGGTTTTTGAAAGTAACCCCTCTCTGTGTGTGGCCTTTGCGCATGATTTTTAAATTTTTACACCTATTTCAGAAAAATGTTATATCTCTGAGACTATTTGAGCAATCTACTTCGGATAACTTTTGTTTGGAAGAAAAAACATTGGAGCAATTAGAGTGCCCAAGTGAGAAAAATGGGGTTGGGGGAGCAAGTCACCAAATTTCAATGAAAAAAAAAAAGAATCTGGCGTTCGCCTCCTCTTCTCCCACGGGCAGAATTTCATCAACAAAGACAGCAGAGGCGCCACATTTCCTTCACAATATGCTGTGACCAACATATTTCCTTTTTTTCAGTCAGGCGTGACAGTGCATTTTGGCTTCCCTTGTTCTGTTTACAGACTCTCGTCACCAACTTCAGCATTGGAACACACAACCCAACATGTTGACAAAAGATTGCTCGGGTTTCCCAAGCTGGGAGGCAGAAAACAAGCTCGTAAATCTCATATGTTGCATTGCATTCATTTCCCAGCTGTGAAACCTCGCATCGAAAAGGCGACGGGAAAGGAAGGGAGGGGAAGAGGAGGGGTCGGGGTCATGGGTAAGTGAGTTTTTTTCGAAAGGACATTTCAAAGTCTTATCTGAACATCTGTCAGTGTTTACAGTATGAAGGTGCTAAAAGCACATGAACTTTTTAATCAGAATGATGGGTCACCAGTGACCCATCGGCCGACTACACCTATATTTTCTATGGGTCACATGTGACCCATTGGCCGAGTAAAGGTTAATATCATTTTATGTCAAAAGTGTGAGGTTGGTCTATTTCTTTGCACGCAAGTGTATAACTTGCTGTTGCATGATCAATGCCATCTTGCCAAATGGCATATGCTCGGGCACGTGACTCATATCTAAAATGAAGTTTCAAGTTTAATATACCATTCACCATTTCCCTGTACAGTAACACACTACATTTACTTCAAATGTGTAGCCATATTTCTGACTCACCCTGTAGATGTGGAAGATAAATAATGGTCTATAGTGTTGAAGTGTTACGAGAGGCCTGATCTTGGTGATACTTTTTTGGCATCGCTTAAGTGCTCTCAACTTCATTCTTGTGGTGTGCTGGCAGTCTGGTTGATGTATTGGCTATGGCATTGGCATGTGGGCTTGTATACACTGGGAGATGCAGTTTTTGGTAAGTAGCATCTATTATCAATAGGGCTCTTCCAATCTGGGGCCTGTCAAGCATCTGAGCGACGCTCGCTGAACAAGATTTTTGCTCGTTGAGCAAACAGATCATTTACTTGACACTGTTTGCTCATTGATCAAAATATCGATGCCTTTGAATAATCTGTGATCAATGTGGCTGTGTCGAGTGGGCAAGATTTTGGTGTTTGAAAAGATGTTAATTATGTAAATAGAATAGTGGATGTGAACAAAACTGTCGAAATTTTCATTTTCGCACCCATTCTTGCACAACTTTCCAAAACTACGGTGTATATTTAATATTTATTGGAACAAACAACACTCATTTTAATACAATTACAAAAACTGGAATATTACATCACCTTCTGTTACTTGAACTTCCTCTCTAATTACGCTGTATCGCAAGCCATTCATCATAAATATTTCCTCATTGGTTGCGACTTACTACCCTGCCATCCTCACCTCATACAGTTTTCCTCTCCTTCCCTTTGCCTCACAAGATCGAAACACAAAATCCCCAAATCCTCTGGCTCAAACCTGTGGCGAGCAAGGTTCAAGTTTGCTCAGTGATCAAGTGAGCAGCACTCGTGGAGCAGTGCCTATTTGGCCGTCAAGTAGCTGAGCGATCACATTGCTCCCTGAGCGCTCAGATACTTGACGTGCCCCTGGAATACAGGTTTGTGTACTACTTTGAGGTTGAATAGTTGGAGTGCCTTGGATAGTTTGCCTGATGTGGTGGGCTGGTATGGGAATGCAATCCATTTGGTTTGGGTCCTCGGTTCGAATCATCTCTCCTGCCGACCTCCATGGGAGAGTGGTTAGCACAGCATGCTACAATGCCAGGGGTCCGGTGTTTGATTTTCAGCCTAAGTTCTTTGTGAGTGTCGCTTAACCAATTTCATCATATGACCACTCATTCTCATTTTTTGCGATTAGCGAGAAGTGGTGGAAAAGTGAAGTGAAATCAAATCAGATCATCTCTGCATTGTGGGTGTTGACAGCTATTCATTCAGTGTATCCATTGTTCAACCCTGTCTCCGTGATTTATGTTATTTCATCTTGGAAGTCATCCTCTGTGGAGCTATGTGTGAATGTTTCTCTATTGAAGTTAATCCACACTCCAGTTTTGTGTTGTTTTTTTAGGGAAGGGGGTAGGTGTGTGGATTTAGCATGGGGTGTCTTGAGTCAGGTTTCCTGTACAGGTTAGTGATGGAACTTGTCTTGGTGACATCGGATCCGAGGTCAAGATAGTGCATAAGTAGCTTCTAACATCACAAATCAAGCAGAACATGTTTGTCTTACCTGTCAGAGAGCAAACACTCGTAGAAATAAAACTGATAAAAGTTTATTTGTTTTGATTCCTCATGTGTTTTGCCTTCTGACAGCTAAGATGAACATCATCATCAATTACAGAAGAAATTTTGGGAGGTGGAACATATGTTGAGCTAAAACAGGGAGTGCGCAAGCACCTCTTCATATCCTCTGGTATCATCTATGACAGAGTGACTATTGACCGGGAATTATGCGTGAATTCTGTGGATTTTTCCTCGTAGACGGGAAAAATTGTAACTTTTACTAATCCATAGAGGCACATATTTTTGGTAAATAAAAAATCAAAATTTCGGGTTCAAAAGTGGTAAATAAAATGAAATTTCGCTGTTATAGCGTTGAAAAAGTGCCATATAAAATGACATTTTAGTTTTAAGAAATGTGAATATAATCCCAAATTTGATTTAAAAACTGCACTATTACACAAAATAAACATATTCCTTCTAATAGCACATTAAATCATTACCAGAATATTAAGTTTATTCCTGTATAAAGGGGTCCATTTTTGCTTCTCAAATATTTACAGCAGAATTAATCAATTTTCCGTGAAGTGCATAACTCAGAGGATACTTCAGACTTCAGAATGTGTCACGTTGGTATATAAATGATAAATTTCGAGTATAAGAGTCTATTTTGCATTTTGCAGTTCATTTCAAAAATGCACCTCACACCTTTCAGAAACATGAAAAATTATCATTAGAATGTGTTATTTTACATTTCGTGTTTTCGTCAGAAACGAAATATGCATGCCTCTACTAATCCATATTCCATTGAATTTAAATGCCCTGATGCAAGTTTTTCACAGTTTACGTTTTATTATTATCAAGGAGGAAACAGAAAGCTGCATGGAAAATAAAACAGAATTCTTTCAGTCCATTTACTTTGTTAGTGTTCTTTGCAGACCTCTGACAGACAGAGAATTATTGCAAGATATCGTGAAGCTGATTAACTAAATTTGAGTTTGAAATTCTTGTAGAATTTACAATTTTTCGTAGATTAGGATATCCCGTAACATGTGTAACGTGTTTGTAGATGTATTTCGAGCGTGAGTATGTGAAATGGCAAATTTAAACTCCGCACCTTAAATTAAATATTTTAGATAAAAATACCGTTTAATTGAATTGCATTAGAATTTTTGAATAAATTAGAATCACACAGACCATTCATATTAATAATAAATTTTTGTATGTGTGTTGGTGGTGAGAGGTGGTAATACATAAGGTTGAAATAGAGAAAACATCTGCTTGTACCCTTGAATTTTTGGAAAGTTTGCCTTGAAAACCGGGACGTATACTTGAATTTTATCATGGTCCTAGAGTGTCCACCCTGTATGAGCAAGTAAAGATGTATAATCAGTGGATATGATGTTGCATGTTTTATTAAACTTGTAACAACATGCAAAACACAACTTTCAATAAAGTACACTCCATAGAGTGAAAGTTTTCTATTTAGATATAGGTTTGCATATCATACCACTTGTACTGAGGTACTACAGAGTGTTTGAAAGTCACGCAAACCAAACTTTGATTGACTGTAACATGTAAACCGTAAGAGTTATTTGCGCCAGGTTTTCTGCGTTATAAAGCATCATCCATTGAGATATGTTTCAATGCTTAACATTATCAGTTTATTCCGTACAGAAAATTCTGTAACTGGCAAAAGGCAGGGTTTAAAAAATTTCCAAAAGTGCACTTTTGAGTTAGAAAAATGTACAAGAAAGTATGAAAGAGTCATAATAATAATTTACAAGAAAGGATGACAGAATCATAATTTGATGACTGATGCCATGTTAATCTGTCATTTGCTACCAGTGTGGGTCATGTGCAGCATTTGATGGGTTTGGGACAGGCTTATATGACTTAAGTTAAAAAATGCCATTTTAGGGCCATGTCACCTTAGCTGGTAACACTAGCAGGTTGAAATTTTCTCAACACACTCAAGCAACATGTGCCTAAATATTGGCCATAAATTTACATGAAAAATCATACTCATATTATACTGCAGAAAACCCGGTGTAAATATATCTTAGTTTTCATGTTACACTTTTGAAACACTCTGTAGTACTTCAGTTCTTAGCAAGTGAAAATAATGACACTTTCCGCATCATGCTTCATTCTAGTGTTCTTCGTAAGTAGGTGTTACTTATGCCAAAAATCTGCGGTTGTTTTTTTTTTTGTGGGGGGGGATATGCAGTTCAAATTCTTACCTGTTCTTTTTCTCTCCAGTATCATCAGTGACTGTGCGGCCTCAGGGCTCCGCAAGTCCTTACAAGAAGGCAGGCATCTTGGCAGCTCCATCTTCTCTCAAGTCGCAGGAAGGGGCGAGAGTGGTCGGAGCCGAGGTGGGCCCTACGGTTTCCAGCAGCAGCGGGAGCACCAGCTGGCAGACACCGGAGAAAACAGACGAGTCAAAAATACAGGTGAGGAATTATTTCGATGGCAATGCTGGGTCGATATCTTGTATTGACATTTGATATCGCATTGGACTTATACTCTCATTGATTCTTGGCGATAATTGTAGGAGAAAAGTACTGTAAGGAAGCAAGTCTAAGCTGCCATTGTCAGGGTCTCTTGTCACCTCTTCCTTCCTCAGGAAAAAAAAAAAAGTTACGAAGCTTGTAAATGACAGACTGCTGTTTACAGTCTGGAAATGAAAAAGGGATGAAAGTGGGTACATGGCACTACCGCGCCACTTAATCACCGTTTCTGTTCAAACCCTTACCACAGCGTGAGATTAAGTTGTTCGTGCTGGTCGAACAGAATTTCGCATCAATATTAAAGAACCATCTGGATGTAGTGGTTTCACATCTTCATCGCTTCAAAAGTAGTGTCCAGATGAAAGAACAGAAAAAAGATGAAAATCAATTGGTGCCAAATACAGACTGTAGGCCGAGGGATTCAAGGTTTTCCAGTTAAACATTCGCAAACAAGCAATTGTTTGATGTGTGGTATGGGGACTTGCTTTAACATGAAGAATAATCACTTCACTTTGTAGAAGACCTGGCTGTTGCCATCTGATGGCCTCCTGTAAATGTTGAAGAACATCTGCTAGTAGGCATCTGCATTAACAGTGCATCCTCTGTTTGAGGTATTCCACTAGTAAGACTTAGTTTCATTGTAATAATGACAAAATCTTGAATAAGCAGAAAGTTTATCCCATTATCTCTGTTATAAAATGTAGCATTATGGGTTACAGTGGAATGTATGAAATACTTAAGTTTATTCCTACATGTTATTTAATTACCAGTTTTATAGATTTTTATGTTTTGTTGCTAATGTAAAACTCAGCAGCAAGGAACTGCAGGGTGAGTCAAAACTCAGGCTATATAGGAAATTTTTCTTGTCTTGTTAAATGTCTGTGAATGGTTAAATGTTCAGTTTCCTGGGTCATGGATCGGTCACTGTGGTCCCTTTGACTGGCCACCGTGGTCTCCAGAACAATGGATATTGTCCTTTGGGGTCATTTAAAGGCGCTCGTCTACTCCATTAAGATTCAGAACATCCAGCATCTGAAGGGATGCATTATGTAATGTGCAGACATGATTATGCCAAAGGTTCTGGAGAACTGGAAATGTCACGTGCAGAAATGCATTGATGTTCAAGGTGCACACATTGAAGATATGGGTCATTCCATGCCAAACCTACCAATGGTGGTTGCATGACGATTTTAGAAAAAAATCATTTTTAGTACATAGGTTTGTACATGTTTCTAGATATCAAAACCAGTGTTCAAAAAAAAATATTGTCTTTAGTTCTCCTGGGGCAGCCATTTTCCCAACATGGTGCATGGCTTTTTTTGCTCATGTAGCAGTATACAGAAACCTTAATATTTCAAAAACCATTAAAGCTAGAGACCTGAAACAAAATTCATTTTTTATCTAATGAAGTATACTTCCTATGATATTCAGGTATGTTTTGCTTGAAATTGCATCATAAGTATGAAAATTATGGTGGAAAATGGGGTAACAATAGTTAAAAAATTGCATTTTAAGCCCAATTTTTTTTAATAAAGGCTTGATTTTTTTTTCATGTGTAGACCTACCTGCAGGGTGTCTGTAAATAAAATATCAGTGCCTAGAAATGCAACCCTTTTTTACAGCATGGGCTCAAACATGGCTGTTCATTGAATTTTGACAGTTTTTGGGGTTAAATATCTCAGATGGGTCCCCTTTAAAAATTCTGAAATTTGGCACATAAGAAGCCCTTCAAGAACCTAACTCACAGTAAAAATCTCAACTTTTAGATTCAACTCATTTTGGTCAATATGAGGTAACGTATGTCACCTAATTTCTGATGTTGCAAAGTAAGGTTAAACTACATCCCATACTTAAAATAATGAAGTCTTTTCTTCTTCTTTTTTAAATTTGGGTTAAATAAAGGCTCAGAAAATATAGTAACATAAGGTTTTAGGAGCTGAGCCGGTAGCACACAACTAGTCCAAGTCCAAGTGGAAAATCCAGCAGGAAATCTAGCCTTGTGTGATTCAGACATAACTTAGGCACAAAATTTAGTAATTTGCTTCTGTGTTATATACTACTGTATCTTTTGTTCCCCAAAACAAATTTCAAACTTGTGTACAAGTTAAAACACCTAAAGTGGTCTGGAAATTTATTTTAAAATTGCCTGGAAGCCCTGGAATTTCTTTCATCAAATTGAATGGAAACCCTGATTATGTGGTGGCCGCGGTGGCTCAGTAGGTAACACGTCTGACTACCATGCTAAAGGTCCCGGGTTCGATCCCCTGGCCGGTTCAAATCCGGGAACTTTTCTAACGATGGAAGCGGCCCCGGTGCCCACTCAGCGTCGAATAACATGGGTACCTGGGGGAAACCCTGGGGGGTAAAGGTGGTCAGGGGCGTGATGCTGATCACATCACCCCCACTCACGACCGGATCAAGAAAGTGTGTTGAGTTACCCCACACCCCCTATACGCCTTCATGGCGTGGTGCTATGCACAAGGGAGCACTTTACTTTTTTTTTACTTTTTACCCTGAATATGTGCATCCTTGTGTTTACAACGTACCTAAATCAGGGTAGCTACTCACCAGGAATTCCGGACGTTCTGCATTAATTTTTCTCCATAGACATGAAAAATTGCAACTTTTATTAATCCAGATCCCATTGAATTTAAACATATTTATAAATGCCCTGAGGCAAGTTTTTCACAGTTTAGCTTTTATTTTTATCAAGGAAGGAAGAGAAAGCTGCGTGGAAAATAAAACAGAATTTTCTCAATCCGTTTACTTTGTGTATGCCCTTTGCAGAACAATCTATCTGACAGATGGAAGATTATTGCAAGATATCTTGAAGTTGATTAGTTAAGTTTCAGTTTGAAATTATTATTCGTACAATTAACAATTTCTTGTGAATTCTTATATCTTGTAACTTGTGTTTGTACATGTTTTTCAAGTCTGAGTATGTGAAATAGTAAATGTAAACTCCGCACTTTAAGTTAAATATTTTAAATGTATTTATATGCCATTTAATTGAATTGAATTATAAATTTTGGATACATTGGAATCACACAGACCCTTTATATTGTTAATATATCTGTGTGTGTGTATGTGTGGTGAGAGGAGGTAATACGTAAGGTTGAAGCAGATAAAACATCTGCTTGCATGCTTGAATTTTTCGAAAGTTCACCTTAAAATCTGGGAATTATACACAAATTTTAATCCTAGAGTGGCCACCCTGCAAAATCAGGTTTTGGGGAAAGAAATATGCTGTAGCTAGAGGCACATATTTTTGGTAAATAAAAAAGCAAAATTTCGGTACAAAAACAGAGTCGATTTCGGGGTTCAAAAGCGGTAAATAAAATAAAATTTCGGTGTTATAGCGGTGAATAATCACATCAAAAGTGCTATATAAAATGGCATTTTGGTTTTAAAATTGTGAATATAATCCTAAATTTGATTTAAGAACTGCACTTATTACACAAAATTAACTTATCTCTTCTAATAGCACCTTTATGTACTTACCAGAGTATTAAGTTTGTTCCTGTGTAAAGGGGCCCCTTCTTGTTTACAGCAGAATTAATCCATTTTCTGTGAATTGCATAACTCACAGGATACTTCAGACTTCAGAAAGTCTCGCATCAGTATATAAACGGTAAATTTCGTGTTTAAGAGTCAATTTCGCATTTTGCAGTTCATTTCGCATTATTTCGTGACAAAACAGGGTAGAAAAATGCACCTCAGACCTTTGAGAAACATGAAAAATGAACATTACAGCATGTTATTTCATATTTCGTGTTTTCGTCAAAAACTAAATTTGCATGCCTCTAGCTGTAGCAAATTAATATATTGAAATGTAGAATTTCTTGAAAGGATGTTGGCAGTAGCCACTGCAATTAATAGAACTCCATAAAAATCAGTTCTCAGATTAGTGAGTACTTCATTTCAGTGTATTAACCTACCTGAATTTATTTTCTGAATACCCCTAGCATTTATATACATGCATTGTTTTTGCAGCCATCTTACAGCACTGAGGAACTTAACCAGGAGATGGCAAACCTCGAAGGCCTTATGAAGGATCTCAATGCAATCACAGCCTCAGAATTTGAGTGTTAACTTATGAACTCCATTTTTGACATTGTGCAGCTAAGAAGACAGTGTGAGTGAATTTATGACTGTGTAAAGGATTCTGACATCTTGCCAGTGTTTCGTAGTGAATGCTATTTGACAAGACATGGGCTTTGTGAAGTCATGCCTAAGAATGTTTTGAAAGTTTATAGGCTTAACACATTCATATGTTTTTTTTCATGGTGGCACAGGTTCAGGTACTGAGAAAATTGTTTAAATAGTATGCTGAGTAGTATTTGCTGCAATCTGGGTGTTTGGAATTGTAAACAAAGCTGTTCTGTTTGCTGTATCTAACTATCTACAACTTATTTGAGATGTAGAAACTAAAGACTGATTTACTGATGATATTTAGGAAACACACACACCGTAATTTTGTATAAAGTGGTGTTTCTTGGGAACTTATACTCTGTACATATCGACCTTTTTAAAGTAAAGCTCCAGATTTTGACATATAAACAATTAAAGGAACTCGAATTAAGTATAGCATAGAATTGTGCAGGGTCTGTTGTTTTTTTTCTATGCAATGAGAAAACATTTCTCATGGGAAATATTTGTGGAAAACTGAACCTATTATATTCTGATTCTATAGTTTTTATTTATAAATAAATGTTAAGCCAAAGGAAAGAAAAGTCAAGAAAAAGTCATGATTTTTGGATTCGTTACTTTGGTAGACACCCTGTGATTAGTCTATCTCTGCATAAAGTAGACTTATAATGAAAACTCACTGATTCACTCAAATGTGGAAAAGTGTTGCAGTTAAAGTAAAATCCTGCACGTACAGGAAGCCCAGTTCAATTCTATAGTGCTTCTTTTATTGTTTATATGTTTGAAGGCAGGATTGGTAGTCATTTTATAAAGGTGTGGCTCCTTAAAAGTTGGTTTTGAGCTAGCAATATAATTTGTATTTTTACACTTTCAAATATACTCTTAACTGACCATCCCTGTTCATGTTGCTTTCTGATTGCTTAAAAGAGTACTGTAGGTCTTTTTTCCTGGCAGCATTTTGGACTGAAAGTAAGTCTTCTTTTACACACTTTTAATGTTTGGGAACAAATCAAGTTACACAGTGCCAAGTCAGGTATGTATGGTGGATGCACTGTTCGTCAAAAACTTTTGTTGAGATGGCATTGTCAGCTGTAATCTTAACGCTGTTCTTCCACCAGCCAAGTCTCTTCTTCACCACTCTTTTAAGAATACAGTTCAATACCCAATATTCATACTTCGTTAAAAAACAAATCATTATTATTTTCTCTTCTGAATGATATCCTCAGTGTCTTCCAGTGTATCGATAACTGCTTGGTGTCGTTTTTATCCTATCTTTTAAGCAAAAAAGGCTCAATTTGATTTGTTCCAGGATATAGGAACAGCTGTTTCAGGGACCACAATTCCAGCAACATCAACTTTACATGATGGGCAAGCACAACTAACTCTTATTTGATTAGAAAGGCACGAGGATAACAAATTTCCTGAATCTAGCTTGCATAGTTTTATGTGCATCCAATATACCAGTGTATAATTTCCACACCCTCTGCTCTTATTCACAGCATTTACAGACACTGAAAACAAGTGAATTCTTACGAACAGTTGAGAAAAATGGGAATGACAATAGGGAAAGAAATGGATTATTTTTGTTGTTGTTACACAGCAGTTTGTCAGGATGATGTCATTGATGAGCCTGCAATAATGCTTTGTTCCTTTCGTTGTTAGAATTTTTAATGTGACGATTATAATGTTATGGGTCTGAGGCTCAACAAAATCTGAAGATTTTGATATAATAGTGACATATGAATTAGGAACTTTGCTGATTTGTCAGATTTGAATAATACTGCACTCTTGTCAGTTTCTCCAAATGGTTGTGAATTTACGTTGACAAGACATTTGTATGCATTCATATTATTTTAAGTTTCACGTGTCTTCACAGGTAGTAAACTCCAAACTTACAGTACACAGAAGATTAATTTTGATCTGTCCGTTTTGATTTTATTGGTACTCATTATCTTCATTTCGTACTTTACGTTCTGTGCCTGTATGTGACAAAGTTAGTATTGTGAGACCTAATTTTATATTCCAGGAATTTATGTTTTACAGTATTACATTTATTAACTGTCCTGGTCTCCAGTGAAGCAGCATTTTCCATTGTTGTAAATTTTCCCCACTGCAAGATTTTAAACAAATGTCTCCCCAAAAATTTACCAAGGTTCCATTCTATTTACAGCATAAATATTAACCAAAATAATAAATTTTGTAGAGATTCTGATAGACATATCTAGATTGATAGAAATTTTGTCCTAATCTATAAGTTGTTATTTTGTAGAAGCTTTTTTCTTTGTTAAGATTATAATTTGTGAAAATGAATTAAGAATTTAAAATGAAATGTTTGTATTGTATTCAAGAAGTTATTTAAAATTTTTATTCATTGTTTTAGTAACATATATATTCACTTAGTTTTCACTTATATATATATATTCACTTAGTTTTCCAAATGTTGCCATAACTAGACATCACGTATTACAATTGATGTAATTGAATTCTGGCCTCCGTGGTATAGTAGTCAGTGTAGTGTGCCATGCGCACCTGGTAGTGTGCAGGTTCGAACCATGGGTTTTACAGTGTACTATAATTAATTTTCTCAATGCATCATTCATTTTGAATCATGATTAACCCAAGGGGTAGGAAAACAATGCAAAATGACCAAAGTAGAAAGGAAGTATTTATAATTGAACATATAAAGTTGCCAACTAGCCCTTTGGACCATGTTAACAAGTCTTCAACTGACACATCACAAGTTTAAAATTACAGTTGCCTTTCTAGTCACAAGCTTATGCTTTGATTGTCTGTCAAAGAAGTCAGGGATATCATGATCACGGTCCCACAGGCACCCTGTGGTTACCAAGTGCATGTGTAGCTATTCTAAGAGTCAGTTCTAGTGTCTGAAAGCAAATTTTTATTGGTAGTGTCTTTCTACTACAGCAAAAAATCATTGTTCATTAATAGAGGCACATATTTTTTGGTATATAAAGAAGTAAAATTTTGCTGTTATAGCGATGAGAAAGCGGTATATAAAATGACATTTTGGTTTTAAAAATGTGGATACAATCCTAAATTAGATTTAAAAACTGCCCTTATTACACAAAATAAACGTCTCCCTTCTAATAGCACATTTATGTTGTTACCAGAATATTAAGTTTATTCCTCTATAAAGTGGTCCCATTTTTGCTTCTCAGATATTTACAGCAGAATTACTCAATATTCCGTGAATTGCATAACTCATAGGATACTTCTGACTTCAGAATGTGTCACGTCGGTAAATAAACTCTAAATTTTGAGTTTAAGAGTCTATTTCGCATTTTGCAGTTCATTTCGCATTTAGCAGTTCATTTCGCATTATTTCGTGACAAGACAGAGTAGGAAAATGCACCTTACATCTTTTAGTAAATGAAAAATTAACATTACAATGTGTAATTTCACATTTCATGTTTTCATCAAAAACAAAATATGCATGCCTCTATTGATTAACATTCCCCAATAGAAACAATCCAGTAGCAATTAGTAGTTTTGTGTTGTTTTTCCCCCTCGATATTCCAACATAGGTCTGCTTCTGGTGAAAAATTTTAGTCTCACAACATTTAAGAGTTAACTTCACAAAATATCTCAAATAACGAAGCAGTATAAATCTAGTAAACAATTAAGACTGATTATTGATCGTTGTAATTTTTCTCTTGATAAATTAAAGTTGTTTTGCTGAAGTCTCGAGAGTAAATTTTAAGCTACTAGTAGTACATCACTTCTACTGTGCCTGTAGCCAAACCAGAAAACAGTGAAGTTTCGAAATATTATAATTTATGTTGGCATTGGGGCAGATTAGTCAGTGTGATGTGCTACATAGCCAGAAGTCTCAGGTTCATGAATGTATCATTGCGTTTGTCCCAGTTTCACCAGTGCATCATTCATCCTTGTCATGCGATTAACACAAGAGGTGGAGAAGTGACTTAAAATAATAGAAATAGAGAAATCATTATTAATGTTCTGATTCCTGATGCATTACCAAATGAAGACCTATGTGATTGGGTGTCTTCTTCAGTGCCATGTAGTACTTCGTTTCTACTTTGATCACAGGGTAGTAATCTTTAAGTATTTCAACTTCTGCAGTGTTCTGCAAATCTGTCAACCCAAGCATTGCAAACCACTAAAAGGAAAACATGTTAAGCCTATCAACTTGTAACATATCTTTGGCAGTATTGTGCAGTGAGTTAAAGTGCAGCTATATGTGCAAAGAGACATTTTTCTATTATTTAACAGTGACATTCATACATAAGATTAGTGTTTTTGAACATAAAGTGAGACTTTATCATGTAGTGTGAGCGTGGTTTATAAGTGAGAGAAACTGCTCAACAGATTAAGACATAATCGTGCTTTTTTGACATGTGTATTTTTTTTAATACTAATAAGATAAAAAAAAATCTTTTAATACTCACGAAATGGACGATTGAAGTGTCTTCTGATATATATTTGCATGTGATGTCTGATATGTGTTATTGTGGTGTCTTATAACGTATATATCTCTATATATACATGTATATGTGAATGCGTGTGATGAGTAACTGGTAATGATTGCTTCATCGATAGTTCTGAGAATTTTTTTTACAAGTATCTCTTTTGTATAAAATATTATTGGCTTTATATATAAAAATCCAAATTTTCACTGAAATAAGGTATAGTTTTATTAAACCCTTCAATTCCCATAAAGATCTCAAGGTAAAAAATTAAATTTTCTAAAATTTTTAAAATATACAGTAGAACTCCGATTTTATGTTTCCAAAAATTTAAATTTTCCGCATTATACATTCAATCTTAATAGTCCCAGCATAGCAAAATGTCGTAAAATTTTCCTCGATTTTACATTTTCCCGCATTACGTAAAATCGAGGTTCCACTGTATTCCAAGAAGTTGAAAATTGATAATTGGAGTTATACTTAAAAAAATTACATCAAGATTTGGATAAATATTCTGTTAGACAAAAAATGAAATTTTTTCTAATCCTTGCTGTATCAATTTGATATAAAATTGTAAATGTTCCCTGAAGATCTTCTTTGAAAGACCATTATTCTCCTTAATATAACTACAGTAGGTTGTGCTTCGAAAAAGGAACTCCGTGTTTAGACTTTCGCTTTACAAATCCATGGTATATGAATTATAATAATAATCTGGCAGAATTTTGGAGTAAATTACAGAATATTTATAGAAATATCCAATTGGTAAAATTATTGATAATATTATCTATTTACCTGTAGTGGCTGATTCTGGTAGAGTATTGGTTAATTTGCCCTATCCCTGCTATGGAGTTCTATTTGACTTTTGTGGTACAAAATTGGTTCTCAACATTTTGAACCATTACCAGGAATCTGTTCTTGAAATTGAACATTGTCCCACTTTATTTAAGGGGCAATTAAATGAAAATAATTCATCCTCCCAAAAAGTTTAATTGAAAATGTATTCCCTCAAAAGTAATCTCTATATACAAGGTAACCAAAAATGTTCTTGCCGTTTTTGACGTCCCATTAATCATGCGCTCACAGAGAGAAAACAAAATGATGCACGTGCCTGCCAAGCGATCGGGAGTTAGTCTGACCATCGACTGTCAGTAATACGGGCACGTTGCGCACACACAGCAGTCATAGCTCGTCCAGTATCGAAGAGAAATGGAGGTATCGAAGCAGCTTGTTCACGTGTGTTTGTTGTATGACTTTAAAGTGGGCCGGTAAGCTGCCGAATCAAGTCGTCGCATTTGCCAGGCATTTGGGGAGAATGCCGTGAACGAACGCACTGCCAGGCATTGGTTCTAGAAATTCCGTTCGGGAGATGTGAGCCTTTCGGATGAACCTCGCAGTGGACGACCACATGTGTTGGATTACGAGGCCCTGAAAGCAGCCATCGAGGAGGACAGTGGTCTAACGTGTGATGAACTTGCAGAAAAGTTCCATGTTTCTGCTGAAACAGTTAGACTGCACCTGCATGGGATAGGGAAGTATTAAAGTTAAGCAAAATGGGTACCCCAGACATTGTCGGCAGCCAACAAGGAACAACGAGTGACAGCCTGCTTGTCCTTGCTCACTTGACACCTGAACACACCCATATTTGATCGCTTGCTCACTGGTGACAAAAAGTGGGTCCTCTATGACACTCCCAAGCATACCAGACATTGGTTGTCGCCACGTGACCCTGTTCCTCACACCTCAAGATCACCTCTGCATTGCAGCTGAAGGAGCCGGCATTGGTGAATCGCAAGGGTGTGCTGTTCCTGCACGACAATGCCAACCCACATGTTGCAAAGAGGGCCCGGGAGACCCTTCAGCAACTTGGCTGGGAGACACTGTGCCATCCACCATATTCACCGGACCTTGCACCAACAGATTACCACCTGTGTCATTCCCTCGACAACCACCTCCGTGGGAGATCCTTCGCAAATGAGGGAGACCTGTGGAATGCACTCACGGACTTCTTTGCATCCAAGCCCGCAGAGTTTTATCACCAGGATATTGTGCAGCTGCAGGAACATTGGTAAAAGGTGTTGGACTGATGGAGATTACTTCAAAACTTAAAGGTATGTACTGTCCACTGTATTGCTCTTATTTTATCACTGCTCTAGAACGGCAATAACTTTTTTGGTTACCTTGTAAATAATACATTTATCCCATTGGGAGACAAGACGGTCAGCTGCTGACGGATGCACAACCTTACCAAGTTGCATATCTCGTCCGAGTGAAACCGATGACCTCGAAAAACTCTTTTAAGACTGCCAAAAATGTGAAAATTACATGGGGAAAGATCTGGGATGTAGGGAGAATATTGAAGTGTTTCCCAGCCAAATCCCTGAAGCATACCCCTCACCAGAGGATGGGAGCAGGTGTTATCATGGAGAAGAATGATGCTGTTTGATAGCATTCCAGGGTGTTTCAACTTAATGGCACAACTCAGTCTGTGCAAAAGGTCTTCAGAGCACCCCATGCTCGAGAAAGGTGACAAGCACCAAGCTTTTTCACTCGAAGATGAACATCATCAGGACTTTCCCAGAAATTGTGTGTCCAGCGTTGGACTCCTTTGGCAGGGGAGAATTCACATGTTTCCACTATTTGGTCTCAAACTGGAGGCACCACTTTTCGTCCCGAGTGGTGATACGGGACAGAAACACATACTCTTCCTTCATGGTACTGCTGCAGGTGACACAAAGATGCAGCCATTCTTTGAGTCTTTTGTACTGCCGTCAGTTGATGCAGAAACCACTGCATGCAAATTTTTCTGAACTGCAGGTGGTCTTCGACAATGGCATGTATGGAACCACAGCTTATTCCCACACAAACATGAAGTTCCTCCTCTGTGATCCATCGGTTTCTCTTGATAAGACCTTCCACCTGCTCAATAACATCAGGAGTAATGATGTAATGTGCTTTTCCTGGGTGTCTGTCTTGAAATCTATTGTGCCACTCCAGCACACCTGAACATGACATGAAGTGTGCACTTTACACATCAGACATGCTACGACGAATTTCTCATCCTCCAGCACTTCAGCAATCGAAAAACGAACTACACATTGTAATGAGGCGATCATTACTGGATCCTTTTTATATTATAAATTGTATGTGTGTGTATTTCTGTACTGGCTTTACTCGAATTCTTGGCCGTTGGGGTAGGTAGGTATGTCGCTGGACAACCGACCAGCGGGAAGTTTTCAGTAATGGCTTATGTCATTAGCGGGGCCTATAAATAGGAAGGGCAGGGGAGCAGTGGGTCTCGGATGTTTGGTTTAATACCGCGAGGTAAAGAGGTGTCTTTTCTCTATGGGCCGAAAGGGAGATTTCTTCTTGATACTATGAACCGGCGTGGACTCTAACTTTCTTTCTTTTTTTTAATACACACACTTGATCTTTTCCATATTAATACAATAGTACATCTCATGTGGGAAACTGGGTACACATACCTTCAGCCACCTTTTTTGGTACTGAAGGGTTGTTTTTCTTTTTTACTCGTGAAGCCAGTGGCTACGCGAGTCTACCCACTCTCTTCGGGAAGGGGGGACAGGGTGCACTGAAATGTGGATTATGCGAATAACGGCCAAGATTTAATTTATGTAAATAAGATATGAATAAACCTGCATATATCAAAAGGGAAATGGGTGTTATCTATTAATACGAAGAAATACCTGTCTATTGTCAATAGTTATATCCACAGAACTTCAGATACTGTATGTTTTGAACCTAGGGACAAGGTTATAAAATGTATGGGTATGTAAGTTGAAGGCGCGAGCAGTGAATCACTTAAAAACTCAACCTATACCTATACAACATCTTTAGCTCTTCTTTACTCACCTCCATTCTGGACAAATAAATATATCGCTAAGTCTTGAAGCTTTCCTGGTGCATGATGAAAAGATTCTGTCTGGCTCTCAACCAGGTGAGTTAGTCGATCTTGCGTGAATGTTATGCATTTGCCTCGATGTAGTTGCCGGTTGTGCAACAGTGTCAGGAAATTAGGTGGCTACTCACCGGGAATTCTACATGAATTATTGTCTCCAGGAATTTTGTGTGAATTTTTATCAATTCTCTCAATCCTTTTACTTTGTTAGTGTCCTTCGTAGAACAAATTATCTGACGGATGGAATATTATTGCAGGATAGCATATCTTGAAATTCTTATACAATTATTTTTTTTCTAGATTAGTATATCCTGTAACATTTGTGACTTGTGTTTTAGATGTATTTCAAGTTGAGTATGTGGAATGGCAAATGTAAACTCTGCACTTTAAATGAAATATTTTAAATATATGTACCATTTCATATTAGAATATTTGTGTACATTGGAATCACACAGACCCTTTATGTTGTTAATGTATATGCGTGTGGGTGGTGAGAGGTGGTAATATGAGAAGAATTTCAAATAGAGAAAACATCCTTGAATTTTTGGAAAGTTTGCCTTGAAAGCCTGTATTACATCATGATCCTAGAGTGGCCAACCTGAAGTAGTGTGTCTATAGGTGAGGAGCAGGGGTGTGTAATTAAATTCCTTGTGAAAGAAAACGTTAAGCCAGCTGAAATTTTGAGAAGTTTGCAAGCACAGTATGAAGAACAAATGCCGTCATAGACAAGAGGGTATGAATGGTGTTAACAGTTTGTTGAAGGACGAGTTAGTGACAAATGAACAGCATGGGCATGTTTGTCTGACTGGGACATGCTATTTTTTTTTCTTTCTCCCCCCCCCCCCCCCAATAAACAATAAACAGTGCCCAGTATTATTCCACGTTGCAAGGGTTTCATTTGCAAGAAAAGTCATGGTGTCTAGCCATGTAGTGACAATACCCAGCCACACTTGGCCATTTTGACACTAACCACTCTGACTGACATGCATTTGGAGGTTCTTCCTCATGCCTCTTACAGTCCACACTTATGCCCCAGTGATTACCACTTGTTTTGGCTCCTTAAAGGGGAAGAAATTCTGCAGAAATGCATCACTACGGCCATATCCGAAACGTGCAAGACCGTACTTGAAGCGAGCTGTCTGAGAACTGTCTGGCAGTGTAGTCTTGAAGTCATGAACTGGAAGTCAAAGTCTTTCGAATTGCACTTTGACTGCAGCGCCAAATACGATCAGTAGATAAAACTGAGGACACGTTGTTTTCCCTGCATTTTAAACACTTGTTTTCCACCATAGAAATCACATAGCATTTTTAAATGTTCTTACACACACATTTCCACACATTAGAAGAACTTCGACCAACAACTTGCTGGCCTATAAATGTACCGTTCAGTTATCAGGTCGAAGCTCGATTATGGATGCGTTGTGTATTCGTCCACCTGACCATCTCGGCTTCGAACTCTCAACACCGTCCATCATGCTGGTATGTACCGGTGCTTTCCGTACCAGTCCCATCGCTATTTTGTATGTTGAGGCATCCGAGCCATCGCTGTCTGTGCAAAGACAGCAACTTACACTGAATTACTTCCTCCATCTTCGCTCGATGCCCTCGCAACCATCTTATTATTCCGTCTCTGAGAAGAGAAGTCTGGCTTTGTACCGGCCACATCCTAATGCCATTAGACCATTTGGTGTTCGTGCAGATGAGATACTGTCAGCACTTGATGTTGATAGTGATCTCCCTGGTATCTCTCCCTACTTGGGAGTTTCCTGCACCTACGATCGACATGTCACTTACTGCTCTCCCAAAGGCAGAAACATCAATGGCTGAGTACCAGCAGCAGTTTTTAGAGTTTCTCTCTTGGTACCCCAATTTGAATGTGTTTTACACAAATGGGAACATTTCTGCGGAATCAGTAGGATGCACCTTTGTGGTGCACTTGGAAAGTCAGTTTCGCCTACACCCTGCCTGTTCCATTTATACGCAGAACTGTATGCTGTCCTAAAGGCATTAGATTTTGCAGATCTTCACGTTCTGAAGAGAGTCCTTGTGTGCACAGATTCCACCAGTGTGCTCCAGTCTGAAATTATCGAATTCCAGACATCCTATAGTGCATCGTATCTTTCGACAGCTAGTGTCCCTGTGTGCTTCTGTTGGATCTCTAGTCACGTGGGCATCAAGGGGAACGAAGCAGCCAATGCTGCCACCAAGTCTGCTGATGCAGACGTCGACGTTCTCGTCCACCTTCTGCCAGCTAGGGACCTTCATAATGTTTTCTGTTGTTCCATTCTTACTGGTTCTTGGCGTTCTTCATTCCGTCCCTCGCCCCGAGAAGAAGTTATTTTAACGTGGCTCCGAATCGGACATAGCCGTCTAATGGATCGTCATTTGCTGCAAGGACTGAACCCTCTGTTGTGCCGATTTTAATTACCTCAGACGTCCCTAATGACTTGTCATCCATGTTGGGTGACTATGACTGTTTTAGCCAATGTTTTTAGATTTTTGAGAAGAGCAGGCCTCTTCCACTGTTTCTGAGTTAGGTTTTAAACTCTTCTTACCAGGTGCGATTCCTCCATGTAGGAAGTGAGGAACTTCCTACAGTTCATTTTTACTTATTTCCAGTTCTCTACTTTTTAGGAGTTTAATGCGTGTTATAAAATTATGAGCGCAATGTACGTACAATTGCCTAGGTTAGCTACTGTCAAGAGTTGACTGCTCTCGCTCGCTCCAGCAGCAGCCCAAAGACGATGGACACGGGCTTTTCTGCTGCTCGCTGAGGCCCCTCGGCAGTCATCCTACAGACAGATGGGCGGGGGTGGAAGGGGCAGTGCAAGAGAGTGGGGAAAGGTTACGAAGATCGGTGAGGATCGAGGAACCAGTAAGACTTTCCTCAATCAGCGATGCCAACCCCAACAAAATGTTACTAAACCAAGCACAAATTGATCTTTGTTGGCACTTAGCACCGTTTCTAGCATAATCTGCAAATGCCAATCCCTGGGAGAGGGAAATCGAATGTTTTTAGGAAATAAAAATAAAATTATGTCCAAATCTTATTTCTTCTTCACCAGCGGACATGTTTCAAATGAAAGGGAGTTTGCCGATCAGCGGCAAGCTTTTTTTACAACCATGCCACAATCCAACCTCTATCTTTTCTTCATCCTGCCCGATTTAGTTCGTCAGGAGATTTTATGGTAGGAAATCGGTAGAAAGTTGGGGGTAAACAATTTTCTCAAACTTTTTTGTTCGATGTTGAACCCATGTTGTTTGTTGCACCATTTTAAACAATTCGGGGGGGGGGGGGAATTTACACTATTACATAACTGTTAAAAATAAGTAACGCAAGTTCAAAACTCTAGATGCAGAATGACAATTATCCGGAAAAAATAAATAATTAATAATAAATCCTACCACAATTTAGAAGTATTTAGCACAATTTCGAAGTTTAAGCAACACTTTTTATTATCGTCAATACACACGACAGGGAGGGGGAAGAAAATATAAATTCTTGCAAAATCTGAAATATCGTCAATGTTATTTTCGTCGAATTTTATAGGTTCACATTCAAATATTTCGTAGTTCAAAGTGAGGAGCAAGGGGCCACACCTTGAGCATGGACCTGCAGCTAACATTCTAAATGCAATGGGTAGTACAAGCAAGACGTGGGAATGTAATTGAAACCGTTTTTCAAACCTTCCTCGGTTTACCATAGCTTCTTCCTACACTCCGAAAAAGCCACGAGTCGCCACTGCTTCTTACCTTTTTTAAAGTATCGTGTTTGTCCATGCAAGTCCTTTTATAATTTGCATTTTTAAACTTATTCAAGGGTTTTTACCCCCTATTTTATTTCAAGGTAAGGATTTTAGATAAGGGGATCTTCCCCATATATACTGAAGGGTGCAACATGGCCAACATATATTTAACCAGTGTTGCTATAGAGCGACCACAAACAAAAAAACCTTGGAATAAAATCGTTCGCGCACCTTCCCCTCGATCCGTTCAGCTAGGGCCATAAGGAAGCATGCTTCACCCTCCCCCTCCCCTCCCCTCCACGCGAGAGTACAGTTCACAGGAATAGCGGGTCTGCGCAGTGTTTTTTTCTGGTGGTTCCCTTGTAGCTTTACCTCCGTGATTTCAAACAAATGAACAATTCAGGGAAATGTTATCACAGGAATAAAAATCTTAAAAAGGTTACGGTTATCTCATAATTCAAGAAATATTCTGACCCTGGTTCACCTCTTACTCTACCACTCCAACGTATGTTTGTGCTACACAATTACAGGCACCTATGGAGTTCTTGGGAAGAAGTTCTTCGATTTTGATATGTACGAGAAAGAGCGAACCTGCATCTAATGATTGAAGAGTGGTAAATCCTAAAAAGCGTTCTTTTACCTGCCCGCCATACAAATAAATATCTGTCCTGTTCCTCTCTCGCAATGTACTTTGTTTCATCTGACATCGGTGCGAATACTTTTTGCCTCTTCCACACCCTCGCTTATTTTGCTGAGAATAAGTGTGGACGTTACGCAGATTAATTTGTTGCTAATCGAATTTTGAGTGTAATTTGAATTTTAAAGTTCAAGTTAAATACATTTCCGAATAATATCCCCTGATTTTCAAATTAACTTGAAGAGTATCGAAGAAATTGCCTTTGTTGTTTGCTTCATACTCATCATCTCGAAAATCAAGTCTGAATAGTAAGAAACCGTGATGCATCCACTTCCACAACAACTGACTTGTAGTGTTGGTTTCTTGGATCACTTTTGGTCCCGGGTTTGATACCCGGTGGAGGCACTTTAAACTGTAGGTCCAATACCCATTAGCCTTACTGTGCATAAAGTAGACTTAAAACATCAAATCAACCAACCAACCAAATCTTCAATCACCTTTGAATATGTTTTACTAATTAGCGTTGTCACTAACGACCCACGATTAGAATAATTTGCCCGTACTACAGATGATGTTTTGTGGTCCTCAGAATGTTCGTGATTTTTTTAAAGCATCAGCATTCACCGCTTTTTTCCAGTTTTTAAAACTGGTTAAAACTTCGGTTAATATAACGATTACAGGACATAAATGAATGAGAAATCACCTATGCCAAGGTCAGTGCTCGAATCTTGAACAAATTAATATTTGTTAGTCACGTTGGTATTATAAGCAGGAAAAGTGATATGATGCAGAATACACTTAGAAAAGTTGAAAATCGTCATACTCTTATAAATGATGTCTCTTATTATTCTATATTTAATTAATATAACGAAGATATAGGGATTGATGAGATAAAAATAGCAAAAAGGAAACTGAAAAAGGGGAAAGCGGCAGGACTTGACTCTATTGGGGCAGACTTTTTCAAAGTCAGCGAAACAGATATTCATATGGTGGAAGCACAAAGCAAATTAATGGACAAGATATTTAAAGAGGGGGTACTTTCCGAAGGATTGGGCAAGTTCGATAATCTTTCCTATTTATAAAGGGAAAAAGAACAGAAACAATGAAACAATTTCAGGAGCATTTCTTTATTACCTATATGATGGAGTAAAATTCATACACATATCTTAAACCGCAGGATTCAGAAATGGGCAGAAATATTCGACAAAATCTCACGGTAGACAATATATTCATAATATTAACACTCGTACACAGGAAAATAAAACGGAAAGGGGGGAAATTATAAGCATGTTTCATAGATTCCGAAAAAGCATTCGACAAAGTTCATACGGACATTCTGTGGAGGAAATTGCAAGAGAAGGGAATGTCTGTGCGTATGATCAGAGCACTACAAGCGAGGGTAGAATTCGGAGTAAGATGCGAAGGAATTCAAGTCTCAGCACTGCAGCTTTCGCTTAGGGGACTCAAACAAGGATGCATCCTGTCACCAGTGCTATTCTCACTGTTCATAGATTGGGTAGCGCATGGAATTAAAATGGACCAGGATTCTATCCCATGTATAGGAGTGCAAAGTATACTAGTCCTTGTGTATGCAGACGACATAGTCATCTTGTCCGAGACAATAGAGGGCTTACAAAGGGACATAGATAATATATACGAGGGGTGCAACAAATGTAAAATGAAAGTAAACATTAAAAAATAAAACATTATGGCTTTAAAAAATGGCTATATGTTTAGCGGACAGGAAACATGAAGCGGTTTAATAGAGTGGGTTAAAAACTTCACGTGCCTGGGGGCAACACTTTCCATGGCAGGAAGATGGGCACACCACATAAGAGCAAGAAAGACTAAAACAAAATATGCAATAGAACAAGTCATAAGGACAATGAATAAGGCACCTCAAATGCCTTTCCCGGTCATTCAAAACCTCTATTCATCAATAATATTAGGAACATTAAATTATGAAGTAGAACTGTGGGGGTTAAAGGGGGACAACACAATAACCGGCACACAAACAGAATTCTATAAGAGGGTAATGGGCTAAGCAGAGGCACGGCCAACTGTGGGATCCTCAAGGAATTGGGCTTGAACAGGGACACGGTACAAGCACGGATGAGGGTTGTTAAATATTGGATGCGATTATCACTAGAGGGCCAAACTACGCTGAGGGGACAATGCTTAGAAATACAGACAAGGGAGGAAAACGTTCACAACTGGGGTTGGGAAGTGAAGATACTATTATACAATAGCGGAATGGGTTGGGGTATGGGAAGAGGGAGGAAAAGGAGGGGGGGGGCATTTCAACAGAAAACCAAATCAGAGACAGACTACTGGACATAGACAAGAAATAACAGCACACTGCCAAACGAAGTCCTCAATCAGGGAACAGTTAAGAATAAGAGAATGGGGGAAAGCGAAATATATTAATGTTGTGTGACAAAAGGAAAGAGGCGCGCTGGTATGGTTCAGACTAGGGGGATGGAAACAATTAAGGAAGAGAAACGAAGAAGGGGAAACGATATGTGCGATGGAGAGGAGACGGACAAGCATATCCTCCTGAACTGCCCTTCTACGCGTGACCTAAAGGACAAGTTTCTGAAAAACTTTACAGCGAGGGAGGCGATAGAAGTGGTAAACGATAGAATAAAGACAAAAGAAGCGGGACAACAAGTGAGGAAATAAGAGAACGGCGGGGGAAAGCTATTAGAGAAGACAGCGAAATTAGTGATCATGCTCAAACTGAACCATCTTTATAGTGTAAGGTAAAGTGTAAGCACCCCTTATCACATAAAGAAGAGGGGAGGATGGAAGTGTGAAAGGCAGCCCGAGAAATAGTCCAAGGGGGGAGTTTGTGTGGGATGTGAAAGATTGGAATAGAGGTATATAGAGACTGGACACCAAAGGAACCAGACACATAACTTTATTTGATTGCTAAACTATACTTATTATGTCTAATTTTCAGAGGCGTGGCGTGCATGTAACCGCTGTTACCGCAGCTAACAACAAAATATAAAGAATTGAAGAACCTGTCTTACATACATAAACTGGTAATATTGTCGTAAAGTAAATATTGCAGACTGACATTTTTTTCTGACACCGGCAAAAGCGAAGAGAAGGACGGTTCCGTCTGGTACCCTCCTGAGGCAACATGAGGAAAGGACCCTGAGCTATTCTGTGGCCCTGAGTCCACGCAAGGAAGACTTCGTGTCGCAGTAAAGACTGTTACTGCGGGAGGAGGAGACAGGTTATTGCCATGCCTGTTTAGCCACCACAGTTGCCGGTGATCCTTACCGGATCGCCTAATCGGGTCTATCTTACTCTGAAGGTGTCCACTCACACTGGGGAACGATGGTGCAGTAGTAGCGTAGTCACCTTGTAATCAAGGGATCCCTGGTTCGATTTCCGGTGGAGTCACATAGTGGTTCGGATCCCACTTTAAACTGTAGGTCTAGTCCCGATTAGCCTTACTGTGCATAAAGTAGACTTAAAACAACAAATCAATCCAATCCAATTCTTTTAAAACTTGAGAAACCATCCATTTAGATACTCCCGTGGCGGCGCTGGTGGACTCGACAAGATTATACTTAAGTTTATGTAACTCCTTCTGATTTCGCAAATATGTTGCAACATTGTAAACAATTTATCTAGCCTGTCCTCTAAGGGGCTTTCCAGAGAGGATTGTGGATTTCGTAGGACCCGGCATGATTTGATTTTTGCATTTCAAAAATATGCAGCCAAGAGTAATGAGCAAGAACATTTCAATGTTTTAAAAAAGAACACAGGCAAGGATGTTATCAGATTGCCTTCTCGTAGCGATTGTTGTACGATAAACAAAAGAACCGCCACCCCACTCAGCTTTAAAAGAAATCAGGCCACTGCTCCATGTCGCATTCAGAAAATGAAGTCATTCGCCCAGTAGTTTCTCTTCGTTATAAACCTTAACGTGCGTGCGTGATACTACAGTTTACGATCCACGCACCGCACTCATTTTCGAAGACCGGATTAAATCAAATGAACCACTGATATACTGATATGACCCGGCACCGTCAATCTACACAGTAAAAATAGTTTGTCATGTTTGTTTTAGCTTAATTTTGCTGAGTTGGCACCACTCGTACTCTCAAGGCCAGACCAGTACGTAGAAGAGTGGCGGGGAGGATGACGTAATAGGAAGTGCTCCGCAGCGATCTGCGCATATCGGGACTTAACTTGTCAGGCCATAGTTTCGCGCGACATCAATTATTTCAATCAGCCAGTCCGCCAGTGACAGTAAAGTAACTAAAGCCAAAAATCAGTTACATTTATGCTAATAATACTAAGATGAAACATCTTCGTTCGTCATCCATAGTTACCATAATTTTTTCTCGATTTCACAAGTTTTACTTGATGATTTATAACATGAACTCTTATTGCAAGAAGAACATTACCTAAAAATCTGTTTCCTAACTGCCAGGTTTAATTGCAACGTTATGTAGCATGCAATGTTAATTGGACATTATCCATTGTCCACTGCTTATGCTGCGTACACAGGTTCGATCTCCCACTTCGGCAAATGGAAGTTCTTCACCTGAGCAGGTACTCTCTCAGCAACTAGTGTTAAAGCACTAGGAACACTAGACAATGGATAATGTCCAATTAGCATTGCATACTAATAAAGGACTATATTCACTAACATTCGGAGAATTATAACTTTTAAATGTCTCGAAGGAAATCATTTAAAACGTCTCTCTCCCTCGTTTCTCTAAAAAGGTCAATGCACCATAACAGAAGCTTAGCCCGTCTAGTTGGCTGCACTTTTTGACGTTCCCTGACGACGCTCGCTCCATGAATATGTTTGTGTGTTTATTTGTGTAACTGTGATATATTATCGAATATCTTTGGTCTACGCCTATATTTTAACACATTTTTATTTATTACTTGCTAAAGACTTTTCTACAGAGTGATCACAAAGTCCCATTACCCCCTATCGCGTGTCCACATCGTCATAGATGGCCGCATTGTATTAATGTGAGATCATGTCAGAGGACAATTCGGAGGTAGTGTGACTATTCGTTATGATTTAGTCCAGAGTGTCTGTGTGTACACCATCATTTTCATAACAAAGTATGATTCTCTGCCATGTACGATGGGAAATTCTCCTCAACGTTGCTGGCGTGATGGCAGTAAATGCAAGTCGAACAGCATCCTTAAGTTCGTCAACTGTCTCGTAACGTGTGGCAGCAACCTTCTGTTGGGACCTTGTTCTCACTAACATCTATATAATACATAGGGGGTAATGGGACTTTGTGATCACTCTGTACAATGTAAAAAAATGGTTGAGTGGAACTTCTCCATTGTAAATAAGAAAATAACTGAAACTAGAAAGTATTTTAATTTTTTTTTTCAGTATAACCGACTGAGGGTGCTAGATAATGTAATCCCCGGTTGTCCCTACTACAGTATATTCGAATGAAACCAGCGATGTCTGTTGAACTGTTGAAACTGCGGGCTGTCACAGCGAGCCAGCGCATGCAATGTTGCCAGGTTCCACCCTTACTCCGTTGAATAAAAAATCTGTATAAAATCAGTTTCGCAATGTGAATTGACAATGTACTAAGAAAAACTTGTTTCGCAAAATTAATAAGAACGGGTTTTTGACAAATTTTAAAAATCTGAAAATTGAGAATTGTGTTTAAAACCTTTATGCCAGCACTGTACTAAAATTTCATCACTATGGGACCACTCGTTTTTTATTTATAGAGTTTTAAAAAGAGTGATCGTTAGCAAAACTAAAATAAAACAACACTTTTTTTGTTCTCACGACGAAAAAAAATGGAATTCATATTCGAGAAAAAAATTGCTTAGCATAGATTAACGTACAAATGAATAAGCTAATTTTGATATAACTCGTTCTTCTACAGGGTGTTACTAAAGTTCGTTTCCAACGCTGATTCTACAAGTGAAAATAAACACAAAAGTTCATGTGACGAAATGCCGAAAACTGCACCCATTCGGAGTTATTGAAGTGGGAAAAAGTGGGAAAATTATGTTTACAAGGAAATAGTGGCACAACGGCCAAACATATGACCGCGGCGAAGGGCGGTCCACAAAGAAATGCGGCATGCTCTATTCAAAAAAGCACATGGCAGATGTGTGAAGTTGATGCGCAAGGGATTCCCCAAAGGAAGCGAATGGGTCTGTTGAAGTCACGGGGGTAGGGAAGGGTTTAGCGAGATGTGTTATTCATGGAAAGTGATGTGTGGAGACTGACAACCAAGAAGAAAGCGAATATCCGTAGTGGACATCACCATTACGTATAAAAACAAAGATGGTTGTGGTGCTGCGCTAGGTTGCATATGTGTCGACATGTTCACTGTGTGCAGAGTGGAGGTGCTGAGGGAACCACATCACAGACGATGTTCAAACTGTCTGCCATTAACTTCCACGCAGAGATGACAACGCCGAATCAAGGATTGTCTAGTGCAAGCAAACAACCCCGCGGTGTCTACTATCGTCGCTGCGGAGACATTAAGGCCGTACTAAAGGCAATTTTGTGGTAATGTTTCGATAACAGATGGCAGCACCGTTTGCCATGGCAACCGAGGGCCATGTTGCCAGATCTCCGCGTAAATATAACCAAGGTAGATACATACAGGTTGGTCGATTAGGGTACTCGATGTGAAATGACGCCATATTGGTTAGAGGTGAGTTAGTGGAATAAAAATAGTAGTAAATCAGGGAAATTGATAATCATGAGATTTTAGTTGTATGTTCTTCTTACAGAAATAAGCAATATATCATCAGTGGAAGGTAGTAATAGTCGAAATATTAATATAAAATCCGTTGTTTTATATTAAGTATTTGTTTTAATATTTAGAACGCAGAAAAGAAAATGCAATAATAAGTGTAGTTAAATATTAATATAAAATCCGTTGTTTTATGATCAGTATTTATTTTAACATTCAGAACGCAGAGAAGAAAATACAATAATAAGTGTAGTTAATTCAAACACGAAACGGATCAAGTAAGGACAGTAATTGAAATAATTGAAAACATTTTGTGAATTCGTTTGAAGCAAATGATGCGTTGACTCAGACACGTATCCAAGGGAGGGCTCAGGGGGCTAGAGCCCCCCCGAAAGTTTTCGGTTTACTTGGTTTCTTGTGTGGCTGAAATAAAATAATGGGACGAAAATTTAAGGAGAGAAATAATTATCGAGGCAAGGTAAATTTTTCCAAAACCCTGTAATTGATAATAGCACGTGTCCAAGGTGGGGATAAGGGGGGTCGACCCCCCCAGGAAATGTTTCAGTTTACACTAGATAAAGTAGGTTTTTGGCTTCTTGAATAATGTGACGATCATTTAAGGAGAGTAATTATCGAGGCAAGACGGAGAATGTTCTATAACCCTTTTATTGACAATATTGCACGTAAACGTTTCTTGCGCTTTCATTGTTGTTGTCGCAGCGAGAGCGATCATTGTGTAAAGATTTGTCATCATTTGGAAGCTGGACAACAAAGCGTGCCACGAGTAGGACGATTCTTTGTATTATTTGTTCTTTGAAAAGCGGGAAAGGAAAGTTCTTAAATAAGAGGTGGAGTCGAACTACTGGGAATATTAATGAAACGTTTTATCTGCGGAACATTCTAGAATACAGGGACGGCGACAGGGGTGGGCACGGGTGGGCAAGCGCCCACCCAAAAATTCCTGTGCCCACCCGATTGCCCACCCAATCAAATTCAATAAGTACAAATACTTGGGGATATATGAAAATAAGTGTATTCCGGTGTGCATAACATGTATATTTTACTTGTGAATATTATCTTCTATGCTAGAAATGTTCACATATTATCAACCCATAAAAAGCCAATTTTGTAATTTGAAAGTGGAAGTAATTACTAGAGCTATTGAAACAAAAACTTTGATCAAATGAATACTTCCATGATTAAAAGCAGCTAATAGGCTTAGGAGGCTCAAAATTATTCAGGGTATGATCAAGATTAGATCAGAATTTAGGGTGAACTTGAGGACTTCTGCTCCGGGTCTCCACATACGTATATAAATCCCGACCTGGGTATGGTTAAAATAATCTCTAAATAAATAAATAAAAACATTATCTTAGCGTTACTTCCTCCAGCAACACAATCAATTATTTGCACTTTTTAATTATTATTAGAATAATTTAGTCAAGAAGACTTGGATGGGCAGACCATGTGACACGAATGGCAGAGGAAAAAATAATTTACAGGAATCTTGTTGAGACACCTGATGGTAAGAGACCATTAGGGAGGCCAAGACGAGGATGGAGGGATGATGTAGCCATAAACCTTCGGGTTTAAGTATGCTAGAGAGTATAATATAGTTTTAATTAGCTCTGCATTGAAATTCTAGAAGTGTCCCTTTTTTATTTCATTACAATTTTATATACTTGTCATCTTCAAATATCAATATGGTATGCGAAATATCAACTTCATATTCGTTCTACTAATAAGAATTGACTAGAATTTGAATTTAAAATTTTGGGAGCGTCAGCACTTAGGCTATTTTGCTCCCGTCACAGTATACGGGGGCCAGCCCCTTACCTCTACAAATAACAACTCTAACGTTGCATAACTAAAAATTTAAAATGTTCTGACTTCTGTTAAAAGCTGAGGCTGTAAAGGGGCACTCAGCACACATAAGGACAAAAGAACAGGACAATACAAACAAAATTATACTGGCCATGGGGCCAGTCGCCAGAGCCTCGTTAGTCTTAAGTCCAGGGTGCACTAACGTGGAAGTGAGGTTGACATTTGGGTGTACTACGTGGAAGATCACCCCTTACACCCCTACTAATAAGAAGGAATCATAATAATTACTACAATACCGAAGTGAATAAATTTTAATAAACCAGTTGTGTATGGAAAAAGGTACAGAATTATTCAATTGCTAATGAATGGCTTGTCCTATTTAGAAATCCTGGTTCCACACATAAATTTTGCCACATGAATCAGCCGAAAATGTCAACAGAAAATGTAGATGCATCTGAAGTAAAGAAGAGAAAGTTATGTCAAGAACTATCCAGAAGACGATTTTGTTAGTTTGCTTTTAAGCCCACTTTTATGCTCAGATAGGCTAATCGGGACTAAACCTACAATTTAACGTGTAGTCCGAACCAGTGTGCATTGTGCTTCCACCATTGGAATACATCGAACACAGGACATCTTCATTATAATGCGACAGCGTTATGCTATTGGGGAAAAAATACAGAAAGAACTCGCACCAAACGTGTCATTTTATCACCACAGAAGATGCGTCTATTTTAAGAGGGTGATTTCCTGAGACAAATATTTGAGACATTCGGAAAACAACGTCATTGTTCACGGAATTAGCTGCCTTGATCCACTAATGAAACTCTGTGCAATTGAAACTACCACCTCAACTTTCTAAGAAGTATGAACTAATGAATTTCCATTTTTGGAAGAGTAAGTTGTGGTTGATTTGTTGTAAGTCATTTTTCTGCTAATTTTGATAATGACGACGATCAATGGTGATTAGTTTAAAGTAACGAAGGGGCGAAAACAAACACATGCTGATACTCAAAATGCAAACCCTCATAAATTATTACTTTGACTGTGGTTCCAGGTGCCAGGGACTCGTTGCCCTGAAAAATTAAAGTTTCCAGGGTATGCTGCACAGGATCGAGGTTGACATTTTAGTGTGTTGGAAATGGTCACGCCATACAACCCAAGTCATCTATGAAAAATAGATGAATTATTATTGGTACGGTGATCAACTTCGATGAATTCCTTGTGTCCTAATCATTTTGTTACCTCAAAGAATATGTTAATGTAACCATTCGTATATTGCTTCTCTCGCATTAGTAACATGACAGTTCAGAAAACGAATAGCAACTTAGCTAATAATCTCTTCAATTCTGAACAGATTTTTCAATCTTACTTTTTTATTATTTATGATTGATATTTTGTCAAAATAGCCTTTCATTAGCCTAGGAATACTTCATGGACAATGAACAAAGAAATGGTTTTCCGTGTTTGTTTTAAATCATTCCTAATAAGACGTTCATTTTAATCCAAACATTCAGTGGCGGCGATTAGTAAGATCGCGAAGGGAGGGAGAGATACAGTTCCTCCGCCACATTTTGTCACTTTTTGCGGCCGCACTATGGCCTCTTTATGCTAAGCCTTTTCTACCAAGAAAAAGTATATTGTGCCTGCCCCTCAAATGTTGGCACCCAATCGCCGCCACTGAAAAAAATTAAGAAAAATTTGTCAGTTGTATAAACCTTGTAAAGTTAAGAAAAGTGACCCCCAAAGAGTAAGAAAAGTCCTTCAGTCAAAAACTCATACGATGAAAATACTACACTCAGGAACATGTATTTAAATTACGAGAAACTTCACGATTCTCTACCATCGCACTTTCTATCACTGTCGCCGAATACATAAAATCAAATATGTGCCTTGTATTTGCAACACAAGCTTAAACCTAATTCACATATATTTTACTGTATTAACATGCATGAAAGAATGTGATTAGAATGTATGGCTGCGTATGGGTAAACACTTCCTTGAAATAATTGTGTGCATCAGAGACAAAGCGAAAGGAAATGGAACAAGATGCGACAATAGATTAGAAAAGAATAAAGAAGAAAACAAGAAAATGAAAGGGAAAAGAAATAAGAGGAAAATCGGGAGTGTAAGAGAGAGGGGGATACATACGTCTTACATACACATATATACTATATATGATCTTACATTTATTCTGCCCATCCTAATCTATCACTATGGAGGTTCTGCCCACCCGGTCGAAACTTTCTGGCGCCGTCCCTGCTAGAATATAATGAAGACATAAATACCCGGCTTCAATTTCCCGGTTGATCAGTACAACAGAATCTGTTAGTAGCTAATTCGAAAATGAAGAGGACTAGTGACACAATTTCCCGTAAACTACCGAAGTCTACTTCTAGTTCGTGTCCAAAGTTGAAGATATTGACGTCTGTGGAACTCTAGGAGACTCAGTGTACTACTGCTAGTTTGGGGCATAAGTCGAAGAGATCGAAGGTCTAAAGTGAATATTTCAGGAGTACCGGATATAGGGGCGGTTTATTAAGACATAAATAAGTTGCACAGATCAACTGTAATTTTATTTGTGCCCGAGCCAAATTTCGTGTATGCAGTCCGAGACTTTCGTGGGATAAAAAGGACTTTTATTTAAGCCAACTGGGTTCGACACACACTCAAACACTTAACCACTACAAAGGGACAGCCGAAAATTATATGAATGTCGAGAAGAGAAAGCAGGAAGATGTTGCATATGTAGATATTTTAGCGGAATTTTCAGGCTCTGCCAGGACCCGAACAAGGGTCTCTGGCATGTCGTACCGTTGCTCTACTGGCATACCTAGGATTTTCGAAGGTGGGGAGTACGTATACTTTTTTCGGTAGTCAGTCCTCATTTTGCCATCTTTGTCTGCCTTTGACGTTCATTTTTTTAAAATACAGGGCCAAAGGAGGGTTATGACCCCCATCACGCCACTGGAGATAAATTTGTGAGCATTTTATCATATTGGAAGTCGAAACATTAGATGTGTTGGGAACGGAAGGGTTTTCACTCTGCATTAATTGTTTCTCGATCCAGCTGTGTTCGGGAAGACTTCCTTTGTTTCGTGCCGATATATGACAAGACTGTGGAAGTTGTGACGGACAATTTTGAAAACTTGCGAGTGCTTAGGCCTGAATATGAACAATTTGGTAGGTTTCAGCTTTTATAAGAGCTGCATACATGGGAAGACAAGACACATTAGTGGTGTTCAGGCTCGAATCAGGGAGAACTATTCGAGAACTGTGTGCGTCCAGTTCGCAGCCCACAGTTTGAATCTCACATCGTCGAGTGGATTGTCCATCCATTGTGTAACAGCTTCGTGAAGACACTCAAAGACACCAAAGATGTTTTGATGCCTGATGAGGAGAAACGGACAAACACGTTGTGATAAAAATGGCAGCCTTAAACGGTGGCTACTATTTAGGGGACAGTTGCTCCCCATTTCTTTTGCCTCCGCACTATGGCCTCTTAATGCTAGGCCTTGTCTACCAAGAGAGAGTAAACTTTCCTTGCCCCTCCCTCCCCGTTTTGCCACCAAAAGGGCACCACTGGCCTTAAATATAAACTTGTGAAGTTCTATCTATACCCCATAAAAATATATTGTCCCCCCCCCCGAAAGGAATTTCTGGATACGTGCCTACACTTCATTTTGTATGACAGTACTTTCTACCTTTGATTGGAGACTTTATACTCTGTCCCAACTATCTCTGCTGCAGCAAGGCTGCACATAGTGGCAGAGAAGGGGGGGGGGGGTTCGAGTGGGCAGAGCGAAGCAGTACACGATGCTGCGAAAGCTGGTAACTACAGCAGCTTTCCGCCGTTCCACGCAATCCCGTTCCCTCTCACGTGTTCATTGGTAGAGCCGTCTCGCGTCACTACTAGCGCAGAGACTTGCTTTCGTTCGCTTGCTCCAGCGAACTACTTTTCTTGTATATGGAGCGACCGTTCAAAATATTCTTGGGTAGAACGCAACGAAACGCACCGTGCTTTCATTGTTGAAATGCCATTTGCATGATATTATTTTCCGCACCCTGTATTAGTAAAATGAAATTAAAGATAAAACACGTTTTCAATTCTTTCAATTATAAACATTGTTGAAAAATGCTTAAAACTATTAATGTTAATTTTCCCACAAGGCCGTAAATTTCAGTTTCTTAATGTATTTTTCTTGCAGAATTCCAATTGATACAAAAAAGTGTTCCATTTTCTCAGGATGACGATAAGACCAAATAATCTTTGTTTATTGTCAATTGTGAATATTCGTCTGAAGAAGACACTGTTAGAGGGTGGAAACGTTACGTTTTTATGTATAATTTTTTATACTATAAAAACATTCCTTCGTCAACATTTTAATGACATGGAAATAAGGCTTAACAGTGTTACAATGAAAATTAAAGCTCAAATTACTATACTTTAAGAAAATTATTTGTTTGAAAACCTTGAATTGATGTTTTAAGTTCTTTTTATGCACATATAGGCTAAAAAGGACTGGACCGACAGTTTAAAGTTGAATCCGAACCACTGTGCAATGCGCCTCCACCATGTATCGAACCTCTTGAGTAGCTACAAGGCGACGATGTTACCACCACGCCATCGGAGAGGCCTTTATTTATAAAGGTAAACGAGCAGCAGAGTGATTGTTTTTTCGTTTCATAATACTTAAGTACAATTTTACACACGTTGCCTCCGCACAATGTCCAAAGTCCTGTTTCACGGTTCTTCACGAATTATGCTGGTTTGTTCTGCAGCTGTCTTTGGAAGTACTAACAGTAACATTTACTGTAAACTACTTACTTTATGAAATTGGTACCTGAAATTCAGTTATTTTTCCACCTAACAAGTAACTAAGTTCAAAGTTAGTTGTACACTCCTGTTCACATAAAGTGTAACTCTTTATAGGGTCGAACAGTTGAAGTATGTACCAATTGATCTGAACAGAAGTGTACAATTACTATTTTTTCGCATAGAAAGGAATTTTCTTGTGTTCCATTTTTACAATTTGTTGAATCATATCCTCGCCTGAAAGAATGGATGAATTAGTGATTATTGAAATCGTGAGACCATGAGAACAATCTTATTTATTGCCAAGAACCAGAATGTATCTATTCCAAGCGTATTTTAATTAGAATAATTTCGACATAAGGCTATATAATCTCCAACAATCCTCATTGGTATACCACAGTTCAACAGCAATTCTAAATAATATATTGTTTGCTCAACAAAAATACAATAAAATATTATTTTTTCATCTTTAAGTAAAATATGTGGATTTTATTGCCTCTGTATTTACATATAAAATATATTAACTTAGTTATAATTATATGGTTGATTGATTGAGTTTATTTTACTACGCTTTTCTGCCATTTTTTGTAATCGCAAAGATGAGAACGAGTGATAAATGATGAAACTTATGAAGGATCATATACAAAGAATACCCATGCCGGGATTCGAACCAGAGACTCCTAGCGTCGTAACGCGCTGTTCTAACCACTCCAACACGGAGACCAGCAGTTATAATTGAAGACTAAAATTGGTAAACGCTGTACTTACCACAATAATTCAAACACCGTTTTCCACGTTAAACTGTGAAATGTGCCATGCTTTATAATGTGGTAAATGTGAAATGTGGCTGGTAGCCCTCTAAGTAGTTCAAGGGGCGTGTAAAGAGGTCAATAGTGTGCACGTTCTTACGGGCTGATGTGCGGAACGATGCGATTTCCCAACACTTTCGCTTTTGGCACTTACAACGTTTACCACTTTTAGTCAACAAATATATATGAAACTTAATGCTAAGTTGTTGCTGGTCATCTGTGATGAAATGAATAGTGCGCTTGCATTTCATGTTCTGAACCATGTCTTACAAGATATAACTAATCTAGAATAAAGTAATTGTAATAGTAACTAAATTAGATACTTTTTAAAGCTACAGTAATTATAACTGAATTAATTTCTCAAGTGATTAACTTTGAATTACTTTTGAAAAGTAACTTCCCAAACACTGTCGATATCTTAGAGTTCAGCATTACTCAGATAAGAATTGTGAGAGAAGTTTTCTAAGATACAATATGGTAATAATTACCATTAGAATAAAATTCAAATCATTCAAAAATCATTGCATGAAGGGACTACTAAAACTATATATTCGGGATATACGTATAAATTCACATTAACATTTTTGTTTCAATGTAACTTCATTCTCCTTCTTGCCCATCCTGCAACATTATGTGGTTCTCTCATAGATGCGTATGCTTCTTGCTGTCTTGAAATAATCATTTCATTCAGAAAGCAATGAATATCCTAAGATTTTGGGCAAATACCCTTCAAAATAGGAACTAGCAAAAAATTTCAAGGAATGTGTGCTATCACTTGACAGACAAGACAAACAATTTATACCATTCCCATTATTTTCAGTTTCTCAAATATACCGTTCCAGATAGTAAGAAGTCTTGCAACATCATTTCTTGAGTATATTTTGGACTCTTGATATCTTGTAAACCATCACCATCCAACCATGTATGTGCAAATTGTGTACAGTCCAAACAATCCACACACACGATTTTGATTCCATAGAAGCATATCCACAAACTTCCACGGTATTGGGTTGCCATTGTTAGTCAAATCTGTTGTCCTTTTTACAAATTTCAAGGTATTCTTAGAAGACACATCAAATAGATTCTCAAATGTTCATCTGCAAAAGGAGCAAATAAAAATATTGTTAATATGTGAACTTAACAAAGACGAACAAAATGTAACATTGTTACAACCACAGACAAGTTGAGTTAATAATAAAATGAAAACAACTTAGAGATGTAGTGTAAGTAGATGTGAATATAATTGATCTAAACTGCACCACAATGGTTAACGAAGTGGTCCTTTTATAACAGAATTATGAAAGGTTTGATTCACGGTATCAGCTCACTTCAGTGACTCAGATCTATCTTTACAGTGCATGTTAAATATGACCATAGGCGTACGCAGACGCTCTGATTTGAGGGGGGGGGGGGGCAAAAGCCTTAAAAGTTCAGTCGGAAAAGAAAAACTTCACTTTATCTCACTGTTTTAGTTATATTGCATTAATGGCTATATGTGTGTACAATGTAATGTACAATGCACTACAGAAAATACATTGCGAGCGAAGTGAGCAAGAAAATTTCACGATCCAAATTTTTGCAAAGTTAAAACTGTATTGATTTAATATGGAGCAAAAAAAATCACGGGACGCCATGGCGTTCTGTTTTACAATTTTTCTCATTCAGATTGTTCAGCGTCCAGGGACAACTCCCGCCGTCCCCTAGCTATGACTATGAACTTGACAAGACTGTAAGAAAAGCAGATATTGCGAGCGAACCGAGCAAGAAAATTTTACGAAATGTATTTTTGTTTGTATATAAAATTTGAAGTGTCGAGGGGGCAATTGCCCCTCTGTGCCCCCATACAAGTGATCCTGGCCGTCTGGAAAAATGATGATAGAAAGAAGTGAAAACTAATTCCATTTTGAGTATCCTATTGTCCTGCTATTCTTAATTTCTGCTAGTCTTACTTTCTCTTACTTCAATGTTTGCCCCCCTAGAATTGATTTCCGTCCAAGGTTGGGATAAGGCAATGCCCCTCTGCCCCCTTGTGGTTGCGCCACTCAACCCCTTACCCGTAGTTCCTTTGAATTTTCATCGGCTTGAAATACTTCATTTTCTCCAATAATATTGTTTAATAAGTCATAAGATTCCTCTACACTAAATTTCTAGTTGAAAGTATAATAATGTAGGGGTATGGAACGTTTAGAAGGGGGGCAAGGATTACCACACCTCCCTCTTCGAAAACGAATATCAACCTAAAAGTATGTATTTCACACGTATAATTTGATTTCAGTTATAGTAACTTACATGAATTATTATGTAATGGAGGGACGCAAGTATGCGATAATTTCAAATTCAAATGGTGTTTTTGAGGGGGCAGCACTATTATCGGGCTAATATGCCCCATTGAAAAATATCTTGCTTGTCCCTATGTGGAAAAAATCTGCGAACGTCCATGAGACCCCCCCCCCTCCCGTGCGCACGCCTATGAATATGATTTGAACTTCAGCAAGTTATTGAATCAAATATTCCTAACATAATCTGGACAAATTATGATTTCTCTGAAAATCAATCAATCTTACCCACAAATAAATGATTGGCCCTTCTTGTAAAATATGTGAACATCTAATCTTTAGTAATCTATACTAATTTGTAAATTCTCAGTAAACACGCAAACTATTGCTTGGTAGACTGTTAGGACTTTACTCTTTTAGCTGTTAGGGTGTACTTTTACACTTTAAATACATAAAGCTTGAACTTATTGGAAATGCTGCACTACCATTACAAGGCGTTCAAAATTATGAAAGAACGAGAAAACCGAAATGTTTTATACAGCTTACGAAACCGGTTTTCTGACCTGATTCTGTGAAAGAAGATAACAGAACGTTGTCCAGAACTTGCACAAAATTCGGGATCTCACATTAAATCTATTCCAATCCAACAAAACAGTTTAACCTACTTAATGCATTTAACATTTGCGAGCTTTATGAACTGTGTTCAAGTTTCAAAAACATAAAGGAGAAAAATCTTGTTCAAAACAGGTCAGAAACGACTCGTTCCAACCATGTACAAGGGCAAAGTGAAACTATAATGAACGACTGATTTGTAATACAAATTCCGATGTACGTACATTTGAATAGCACCAGTGAAATACGAAAATAATCTCACAGGAACGATAGCAGAGCATTATGTGCAATATCGATTTAATGTCAGAATATAATCTATATCAAGGTATTTCATGCTCTAGTAAGTAATAATCACAAAACAGTAATATCTGCATTATGCCTAATTTAATATAATATTCTCTTCTGATGTTACAATTGCAAAGAATTATGAACTTCGCTTGTAATGCGTGCTGCGTTGTAAAGGTAGAAACGTTGAAGCGATATTCTCACATAAATTATATCGGAAGGTATTTCCTCAACATTTAAATAAATCATACATTCTGCATCACTCTTGCATATTGCAAACGTTTTGCTTTTGATGGATTAAGCAACAAGCATTTAAATATAAGACTTACCTTTCAGTTTTTACCGATGTTTCCTTCTTCCAACATTTACTGAGATTCGTTATTCTCTGGTAACTTGGTTTAACTTTCACAATTTCGAAGCACTCGCATTGATCATATCGTTAGAAAGCACGGAGTGAAATTGGTGAAATCTCGGCAACAGTGTTGGCTAAAATCTGCACCACGGACTAAATAGCGACGAAACGCCACTTCAAAAATTTTGATGATAAACACTACTCTCTGAAGGTACGGAATGTTTTCATTTTTTCACATAGAATTTCAGATGCTTGCAGGAAGAAAATGTGATCTTTGTTTCACCACGAAATCTTCCATACTAGTCATAAAAGAAAAGAAAAAATGCTCCGGTATTGACAAAACTACCACCTCAGCGCCATCTGTACGCAGAAGTTTTAACATGAGGGAGACCTTTCATTTTCTGTTATTTACTGATATACCTTCAATTGTAACGAAATTATAAGGATCACAAGTTCTAGTGAATAAAACAATCTTTTATATCGGAAAATTTCATCCTTAACGAATCTATATTAGTTGTACGGTTATTCATTGAAATTTTGGCCTATGCTTTAACATGGCTTTAGAACCCCCTTAATGGCTAAATTAAAATAATTGATGCCTTTTAGCAAATATACACGCGAGTAAACTTATGTATAGATTCTACAGTGGCTGTAGTTTCCTTCCGCTCGTCGATCTTAATTTTTGTCCAGAAATCGTATGGAACTCATGGCACATTTTTTTCAAGCCAAATTAACACTGAGACAAGCTGTCGTCCTGTTATAGAGTTCAGTGGTCTAAAGCGATAAATATCGAAAGTAAAGCATAGACACTTTGATATTCTTTAATGTATTTATTCCAAAGTGTACACCTTCGCACCTGACGAGTTGAAAATCCAGAGTTTCGTATTTCGGGACATATTATTGTTGTGGGTGTTCTGTCTTCACACTGAAAGAATAACAATAATAATTGTTGTAGTGAGAAATGCACCCTCAAGAATTACCTTCCCGTGAAGAAATAAGGTTATAGAGTGAACAATGTCCAGAGGTATTACACCAGTGTCCTTCTCTGGTCAGAAAAAAATATATGCAGGGGGTAGCAAAAGTAGATATACGGTTGTTATTTGTACGTACAATGCTGTATGTTATTTTGCTTTATCAGCTCTATTTATAGTGATCGACACACGATCATGACAACCAAAGATTCCGGATAAGAGTTTCGGCCTGGACAAAGGCACCACTGTATCATTCGTTCTTGTCTTGACGATTTCCTGAAAAGGCAGCCAGTACTGCCGGGCATTGGACTTAACGAAAAAAAGGTGGTGTAAGGATGTGTTTGTGGGAAACGCACAATGTAAGAAAATTTAATTTATAGAAGCCTGCAAGTCCAGATCACTCAGCCAGGGAATCGAAGACATTTCCAGTGATTATTTGCAATACCAGGAACGACCAATTAAAAACAGTATTACAAGAACATCATAAGCCGCGATAGCTCAGTCGTCAGTCGACCTCCGTGGCGGAGTGGTTAGCACAGTCCCGGTTTCGAATCCCGTCTCGGACGTGGATGTTCGTGTTCGTCTGTGCTGATGAAAATGAGAATTGAGAGAAATTGACATGTATGAATTTTATGTGTGGGGAAGGCTGCCGTGTAGGGGTCTTCCTTAGGGCGTCTGACTACCATACGAGAGTCCCGGGTTCGATCCCCGGCGGGTGAAAACCGGGATTTCTTCCACCTGTTCAAGCGGCTCTGACGCCCTCCTAGCGTCGCATAAAGTGGGTACCTGGAGGATACTTCGGGGAGTAAAGGCAGCCAGGGGCGTGGTGCTGATCACATCACCCTCACCTTCAGCCGTGATCATGGGAGTGTGGGGCCTTAACTCCACACCCCCTATACGCCTCAGTGGCGTGGCGCAAAAGCACAGGAAGCACTTTACCTTTTTTTACTTTTTTATTACAAGAATGTCTCTCTATCCATCTAGCCAAAGTGGCTCATTTCAAAATGCTCTATTAATAAAGTTAAATCAAAATTTTTTAATGTATACCTACTTTTGCATCCCCCTCCCCATATACCTTTTTCAGCTGAGAGCAATCCAATTGACCATGTGCTACTTCGCTCGTGTCCAACAATAATATATGTACACATAGTTGGGTGGATGGGTGTTCTATGTAATTCATGTTCTATCTAATTCTAATTGTATCAAGTGAAGGTTAGAAAACTCTGTAAATAGAACACTACTTGTACAAAGTAGAATGTTTTCTTGGTGTAATAAATTGTTGTAGCGAATGCCAATGTTACTCTAAAATATAAATGAATAGTGTTTTATTGAAAACTCAACTGACATTAATATCACTGAGACAGACTACTTCTATTTCTACGAGCAGTTTTACTCCTATTGAATTTATACTCGGTTTATATAAATATTCCACAAAACAACAAGACTTACCTGTTCATGCTGCTTCCCTTGATCTTGGCTGGCTTCAAATTTGATGCAGATCGCTGCCTAAGTTTCTTTTGTATTTTTTTTTTTTTTTTTTTTACTATGCTTCCGCGGACTGGAGTACCACTCTCTAAGAGGTAGACTGACCACACCTCCCACCCTGCTCCCTGAGAGCCACCTGGACCCTTTAAGACCCAACTTGGCTCTTTAGGCCCCCTTTGGCCCTTTCAGGGCTCCCTAGGGCCCCTTTGAGGACCCCCAGAAACCCCTTGAGCCACCAATATTCCCCTAGGGGGAAACCAACACTGCAGAGGCGATCCTGGACAATGGGGGAGCCCAGTTCGGAGGGGGACGTGGGGTACCTCCATGCCTTCCGCCCTCCTTCCCACCGAATCCCCCCTCCCCGTGGGAATGAGCCCCCCAGCGTTCCCAGACTCGGCAGTGATGGTGCAGCAGAAGAAGGTCTAGGGATCAACCCTCCGTAGTGAGTGCCGAAAGGGACGAGAGAGGCCCATGTACGCACACATGTACACACACACTCACACACACTCACACACATACAAACACAGACACACACAAAAAATAAATCCAAAAACTATGAGCTAAGTTAAAGATGGAATCGGGGGTTAACTACAATGGCCCTAGTCTAATAGCTACTGTGACTCCGGCCGCCATACAGCAGCCGGAGATCACCCTTAATATCTATTGTGGTCTCTAGCCGCACGAACGGCCGGAGACCACCCTTAACCACTACGGTGACACCAGCCGCCATACAGCAGCCGGATGTCACCCTTACTAACTATTGGGTTTCCAGCCGCTCGAACGGCCGGAAACCACCCTTAACCACTAAGGTGACACCAGCCGCCATACAGCAGCAGGATGTCACCCTTAATCGCTATTGTGGTCTTTAGCCGCTCGAACGGCCGGAGACCACCCTTAAAATCCCATACACTACCTCGGAAATAGCGGTAACACGGAAACCCTGTTGTATGTGGAGATAGTTTTTCTGTAACAGCATGTCTAGTCCCAGCCTCGTCGCCGTTCCCCCTTGTCCCTTGTTGCCTCTTGAAACTCAGATAATGGTGATGATGACTGATTGTAGTGTCGACACAATGGATGTCATGTTACAAACTACTTCAGTGATATTACAAATACTGTAAACTATTGTTGTTTTCATCTTAAACCTTAACCTAAAGTAGCTTATAATTTATCTAACCTGAACCTAACTATACGTTATGCCTTATTTCTATATAGAAAATATTACTATCATTTTCAGTCTGGAATCTTGCTTTCACAATTATAGCCCGACCCTGTGGCCGAGCGGTTAGCACATCGCGCTGCGACGCCAATGGTCCCGGGTTCGAATCCCGGTCGGGCTTGGTTGTTTGTGAATGTCCATTCATCAATTTCATCCTTTCATCACTCATCCTCATCTTCGCAAATTAGCCAAGAGGCACAAAACGCGAAGTTAAATAAATTAAATCAATCAATCATACTTATAAAACTAAATTATAAATCTAACATTCTCAACAAATATATGTATATTTTCATATCTATTAATTTCCTATAATTTATTATTTCCAACGTTTTATCTTTGTACAATGAGTGTACCAATTTCTGAAGTAGTTGCCAGATAACTGGTTGATATCAATATAATCACTCCTAACAAGCCTTGCTTGTGTGTATATCCTTGCAAGATAATTTTCTAAATTTCGAACTAGGTCAAGTTCATATGAATGAAATTTCATCATTTCTTAATGTAATTTCTGATAGTCAATAATAATTCCTAATTCCTAACAATTCCTAATCCCTTGTAAGAAGCGATATTTCTTTCATAGTAGAAGCATTGAAACTTAATAAAATTTGCTTGAATGTATATATCCTTGCAAAACAATTTTCTTAATCTCAAACTAGGACTAGTTCACATAAATGAAATTTCCTCATTTCTCAATATAGTTTCAGCAAGTCAATAATAATTCATAATTCCTAATAATTCTTTATCCCTAATAATTCGTAATGCCTTCTAAGTAGCCCTATTTCTTTGATAGTAGAAGCACTGAAACCTAATAAACTTTGCTTGTATGTATATCCTTGCAAAATATTTTTCTTAATTTCAAAGTAGGTCTAGTTCATATAAATGAAATTTCCTCATATCATATTGTAGTTTCTTAAATTCGAAAATAATTCCTAATTCCTAAAAATTCCTAATCCCTTCTAAGAGTCCCAACTTATTTGATAGTAGAAACATTGAAACCTAATAAACGTTGCTTGTATGTATATCGTTGCAAAATAGTTTTGTTAATTTCAAAGTAGGTCTAGTTCATATAAATGAATTTTCCTCATTTCATAGTACTGTAGATTCTGAAAGTCACTTATAATTCTTAATTCCTAATAATTCTTAATCCCTAATAATTCGTAATGCCTTCTAAGGAGCTCTATTTCTATGATAGTAGAAACATTGAAACCTAATAAACGTTGCTTGTATGTATACCCTTGCAAAATAATTTTCTTAATTTCAAACTAGGTCTACTTCATATAAATGAAATTTCCTATTTTATATTGTAGTTTCTGAAAGTCAATAATAATTCCTAATTCCTTCTAAGGGGTCCTACTGCTTTGATAGTAGAAGCATTGAAACTATGTACTGATTTGTATCTATCAGTAGTTTAACTTACTGTTAAATTATATCTGGATTAGACAAAACTAACTGTCCTTCTGCCAGGATCTTTCACCTAATAATATCCAGAGTTTTTTTTTTTCTGGCAATACGCAATGGCACCCCGTACCCTATCTCTTAGATCAATGCGTATCATGGTGTGACAAGCACATCATCATTTTTCTATATTCTTGATGTTCAGCTAAATCTTAGTGGGTCTTAGATTTCTATTTCATTTTGCTTTATCTATTCACACCTCCCTATCTCTATTTTCTTCCACTAGTAACTTGCATCTATGTTTATTCATATTGTACATACGCTATATATACTAATCCAGACGCTATCTACGTTCACAGCAAGGCAGTTGTTAAGTATATATTAAGTATATAAAGGCAAAATGGTAAGAAGTAACTGAAGATGACTTCCAATTATATCGTATGTCAAATTGGAAAATAGTCAAGAAATAACCAATCAACGATGCATAAGAGTAGTGATAAAGATATTTCCACTGTTAAACATGGATTGAGAGAAAATAGAAACATGAACGACCCAAGATGAATAACGACGAGGAAGACAAAAAGCAAGCAAGGAAGGAACGTAGAAGCAGTCCGATCTCCTCTCGAAAGGGTTTAAAACTGGAGGTAACGCCTGTCTCCTTGCAGAGTGGTTAGCGCTACGAAGCCAGAGGCCGTAGGTTCGAATCTTTCATAAAACATGGACGTTTCATCAATTCATGATTAGGGACCTTGATTTTTTGGAAACGCGATAACACCGAAAAATATTAATTGTTGCACAAAGTAGTTGCTGTATGTACAGTGACATGCTCTAAACAATTCCTAAAAAAAATCATAATTTGGCATGAAATGCGAATTGTGGCCCTTTTCGCGAATTTCAACACATTACTTAAAAAGCTAAAAATACCGCGAAAAAAGAACATTCTTGTGTTTTAGGCTTAAGAAATAAAATATGCCATATTTATGGACGTTTTCCGAAATTCTATACTTCCAAGAAACTATGGTCCGTGTTATACATGGATTCATTTCGAGAGATAGGCGAAACCATGTTTATGGGGATGTTCTCCACGATGTCTCACCTTTTGTGCGAACGTTGTGAATCACCGAGCAAAGTGGCCGGGTTCTGACAGAAGATTGAGTGCTCACTCCGGAGTCATAACAGATATTTTTCACGCTGGAAACCTTTTGCTTTACCGAGCAAAGTGTCATGATTTTGGCGGACATCGAGTGCGCACTTATCGCCACCCGGGGACCGTAACATCGGTATTTGTAGCGTGAAAAACTTTTTACTTCACCGACCACAATGGCGCTGTTCTGACGGAGATCGAGTGCGCACTTAGGGTCACACAAGAGTTGTAACATCAGTATTTGTCTCGCGAAAAATAATGGAAAATATCTTCTTCAAAAATCGTTTCCAAAGTACGAAACTGTGACGAACAGCGAAAGCCGTGTGACCTACAAATTAATATACTTGTGATACATTTAGGTATATTTGGCATAGAAATGTGCTAAAATAGAATGTGAATTTTGGGATATATAGCACGGAGAAGTAAGAAAATAACACGAATTAGGAAAAATTCAAGACGGTAAAATTTAGGTCGTTACCTATTATCTTCAAGATGCTGGATGAACGGTAACATTTTGGAACTCATGTGAAACCCCGCATCGAAATTATGAGTTCTGACCTTGTGGCTACACGGGATCTCTGGTTCACATAGAAAAAGGTTTTTGTAAATCTTATGTAAAGACGTAATGAAGGAACGAAGTGTCACGTTTCTCGCTGGATGTTACATAAGTAATATACATCAGGTTCTTCAGTAGAACCGAGGTTCTTTGGACAGTCTTTTCTGTAAAAGAGAAATTTGTTTGATGTCAAAAGTAGTTCATATTCGATTAATTTTTGGATAAGAATAAGGATTAATAACGTTCGTTTTATTTGTCATTTTAATGCCGAGTGCAGCTTGATTGTTGAAAACGCGAATTCTGAGGAAAATAACACGAAAATCGATAAAAACAACACCGATTAATTCCCTTAATTAAACGCGAAAAATCAAGGTCCCTCCCTATTAACGATCCATTCTACTCGTCGTGATTAAGCTAGAGAAGTTCAAAACATCGAAAAGTATCAAAATAAAATTATAAAAATTGATAGCATGCAGAGCCTAGGAAAGTAACAGGAAACTAGAAGGATGGTGGGAATTCAAATAAATGAAGGTAAGATACAGTGATGTGGGGGCAGTGGCCCCATTTTTTGCTCCCAAACTATGGCTTCTTAATGCTAAGCCTGGTAAAAAGTAAACTGCCCTTGCCCCAAAGTTTTGGCTCCGAATCGCGGCTACTGGTAAAATACCAAACAAGAAGAACTATGGACAAGAGGGTCACGGATGTAAGGAATGATATGCTAAAATATAAATCTAAAGAATAAGTACTAGTGAACAAATTTACCAATGAAATATAGTTAAGGGGATACGAAGAAATCACGTTAAAAAACTTAGAACTCTAAAACGGTTTACTAGTAGGTCTATATTAACGGAATTGGTCTTCGTGATAAAGTGGCACACACGTTGCACACACCAAATCAGGACTCCTTGACTCGAATCTTACTGAAAGCATGGATATGATGTTATGTTTGTCCTGATAATATATTTCATTACTCATCGTTTCGATTAGTATAGAGAGATTGACATGTAACGTAAAATGACCACAAGGTAAGATTATGAGCAAAGCTTGTGTGAATCTAACATTATATGCATACCAATGATATACTTGACAATTAGCAACTTATATTAAAATGAACGAGGTAAAGCGAATGGAGACAATAAAAAAGAAATAGATGTTCGTGATCCAGTGACTCATGTTCACATTCAGTATCCAATGGCTTTTGGATTCCTATGTCATTTGTCTACTCTAGATGAGAATCCTGAATAAGGCACGCATGTTGAGTTTGTGTCCTTATTTAGTTCATAAATTAACTGCATCATCATCGTCGCGATTACCTTAGATAAGTAAAAGGCGACGTAAAAATGAAAATACTTTGTTTTGTTCTATGTCAAAGCTATTATTCCACCAATATTTCTGTCTATAACTGTATGAATGATAAGATGCAATATCCTTATTAGGAAGTAGCCTTCACCTTACCTAACCGTGTAATCTGACCCTAAATGTGTGTGCTTGTGTTTTTTCTAAATGTTGTTGAGAAGAAGAGAGAGATTTGATCCAACATGACACGTGGTGAGATACATCAAATCACAACGTGAATTGTGATGAAGATGGTGAAAAGAAGATTTGAACACATGGATCTTAGTAGCGGCTTAAATGGATTTAGAAGCTTTGTAAATATATTTATATGCAAGGAAGCTTTAAGAATGTTAACAGCAATTCATGTGAAAAGTTTTCATGGAAAATTGATAGAGGCATAAATGTATTGTACTGCAGAAGCAATAGGAGTCTGTTATGTGCTGAAATGAACCAGCGATGAAAAAGACTAGAAGCATTCGCTATGTGGGTTTGGTGGATAATGGAAAGTTTTAAATGGATTTGTAAGGTGTGAAATGAACAAGAAAGATTTTTTAAAAGTGGTAGAAGGAAAAGGAATTGGACAGGAGGGATTGTCGTGTGAGACAGGGAAGGAATGTATGGCAATGTGGAAGAAAGAAGGAAGAGTAAGGAAGAGTACAACGCTTTGGGCGGCTTAATGGGAAGAAAGGGTTCGGTTGCCAGGAGTCCTCTTTAGCCAGGACATATTCCAGGAGGATTTGGAAAGAGGAATCATAAATGCCCTACATTTTGAGCGTTACATAATTTATGTTAAGGAAATACGTGCTTCAATTGAAGAAAAACATTATGTAAGTTAGAAGTCTGTGGATTGCACTCCCAAAGTCTATAGTGAAATTCATTTGATTCAGACATTGAAAACAATAGTGTGTTGTGCTAGGACAAGGACTGACTGATGATATTAATGAACAAAGTTTTGTGGTCACATTCTGTTCAATGCCTGAACGGTATTTCTTACCGATTGGAAGTACTCATGGATCCTTCAAAGTGCTTCCCAATATTATTCAATGTTTTGATTTTATTCAACTGATAACCACACCAAGTGAAACTTATAGAACGATTTCAAGTTATGTTAGGGACATTATATTTCATATTTTGTATTTCAACGTATGTTAATTGCTGAATATTTGCATGCCATTCCAGGTCATAATGCAAATGTTGAAAGACTATTTTCATTAATGTCAGAAGAATGAACTGACGAGAGAAATAAATTTCTCATAGAGTCTGTGAAAGGTTTGGTACTGATTCAGTATAATTTCAAAGCGATTGGCTATTCGAAGTTGTACATGTATATTTTGATTAAACCTGAAATTTTGAGAAAAATTGGTTCCTCTAAGAAGTGCGACTGAAACCAAGTGTAGTAAGAATTTATTTTTTAGTAATGATTAGAGAGGTTTGGAAAATTTTGTATTTAAGAAATCATTAAAGAATTATAATATATCAAGGCTAAGAATGTGTCAGTTTTACATTAGTTGCTAACATGTTCTAGAAATGTATTATTTAGTTAGAGTGATTTGTGTCGTACATTTTGTAACACATTGACTGCCACCGTGTAACTGAAAATGTATCTCTTCTGGGCCAATTCAATTTTCTTGTTACTGACCGACTTTGAATGAAATGTGTATGCATAATATCTCAATACAATTGAAATTAAGCCCATTGTTGAGGTTTTTGTGGTGTGTATGCATTTCTATACACGCGGCGTTGGTTTTCAATTTGACGTTGTATGCCACGTGTATATGATTTCATACACGTAATTATTCGCTTTGTGTTACCACATTTTGTCTTGTTCTTTCCGAATATCACGCTTGTTTTAAAATTTTGTGGTGATCAAAGTACCAAAATTATCAGACTACTGGAGCACTAGTGCTTTGTTTGATTTTCCTCTTCCCCGAAGTATAATTAGTAGAAACAGATTTGAACTGCTTCTACGAATATGGCATTTTTCAGACAATTCACGTGCTGTCCCTAATGATAGATTACATAAAATTACGAACATCACCAACAAAGTCATTTCACAATTCCAAGAAATATACACACCAGGGGAAAAAATTGTATCGACGAAAGTATGATACCATGGCGAGGAAGACTTTCATTTCGGCAGTACATCCCTTCCAAAAAGAATAAATACGGAGTGAAAGTTTTCAAGTTGTGTGCCAGCAAGGGCTATTCATGGAACATTATTCTTTATGTTGGAAATATAAACGGCCGGTAACATGTCAGTTCCTGAAACTGTTGTGTTACAGCTTGTAAGAGATCTTCTCGGTGAAGGCCGGCGTCTTTACACAGATAATTATTACACCAGCGTTCCTCTTGCTTACCTTGCCATTGACAATAATACCCATCTGATCGGTACAAATAGGTCTAACTGTAAATATTTGCCAGCAGATGTTGTTCAGGATAAATTGAGGAAAGGTGATATTGTAGGAATGGAAACTCAGGAAGGTGTGACTATTCTGAAGTGGAAAGATAAGAGAGATGTGTTAGTCCTATCTACAGCTCACTCTGCTGAAGAGGTAACTGTAACAGAAAGACGTGGTTCAGAAATTAGAAAGCCTACCGCAATTATTGATTACACTACTAGCAAGTCCTTCATTGACGTAAGTGATCAATTCGCTTCATATGGGAATGCTCTGCGAGAGACTACAAAATGGTACAAGAAAGTTATTATTGAATTTATATGGGGAACGGCTCTCGTGAATGCCTACATTCTCTACAGTGACTGCATCCAGTCCAGTAACATACACATCAATGAATTCAGGAAACTTGTAATCCTAAATATTATTTCTGAACAATTACCTAATGGACAGCAAACTCACTTTACCTGTGCAACAAGGCAGAAAAACTCAAACTCATCACTTGATAAACAAAGTAGAGGATAATAGAAGAAAGAAGCAAGGACGCTGTGAACATTGCTACAAAAACTATGGCAGAAGTGGAAATTCTGACTCGACAGGGAGGAAGTTTGCCAGGTGGGTGAAGACAGTATTTGACAAATGTCCCTAAAATCCTTTTATGTGCCGGGAGTGTTTCAACAAAAATCATTGAACTTCGAAAGTGTTCGGTACAAAATATGTCATCCTTATATCTATATATCTACAAAGAACAAAAGTTTACAAAAAAAATATTATATAACGAATGGTTTTGTAAGAATTATGATGTACTAGCAATGTATTCCATAATGTATAATCGTTTGCTGTGAATTCCAACCAGAAAAAAAATGTATTTACACATTTACCCTTCTTTTTTAGTTGTCAATACATTTGTACTAGTGAAAAGAATACGTAAGCGTAAATAAAGTTTTGAAGATTTTTTTATTCTTGTTAGACATTACAGAAATTAAAATTATTACTGCCCCATCTTAGCTGTACGCCACGGCTATTTAACAGTCATATAGTTTTGCTTGAACTGTGTATGCGTTTCCATACATGCGGCCAAGAATCAGGTTCTTGTTTGTGTATGGAGTAGCATACACGTGGCCCAGAAGCAAGAAGCCATGTGTATGACATATCATACACACGGCAGTCAATGTGTTAAAGTCCTACATATTGAGTCAGCATGCCATAATTTCCTAATCATAAGAAAGGGGAACAAAGCATGAAGAGAAGCTGTGCCTACGAGCTCATTCCCAGATTATGGTGAAAGTACAAGAAATTAATATAAGTAAGTGTGGTGAGAGAGATCTTTATTACTAAGGTAACTTGTGTGATATTAGCAGCTACGAGGTCTGTAGTTATTTGAGATGTGAGATAACATAGAATATACAGTGCTAAGTGAGGTTTTGGTCTAAAATATGAATATTTTTTATTTTGAGCAAGTATTTATAGTTTGTGTTTGTCTGTGCTTTCGAAACAATTTTGATATCTAAACTGTGGTAGGAAAAGTGAAATAGAGTTTCTATCAATACTGTCTGATGTTCGAAAGAACGCACGTGCTATAGGGTGTCCCAAAAAATATATACACGCATTAACAGCTGAAATGATATGAAAGAGTCATTGCGTTTGTCCCTTATGTTATGTCATTCATTTTGCTGTTGCGATTAGCCTGAGAAAGTAAGAAGGGGATGTTAAATAATCAAAATGTAGTGTAGCCAAAAAATACTGCCTACCTTAGCTGGCTGCTCTACTTGTGGAACATGAGTCACTGGAAGAATACTGGAAAAAATCTGAAAAAAATGGAAAGGAGATCGAACTGCTTCCAGGCGACAGAAGACCGAGCGGTGTGGAGTGTAGAGGAGCGAGTCGTGCGAGTTTCCATGCAACCACTACATCCCCTGCAACCCTTCCCTTACACGACTAAGGAGGGAAAAGGGACGGCCTCCCCCCGCCTCTCACGAACACCGACAGAGGCGAGTAGTCACCCACGCCTCCTGTACGCCATCACACCACCCCGATACCGAGACCAGGAGCCCCAAGGAGCCCATTCAGACGGGGCTCGTGAAAGGGTGGAAGTATGGAGTTTTCACCAACGACTGCTTTTTCAGCAAGCCGCTGGTGCCTACGTCCCTCCTGGCCTGGGTTACATCCCCCAATGACCATTCACACCTCCGCAGTGCTAGTTCTCCCCCTCTGAAACCCTCCCCCCTTCCCCTACCCGTGAGTCAACCCTTAAGAAATGATCCCCAATGTTTCATCTGGCCCCGAAACTGGCCTTTTATCGAGGGAGGGATTTCTTAGGCAACGAATGATTTTTTTTTGTGGAACCTGAAACAAAAAATAGGATCTATTTTAGTCTTGTTTGTGAGATTAAAAAACAATGTATATTAGCTATTTCCTTTATTTTGTATAATAATAATCACTTCAGGAGGCTGGTTTGCGTGTCCGTAGAGTACAGAATATGCATTGCTTGCGTTGTTTCTTCTTCCTGTTGAGAAATCTTGACGCTATAGTCGTCATTAACACGCACTTCTTCGCTGGCCTTCGGGTGTAAACAGTTAACAAGTAGCATTTATCATAAACATGTCTTACCTTGTATCCTCTGATAATTCACCACTAGAAAAATGTACCAGAAAACTTCCAGCAGCAATCTAATTATTCTGCCTTGTATATCCTTAATGTAAAAGCTGAACTTTTATAAATGAATTATTCAAGGTCATGTAAAGCTTTGTGAAAATCTTCACTCTTACGCAAACTACGTTTGGAACATTCTTCGTTCATATGTGTTTTATACAGAAAGAAGTTCCTGTCGACTCGGTGGCGAGCGCATTACGTGGTCGACTTAGATCACACCATCAAAGTTTCCTGGTTCGAGTTCAGTTGTGGTCGTGGGTGCAATTCTTAACCAATATAAGCTAATCACCACTCGTCCTCATCGCAGCGATTAGCCAAAGTGACAGAAATAGGACGGAAATTAGCAAAAATGCAAACAGAATGCAAGAAGTTCACCAAAATTAATCTCACATTCTAGATATTAATGGAGTATTTTTCCCAACGTATATATACGTATAACACCTCTACTGATATTAGCTAAAGCAGTCCTGGGCAACCCACCGTGTTTGTGGAAGAGAGCTCTCGTGTGCATGTGTTGATTGCAGAGCGAGCGGCGGTACTGTAGCGCTTGAGGAGGAGAGGGGAGAAAGGGATGAGCGAGGCAAGAGACTTAATTGTGCAGTGGGAAAACCCTCGTCATTTGATACATGAGTAAAAGTGCAGCGTGGCATTGTTATCATGGCAGAAGAAATAGTGGGTAGTTCCATGAAAATGAGTGCACCTTCTCCCATACTATTTTTACCACTCAATTCAAGCGGCTTTCCCTCTCCTGCTCTGCCGCTGGCTGGCCTTAAGGTGCAGGCGTTAAGCTCACACTGGACGGAGCGAGTTGCTCAAGCCTCAGTTAAAGCATTGCAAAGGGACGGTCAGTGGCGTTCCCAGAAATTTCATAAGTTGGGTGTATGGCATGACCATTTGGGAGCTATGCTTCATTTAGTAGTCACTACTATATTTTACAGCATTTCATTACTTGTTGTATGAACGTTGGGTCAAAGAGAGATTATAACTCTCATCAACCCTCCTTGTTATTCCTCCGAAGATAATAATCTAACCTCGCCTCCCCGATGGCGTAGTGGTAACGTCATCACCTTGTAATTAAGTGGTCCCAGGTTCGATACCGGTTGGAAGCACATAGTGGTTCGGATCCCACTTTAAACTGTGGGTCCAGTTTCGATTTATGTGTTCATAAAGTTTACTTAAAACAAAAACTGAAACAAATCGAATAATAATCAGATTTAGCAAAGTGTGAAATGCTTGTTGCTTAACATTTCTAGTTTACGTAGTCCTGGATGTTTAGCCTGCGATATATTTCATATTAAAAAAAATGCATCTGTTCAGAATTCCTTCTAAACTACTCAAACGGATATTTGTGTGTTTTTAGTTCCTCTTCTGCCTAGATATATGTGAGCGATAGAAAATATGCTTTCGGTGCCACGATATAATCGCAAATATCTGGACAACAGTGAAAACAAACCACGCTAAGATGCTCTGGACGGAATTCTAAACCAATGTTTCTACATTTTTTAATTTTTGAGGATACATTAGGGGGTGCCCAGGTGGAACCCTCCCCCTTTCCTTCACTACTGTGAAGAACATCAACAGAAATTTATTTCTTTTTATCATTTGCAGGTATTTTTCTTTTCTCTTTCTCCCCAAAACAATGTGACATTTTTTACTATAAATTGCGAAATACTTTCTCACATATGAAAGACCATGTCGCTTGAAATTGTGAAATGTAAATTTGGGAATCACACACAAAATGAATAATAATAATAAATTCGCTTAAAGGAGTTCCAATGACTAAAATATATAAGAAATATAAATGTTCAGATTTTGATTTGAGAGATCTCAAAGCTGGACCTCTAGTAACTATTAAGTCACCAGGTAGATTATTATATTTTATGAAGTAACGAGTGTTAGAAAACGTGAAAAATCTGAACCTACAGATTTATATAAAGATAGTGATTCAGCCGATATACTTGTATAAATATAGCCTGGTTAGTATGCACCAATATTGTCTTTCAATTGTTTACTTTCATTATTTAAAATATATAAATTTCATCATAATGATAGGAAAATCTGTGCTTAAGTAGTAACGAATACTCAAACTATAATGTTAAAATTTCACCTTCATATGCCTAACAGTTTCTGTGAAAAAGAAACATAAAGTTTCGTCAGATAGACAATTGAAACTCTCCTTAATGCACCCCCATATAAATTAGACTGCGCATGCCTATGGTGTTCATAATATGCCTCTAGAATGCAGTATTTTACAAAGACATTGAACATATTCATACTAAGCATGCTGTAAAATCAACAATGTTAGTAATTATAACAAGGAGACTAGAGCAAATATAAACACGGGGAATAAATACGGGAGCGCTTTAAATACTACAGGAATGCATTTTGAACCGAAACTGCTGTCATGCTATCAAAGAGAGATAGAGAGAACATGAAATATGGTACTCACCAGCCCTGTTTGAGTTTTCTGCTCCCAGGAGGCAGCACTTGGAGTCTGAGTGTCGCTGTCGTCCCTGTGTCACTCTGTTGCCTCTGAAATGGACAAAGTAAGACGCAGATGAACCATGTGCTGTAATGTTATTTATTCTCAGTTGAACCTAAATGCAACCAGAAGTTATCAATGGCCCATCTGGTTCGCTACAGTTTTTGACTCAAGGTGTGGTGCACGGTCATTCCAGTGTCAGGCTGGTGAAAAGAAACTGTATTCAACGAAGTAAAAAATAAGCGGTGTTCAATTTCAAAAGATTCAACAAATCCCTGTGTGCTGCTTTCATCTATCTTTCTAGGGCTTAGTCTCGTTGCTAGACCACCATTTTTGCAGTCGAGGAATTTTTGCATCCTTGGTTATGCAAGCGAGCATTCTTCTTGGTGAGTGTCGCTTCATCAATTTCATCACATCATAACTCATCTTCGCGATTAGCCAAAAGTGGCAGAAAAGTGAAGTAAAATAAACCCAATGAATCAATTAAAGCATGTGTAAATCTTGGAAGCTTACCTTCTAGTAACAGGCACTCCTCTTGGCAGGTGCTATATCTTCTATGCCTTTCCCCATGTTGTTGGCTTCTATGACGTCACAGCCTGGCTTGGAAGTTGAACTTGGCTCCATCATCCAGCAAACACGGCTTGTTGAAGGTGTCATAGCCTGAGAAATAAAATGTAAGTGTTTGTGTAGAAATTAAATAATTTTATTTCTTTGCAATAATAATAGCCGTCTAAAATGTATAAAATTTGTTATTTTAGTTTCCTGACATCTGCAGGAGAGATCTAAATGTAATTTAAAAATTTTCGAAAGTAAGAATTGAAGATGACCTCCGCGGCGGAGTGGTTAGCACAGAGCGCTATCCCCTCAGTTATGAAAATTTTCGTAAAACATCCCCCAGTTGGGATAATCTGCATAGGCATTCCCACCTACTGCATTGTCTCCATGTTCCTCATACAAGCATCTTCCCCTTCCCCTAACAAGAATAACCTCAGCTAGTAATTTTCACTTCGAGCACTGGAGAGAGCAGAAACAAACATATACTATTTATATCAAGCTCTACGTATTTACCTTTTGTTTTTTTCAATCTCATTTAACAACTCAGATTCAATTAGCATTTAAAGTAGATAATATCTAAGGAAACGTTTAGGACACAAGTATTGTTGTCTTCTAAGAATTGTCTTCAGATAACACACGAGAACAAATTTCAACTTTTTTCTGTATCCTGGATAAAATAACGTGTTCTTAAATAATTTCGGTGCGAGAAATTCAGAGAATGTCTCAAAATTTGTGTACCACGTCACATTTCCGAGATATACAGGGTGTCCCAAAAGTCACGGAACAGAGATATTGAATGTTCTTAACTTTTGTACAAAAAACGATAGAGACATGAACCTTGTATTAGTTATTAATTTGTCTATGTGGATATTCTATAAATATTAAACACGAAAATAATTATCTGAATGAACGTTCAGTATGGAATAAATGCTTGTAAGGTGTAACAAAATATTGTACGAAGGATAGAAAAACATGAATAAAAGACAGATATGGAGTCGCTTGCAATAATGTTTTATGTGTGTCGATAGTCTCAATGAATATTTATCGAATTGATAAAAGAACGATACATTTTTATACATTCTATGCGTAGAAAGTTAAACAAAGGTAATGTTCCCCGTGCATGTAGTACCGTGCAATGAAAGCATATTAAGGGATGTGGGAGCAATTCTGTGCATTTCAGACGATTTGTGGGGTTGATTATGCTATATTCATAAAAAAAACACGAACTGTACTGGCAACATTGGTCGTGTCAGAGTCCAGTACTAGGTGCGCCGATATCTGGCAATGTTATTAAATTAATTTCCAGATGAAATAAAAGATTTGAAATTTATCGTGCGATAAAGTAACCTACGTATATTTTTCTATCTAACACTATCTTTTATATTTGAAAGAACGTTCCTGGTCACGAGAAATGTTCCATTCCACTGTGGTGGATAGTGATTTAGGAATTGGGAATTCCTCACTATGTGGTACCGACTTCAATGCTCTGCACAATGTCATATACACATGCTTTTATTGTTCGAGAAATAGCCACGCATTACGGTGCGACAAAAATAACAATCTGTCACGTGGTCCCTTGGTTCAGGCCATATCATAGATACACCAAAAGGCATTAAATGAATACCGTTCAAACATTCTCTTAGTGTTACAGCACAACTATGACATGTATCATGCAAGGCACGGGGCGGTTTTGATCTCCCAGCGACAACCAAAGTACAGTCGGTAAAAGGCCCGTACCCAAGGTGGGTGCCAAGGGGTCCATGCCCTCACTCGAGCCATGAAATATTTTAATGCAAAGCTATAAAAACCTACAAAAATAACTTGGACTATCTTTAGGATCTTACAAGAATTTCGAATTTCTTCTTTCATAAATGAATGGGTTGTTTCTGGAGAGAGGCAGACTGCAGAAGTCTGCAGTCCACTATATATAGTAATTTTAGTTTTACAACCATTTATACAAAGCTACCAAACGTCCAATTTGGTAGGAACAGTTCACCATCATTAATCCCTGTCCTTAATTTTTTTCGAACTGCCGTCTTGATGAGAAAATGTCCTTTTTTTTGGTTAATTCACATTCAGACACGTTCTTCATAATAGGAATCATTCCTAATACGTGTCATTTAATTTATAAATACATTATTATGTAAACATAGATTATCTTTATTATAAATCAAATCAAATAATGGCATTCTGTGGTGCTGTTATAAGAAAATTGAAAATATTTTTAATTTGGGAATACTGTATTATTCAAATACTTTTTTTTTAGTATTGAATGTAAGCAATAAGCACCAAGCTGTTCGCCGTGGGACAGCCATTCTCTGTAAGGGACCGTATTGTTGATTGTCGGGTCAGTGAGAGAGGGTTTATTGCTGAGTTGAACTTTTTTCGCGTTACTTTGGCCCATAATATTGCAACACTACAATTGTACGTCCAGCTACAATACTACCATAGCATTGGTGGTAACATCCAGGATACGAATCCCCAGGCAGAGGTGTATCCCACCAACGATCTTCTTCTATTAAAATTTCCCCCCATCAAAATTTTCCGAGAGGAAGAGTTTGTGTTGTAAGAACAAACATAAGAAGGAAAAACAAATAATAATATCTGTCAGTGTATGAATGTTGCATACATCTCTTGTTCTCTCTCTTTCTCTTTAGAGCTGGCAACGTACTTCTATAGTCATAGATAAGATTTTAAAATTATATCAAATTGGACTAGTAAGCAATGGAGCCGTAGTTGCGAAGGGGGTTGTCACCCTAGGCTCCTGGAACACTGAAATTAGACCGACCTGTTATTTCTCCTTCATTTCTCACCTCCTTTCGTCGGAAATAAAACATAGCACTTAGAATCCGGCCGTCGTACCAATTCGGGTAGGAGATATTTTATTATTGCCGCTTCTTGTCTAAGCAACAGACCTAATTGGTTGTTTGACCGCGAGAGGTAAACGCGGCAACAGGGATTCACTGCCATAAAGGCGGTCTTCACGCCAGATGCTAGGCCGTCCCGGCTATACATGTTAATAGGAAACTAATGTCTTCTTAAAGTATCTTATTTTCTGCCCCTCCACCTAGTTATCTTTAATTTGCAATCGAATTTGCAGATTTGAACAATACCAAATACTTCTTGATTTAAGATGATGTGGGATGCACAACCGACTGCCTGTTTATTAGCCACATTTCTTGAATGTTAGGTTTTCTTCTCGTCGCATTCAACAGAAAAGAGTAGGTACATAATACTTATTCAACGTCCAATCATGCCCGCTACATCTAGGAGGGGGGATGAAAATCCAGTGCAGGGAGTGCGAAAATCTATTCTGGTCCTGGGCCCTGAAATCTATAGATACAGCTTTGATAAGGAAATATTTCGTTTCCATTAACCATCAACAGATTTACAGCATTGTAGAAACAACACAATAAAAGAATGAAATTTAAATTTTCATTATTAATAAAAAGCAATCATTAAATAAAATCTAACACTTAGATTTTAACACTTATTTAAAACATTTCACCCATCGTCTAATTTCTTGATGTTTTGAAATTTTGAACAAGTATTTAAAGGAAATAATTTGCTAGTTTATAAATGTAGCAAATTAATTTGTTTATATATGTTTAATAATATTAATTAATTATTTAAAAATTGACATATCTTTCATGACAATTATATATATATATATATATATATATATATATATATATATACACACACACACACACACATATGGATCCCACTTTAAACTGTAGGTCCAGTCCCGATTAGCCTTACTGTGCATAAAGTGGACTTAAAACACCAAATCAATCAATGATATATATATACAGGGAGGTTATTTCAGTCGTTTACCGCGGCAGCGCCGGCCGCTTAGCGCCCCCTTCATGCAACAGGTCCCGGCAAATTGCGTTACAGGAAGTCCGTAACAGAAACAGCTTGTTTTGTAATGTTTCCACTTTTCACGATTACAGTTACAATTACAATTGAAATAAGCACGTACCTGTCGCAAGGATGCTGGAAAAGGTGCCCTCCCAAATGCAAATATTTCTGGCACCTTATTTCTGACATCTAATCTTAGATTAGACATCGCTACTTTATCCTCATTTGTCGCGAGAGCGCCGGCAGCTTATCGGGGAGTTGTCAGCCGCGAGAGGGCGCTTCATACTGCACCTGTCGGTAGTGATGCCAACCGTAGGGACATGTCTCTACGCATAGGAACTTTTCACTATATTTCGCCCGCGTAGGGACGTAGGGACAGATTTTCCAAATGAAGGAAAACGTAGGGACTTTTTTCAATCTTGGAAAATAACATTTTATTGTGCAAAGGTGCAAAGCTTACTCGCCAGTCAGTTGCACTTTCTTCGTTCTCGGTTTCAAATGAATAGATTAGTTTATCTGGATACTTTAGCGAGGAGGAGAAAAAAGAACTAACTAACAAATCTCCATCAGAATTTTGGAACATGTTATCGGTTACCAGGAACTTTCAAGGCAAGTTCTTTTTGAAAACATTTCTACTCTCGCGAAAATAGTGCTAATTTCCCGTCCCGATCCCGATTTCGGGAAATGACTTCCCGACTTTTCGGGATCCCGAGCAGTCGGGAAATACAGAATGGTCACTTTAACAAGTCGTTAAATTCTGTCCCGCACACCCCTATTATTCATTAATTGTGGAAGCACCGAGCAGAAAGATTTGGTAAGTAAATGTGTATATTTTATTTTCTGTTTTGCACGTTCATGAGGTGGTGTTTTTTTTAGTCGCTTTACTTGGCGTAGGGACATTTGGTCAGTTACAGGGAGATTTTGACTTCGTCTGTAGGGACATTGCCGGAAAATGGTTAGCAACACTGTCGGCTACCAGACATAGTGAGTCTACGCTATGTTCACTTCTGTTTGCATTTATCAGTACGCGTGTTGTTTACACTGTGTTATTGAGTTCGTCTGCTATTCAGTGCTAGTGCTTTATTGTGTGTTAATTGTTATTCGTTCATTAGTTATTACGCTAAACAAATATAGTCTTGAACAAAGAGTTTTTATGTAAGATAATTACGTGAAAACGAATTCTTGCAGAAAAGTGGTCAGGCAATTACGAGAGACAGGATCTCTTGAACCTAAGAAACGTGTTGTATTGCTGTTGAAGGAGGTAATTTTCAACATCTCTTATAACACAGGAGGTTAGTGATCATCATTATTATTATTATTACTTTTAAATATCATTTTACGCTTTCGGTTTGCTTTGTGCGCCGGGATGTTGTCTTCCCTTTCTGTCAACTGAGGATAAAGTAGCGATGTCTAATCTAAGATTAGATGTCAGAAATAAGGTGCCATAAATATTTGTATTAGGGAGGACACCTCTTCTAGCATCCTTGCGACAAGGTACGTGCTTATTTCAATTGTAATTCTAACTGTAATTGTGAAAAGTGGAAACATTACAAAACAAGCTGTTTCTGTTACGGACTTCCTGTAACGCAATTTGCCGGGACCTGTTGCATGAAGGGGCCGAGAAGCGCCCGGCACTGTCGCGGTAAATGACTGAAATAACCTCCCTGTACACACACACACACACACACACACACACACACACACACACACACACACACACACACACACACACACACATATATATATATATATATATATATATATATATATATATATATATATATATATGAAATCAACACGGTTTCGTGGTTAGCCCTCCCCTCAGAAAAATCCTTGGTACTGGCCTGGTCGGTACACTATCTTTACACAATCTGTGATGCTTTTACATTGCAATTTCGGAGTGCATTGGACAGAAATGTAACAGAATGTGTTCGGGTGATATGCACAGCTAAGGGGTTATTTCAGTCGACATAGTTTATCACAGCACAGTAAACTGTGTCACTGCACAAATCAAACGCTGTAAACTGTATGCTTATTTATTACGATATATAATAATTGTAACGAACCCGTCTCGTCACAAATTATACGAGTCGCACCTCTATTTTCATGAACATTCTAAGAATATAAGAATTTGAGATTTATCTAAATTTAAAAGATGAGTTCCACCTCTATTTTGGGAAACTTATTTTAGAAATATACTTTTATTAGTTTATTACTTCTCCACCTGTCTTCGCTAGCGTCGCAGACCTTATACAAGGTGGTTATAATTAAAGTGACGGTGTTCAGAGTGGTACAGCACGGGCTGTAATGAGAGTAGCAGTCTGAAACTTCGTAGATATGCTAATGAAGCAATGCGCTCGCGAATTATGCAAAAAAAAAAAATAGTTCCAATTCTCGCCACCAGGGTAAAAATGGCGCTGTAAGCAGTCAAAACGTGGTATAGTTACAGGAAAAAGGCAGGAAAGATCAAACACATGAGAACAATGGCTCTGGCATGTTTGTTAGGAACTATGGTTACAAGAACTGTTCAATATGGCCTCCCAATTCAGCAACATGCTGCATTCGTAACACGGCATGGTCGACGGTTGCTCGCAGCATGTCTGGTGAAATCTGAGCGACATGTCGTTGTATGCTAGCCTTCAGATCAGGCAGAGACCGGACATGTCCCTGATAGACACGATCTTTTAAATATCCCCACAGCCAGAAGTCACATGGATTAAGGTCTGGGGATCTGGAAGGCCAATCATCTGGAAACTGCCTAGAGATGATGCGGTCATTAGTGAAGGTTTCTCGCAGCAAATCTTTCACGTGGCGAGCGACATGTGGTGTTCCCATCTTGCATGAAAATGGTGGTGTGTTCACAGTTCCGTTCTTGCAAAGCTGGAATCACGTGTTGCACAAGGAGGTCCCTATAACGTGCAGATGTCACTGTACACCTAACAGGCCTTCGAGGTGTCATCTCCTCAAAGAAAAACGGACCAAGAATGAAGGAGCTAGTGAACCCACACCATGCAGTCACGTAAACTGAGTGCAATGGTTGTTCCTGCACAACATGTGGACGAGTGGAACCCCATATGCGACAGTTCTGAGTATTCACTGTACCGACCAGAGTAAAATGCGCCTCGTCAGTCCACAGAATATTCCCCGGCCACATGTCATCCACTTCCATGCGTGCCAAAAACCGATGGGCAAACTCACGGCGTTGTGGAATATCTTGGGGTTTCAATTGGTGCACAATTTGAATCTTGTAGGGATACCAGTGTAAAATGCACCGCAATACCTTGCGAACTGTTGACCAGGGGAGTGACAATTCACGTGCCACAGCTCTAGCACTGGTTGCAGAAGTTGAGGCATGTGCTGCACGGTCAGCTACAGCTACAGCAACTTCGTCCACAACTTCCACGGGGATGGGCCGCCTTCCTCTCCCTGGTGCAACACCCAATTCACCTGTTTCCTCGAATTTCTTCATCATCTTCTTCAGCCCATTAATTGACATGGGCCCTCTTCTCAGCCCTTTCTGTTGGCGATATTTCCGCAGTGCAGCGTTACTATTGCTCCCATTCTGGTAAAACAACTTCACTAGCAGTGCACGGTCTTTCTTCGCAATAGCCATTGCTTTTTACACGGGAAAAATCAAACTTTTAATGTTCGGCGAACATTCACATCACTAAAGGAAAAAAAAGCAACAAGCGTCACCAACAACAACCAGGGAGCTCACACAATGGTTAGGCAATGTCACCGACTTTGACGTCAGAGTTACGGCAAATTCCGTTTTGACTGCTTACAGCGCCATTTTTTACCCTGGTGGCGAGAATTGGAACTATTTTTTTTTTTTTGCATAATTCGCGAGCGCATTGCTTCATTATCATATCTACGAAGTTTCAGACTGCTACTCTCATTACAGCCCGTGCTGTACCACTCTGAACACCGTCACTTTAATTATAACCACCTGAAGGCCAAAGCTTAGCTGGCAAGTCAGATTGACTCCGCCTGCGGGCGAGAGAAGGTGCCCTCCGCTAACGCGAGAGTCCAAGCACCACAGAAGGGAGATTGACTCCGCCTGCGGGCGAGAGAAGGTGCCCTCCGCTAACGCGAGAGTCCAAGCACCACAGAAGGGAGATTGACTCCGCCTGCGGGCGAGAGAAGGTGTGCTCCGCTACGGCGAGAGACCAAACACCAAGAAGGAAGTTCCGCTCCATCTTCGGATGAGAGAAGGTGCGCTCCGCAAACGCGAGAGTCCAAGCACCGCAGATGACAAGGTGTGCTCCGCTTCGGCGAGAGACCAAGCACCACAGATGAAGGACTCCGCTTTCGGGCGAGAGGAGGTGCGCTCCGCTCTGGCGAGAGACCAAGCACCTCAAAGGAAACTCACTCCGCCGCACCCCTCGAACCAAGAGTAATAAGGGCTCCATCTTAGGATGAGAGAAGCTGAGCTCCGTCTCCGGACGAGAGATGAGGCTGGACTCTGTCCACGAGTCAGAGAATCCGCTCCATCTTCGGATGAGAGATAGCCTCGCTCCATCTTCGGATGAGAGATGTCACGCTCCGTCTCCGGACGAGAGAAGTGAACTTGGCACGCCAAGGACACACTCCACCCTCGGGTGAGGGAAGTGACTGACTAAATCAGTTTCCCTTTACTCCTTTCTCCCCCCCCCCCCATCATCGTCCAACAGCGTTGTAAAAATTTATGAATTACTGTTTTAGGAGATACCTTTAACTAGTTTCAAAGATGTAAACGTTGGAGTTCCTATGTATCTAGGTAAATTAGGAATAGACTAAGTTTATCCTTTGTATAACCTTTCTGTGTTTGTTTCTGAACTTTGTTGGTAAATAAAATTTTATATGTTAAAGTCTATCCTGCGTATCAAACTTTTGGGCGCTATCCTTTCATCTGGCCACATACAACCGAACCCTGAGTGTAATAGAGTCTCATACCACCGCTGGAGAAAAAGTTAGCATTATGGGTAATTTTGTAACGACGGTATTTCGTGTGAGAGAGAGATACGTAAGTCCTAAGCCTGTGTCTATGCCTATGCCGATGGACAAAGTGATTCGAGAAGGACGTTACATAATATATTATATTGTAGCAAACAGGCTTACAATAACTCTCACATACCAACATATAAGACACAAATGAAGGTACACATGATGATTTGGCACGCAAACAGTTTGCAGTGTTGCAAAATTACAAGAAAAGCGAAATTCAGCTGTGCATACATTATCCATATTATACTAAATTTGACGTCGCGCGTATCTCCAAAATTGTTCGTGGTGGAGAAAAATGAGTAGCAAATCCGAAATCAGCATACCGAAATTAGTTAAGAACACCTATTCGCTAACAGGATAGAAAATGGCTGTTCCCTAGTGTAATCAAAGCAGATCCCACTAGTATATATTGTAGCAACAACAATGAAATTGTAAGATTACTAAACGTCTTGATTGAATAACTTTGAAACACCTTTTATGCAAACGTGTTTTGGTTCCAACGGTACTGTCGTAAAAGTGGTTGCGTTTTGTAGATCAACGTAAATGATGGGTTTGTTTTATGCACAGTCGAACGTCTAACTTGCCGCCAAGCTTTGATACATATGACATGTGGTGGTCTTAGGAAATGCCATCGGTAAAAGTCGTAAAATATTTTCTAAGTTCATGTTGGCTTATGATCCATTTACACAAACGCGGCGGTTTCTGTTGTCAGCTGATTTAGACGTCACATTGCCCTGTCGGATAACTTTAGTGAAGTTGAGTGGAACTTTTCATGAGGATGAGATTGTGTCAGAGGGTTTCATAATTATATTAATGAATCCTAAGCTATTCTGAGACTTGGGAAATTGACATCAATTGGAGAGAAATTGAACTTCCGTTCTCATTGAGGCTCGTACCAGTGTAATACACAGGACATATCCAGGCGGATTGCGAAGTTTTGAAATAAGCATTGAATTTGACTTTATATTTCTCCTATGCAAGTGTGACGTGACACACATTTTTTTACCTGAATTTTGGATTCAGTGGGTTGGAATTGCTATCACTGTAACTTCTACAGAAAAAAATTTAATTTGTTGGCTAGTGTTATTTGTCCACGAACACATATTTACATTTCTAATGATAACGTACGTTGCGCGAATTTTGCTACTTCTTGTGTTTACTTATCATTAATTCTTGGTTTGTATGAGAACACATTATGCATTTAATTATAATACAAGCCATACTTACTTTCGTGTTTTTTGTTGATTAAATTTTGGCTTTCAGAATTGTAAGATGCCAAAGAATTCTACAAATTCAAACACAGCAACATTTTTCTTTGAAATTTTTGTAATATAAGCTCTACGGAAACGATTATCACGTGGGCATTGTTGTACCGTTGTATTGTCGTAAGCCATCAATGTAAATGTTCTGGAGAATTAATAACGTGGACGCGATATTGCATTTTTTATTACCGGAATTGTGCACAAGAAATTAATATTAATTAATACCCAGTGGTTCCCAGCGTGTGCGCCGTGCATGGCTTACAGGGAATGTTCCAATATTTTCACTGAAATATTAGTCTTCTACTTTTTACACACCAAAGGTTTCTGAATTTTAAATTAAAGTTTATTTTTTTACTTGAGGCAAGCAACCTAACCACACTGAGCGTTGTAAGTGTTAGATAGTCCTACATTCTGAATTAGGCGCCTAGGAAACAATGGCCTTCATAATGCAAATTCAATGGGGCATGTTCGCTTGAATGCTCACTTGGCGTGGTTAGTACTAACCACCTTCTATTTAATTGTGAAGCACAATATCGAACAATATCGCATCTGTTCTATTGGAGATATTCTTTGCTCGAGTTGGATACAGGAAGGGAGAAATATTTCCAGGTGGCTCTTCTTCGGTGGTTAAAGCTAACACGATGCTCTTTTAACCTCTCTTTTCCATTACATTCTCGCTTTCTTCCCCTGTTTATTTATCACCTTCTGTCTTTTCTCTATCATTCTTCATCTCTTGTTTTATGGTATTCTATCTTCCTCTTTCTCTTTCTCTCACATTCTTTTATTTCCCTCTTTCCTTTACCTATCTCTCTTTCTGTTTATTTCATCCTGTTTCTTTCTACGTCTGTTCTCTAAATCTTCTTAAATTTCATTCTTCTTGTTTCTCAATATCTGCCACTTTTCTTTTACCTCTGTGTCTAATTCTTTCTGTTCTACACTTGCCTGCAAAGAAATAGACCCATCTCACACTTTTGACATATGTACAGAAAAAAAATAATAAGTAAATAAGACAATAAAAGAAGTATGAAGTATGTTGTTTGAAATATCATTTAATAACGCTGAAAGTAAACATTTTTTGTGCTTCCAAACAGTTGGAAGAAAAAGTAAGAACAAATAAACATTTTATGTCAAAAGTGTGACGTGCGTCTATTTCTTTGCATGCAAGTGTATCTTTCTTTATTCTGCCGTGTTTAGATGTATAAATGGGTTTGAAAATTTCTCCTGTATGTTATTTGGGTGCTCAGTAGTCAGGCAGACCTTGATTAAATATGTATAAAATGCAAGTTCACTCACCTGGTACTTATTCGTGTGAATTCAGCTTCTTTTTGCCAAGCCACATACGAGGGGCATTTCAAAAGTAAAGATTGATTTATTCAAAATTATTATATTTTAATTGAACACATATTACACTTACAACTCCTCTCTACATACTCACCATTCAATAGCACACACACAATAAATATAGACATTCGTGTAATATATAAACACAAACAACATTAAGTGTAAAAACACACAGAACATTATATAAAAAATTACAATTTAAAAATATTATGATAATAATTCAGTTTTAGACAAATACACTAACTAATTACACAAAACACTATTTCCTAAGAAATAAAACTATTTAGGGCAACAAAGTCATAAAAAATTATATATATATATATATATATATATATATATATAAACACCTTGTTTAATTAACTTCAAAGCTTTAACCAACTCATAAATACTAATAAGCGAAACGCCAACATTAAAATAATAATATAAAATAGTAACTAATTTAACTTCTCAATTTCAAAATAAAGCTCTGTTCTAGATACCAGAACATGTCGAACGTTTAAATTTTCATCTCATGGTCTGCTCTGATACCAGAACAAATCATAATCATTAGGCAATTTTAATATTTCATACTAGATAGATTATATTATGCTTTCATATTATATCATTGTATTACATTATATTATTGGATAACATTATAACTAATATTTAAATAAATTGAGCAACAAAAACTAAAACAAAAACAAAAACATTCTTTTCGAAACACTTTTTGTACTGAAGAAGAAGATTTTATAGATTCCCCATCATACAAATCCTTCACCTGGAAAATTAACCACTTAGAGCTGTTGCTTTTAACCCTCAGGCTTTTTTATTTCTTTTCGTACAACATCCTAAATTCTATAGTACAGCATTAAATTGATGGTTAGAAGGCAATAACGCTAAACGATGGACACAAAACGAAATTAATTCTCAAGCTTATTCCTTCCTGTAATCATTGATGCAACTAAGAACTACAAAAATTACTAATGTTTTCACTAAACCCAGGTTGTTTATGTAATATCAAAGCACAAAATATGTACATAAATATGTAACAATAATTGATAAAATATGTATTTTCAAAAGTATATGTAGCTAAATATGTAGTATCATAGAATATGTAATATTAATAATAATTGAATATGCAAACAATTTCAAGATTTCTCCTAGATATTTATTTTATTTGAACATATTCAACTAATTTTAAGGACATAGGTTGTTCAAATTAAAATTTGTATCAAATTTATAAACTCAAAAGAGCACAGCAACGTGTATATATTTAAGAAACCAATTTTGTCAACTATTAATTACTTTTCATATCGAAAATTATTGTAGAATATGTAAACACGTAAGGGAGCTCTTTGTAACTTTCGAAACACATTGTAAAAAAAGCGTCTCCAGGAAAAACAATCGAATAATAATACATAGCTAGTTTTGACTTTTTGTACAAGGGGACATATTGTGTATCTCGCTACGTACAGAAAAGTAGCTTTCTTGGCACCGATGCTTTGCCTAAACCTAAAAACGAAACGAAAATATGTAACCAGAAAAGGGGGGGGGGAGAAACTCCAGCATCTTTCGATAACGCATGAAAATCGAGATTTTAGTCTGCAAATTTCCTTGTATCTAAAAACATTAAAACCAATTTTTGAAAAAGACTAGATGTGAATCCATTCTACTGTGCATTATTTTCTACTGTACTGTGCATTATTTTCCATTATTCTGAAAGTATTTTATCTTCTATGCTATTTTGTTCATTTTTTTAAAACTTTTTTTTGCTGTTCAATGCTATATAAATACTATGTTCTGAACTATGAATATATGTGTATATGGTTGGATATTAGTGTTACTCACGGGACGAGACATGCCCCGTCTCGTCTCGTGTCTCGTCTCGAAAACGAGACGAGACACGAGACGGGACAAGCCTTTTGAAATTCGAGACGGGACGAGACGGAATGCCTTTCTCGTCTCGTTTTCGAGACGAGACACGAGACGGGACGGGACGGCTTTTGAAAAGTCTCGTCTCGTCTCGAATGTCTCGAGAAAATAAAAGCAAAATTTTTAATCAGTTGCAAATACTTGTTTGCTTGGAATAAAGTATTTCAATTAGAAACGTTGATAAGCGTGTGTTAAGTCAAAATAAGAAGACTATTCTAGAGAGAGGCATGAATGAATACCTAAATTTATTTCCTATACTCTTTCGAAACACAGCTTTACTCCCCATTTTTTTAAGAAAAATATTCCAGGTTAATAACTTTATGTTACGATAATACTCCAGATACTAATACAATTCTGAATAACATCAAATAAAAGGGCAGGTAGAGAAGGTGGAAGGAGGGGCCAAAATATCGTGGAATGTCTGCGACCGAGGTTTATCTTGTAAAAATAGTCTCAGCTCTATAGGTTGGAAAGATAAACGGACCGACGGATATGGTTTATTTTTATTATTTATTTTTTACATCAAAGGGTGTACAGAAGTGATTGTTATTAGGAAGTAGGAAAAGCATTGTAGGAAACATGGCAGTACAAATTGATAAGGAGTTGTTGGGAAAGTTAAGGAGTCCAAGATATAAGCAAGACTAAGAGAAGGAGATAATTAGGGACAAATAATCTTGCATTATCCCACTCCGAACAGCTGAGAGCTAAAGAGAAGGAGAAAATACGGGAAATATGGAAAGAAGTAATTTAGTGATTTTAGTGTTTACAGGGAACCACGACAATATTTTACCACATGATTATTTGCACGGGTGGCGAAATTATTAGAATGTTATGGAAATTTCGGATGTCTTTGTTGAGAAAATTCTTGTTGTTTCCCTCAGGCATTCTGCAGGTGGTTGGATTCGATTTTTTTTACGTCAGTTTGAAGATTATTTCCAATGTTTTTTTTATTTCTTTATTTGATTTCAAATGAAGGAAGTGCACTAACTTCTGTATAATCGTCGTAGAAGGAAACTTTGTTCTATGAGGGGACTCGCCGATGGTACAGTGGTAGCATCGTCGCCTTGTAATCAAGGGGTCCTGGGTTGGATACCCGGTGAAGGCACATTGTGATTTGAACCCCACTTTAAACTGTGGGTCCAGTCCCGATTAGCCTTTCTGTAAATCAGATGAAGGAATGTTGTAGCTGTTCTTTTTATTCTGTAAATTTAGCCTTCAAGTTTATGAGCAAAATACATGTAGTATCTACTGTCTACATTTTCACTCGTTATTAAACACATTTCACAAAGTAGTTTTATCGAACTTCAGAGGGAAGCTGACAGCAATGTCAGGGTGGCGGGAGCTTGTTTACAACCAGGGTGTATTCCGAGACTATTTTTCGCCGTTCCCCACTGACAAAGGTTTCGCTTTGAACAATGGACACCGTTGCTTCAGGGGGCAAACAGCAAACATAGGGCGAGGTTGACCTGCAGTAGCGGATACGTGCCATAAATCCAGGCCTAAAGTAGGAATGAAAGTTGATGCAAGGGAGGGGCAATACAAATTCTGTAATTTGGTTTGCTTGCTGACAGGAAGTTTTGCAGGAAAAGCCGAAAAGGAAAACGGCAGACTTTGAATGAAAGAGAGACAGTGAACACAAGTTATTTGTATTATTCGCCGACACACAAGCTTCCATTTCGAAGGTGAGGCTATCAGCAGCAAAGTTATTAGAGGGTTGGAAGCAGTGACGACGCCAGAGGGCAGGGGGACGCCCCATGTCGGACACTTCGCCCCCCCCCCCGGGCTCTCCAACTAAAGTTAATTAAATATCGAATAATAAGAGAGTTCATTTATAAGAGTATGACGATTTTCACCTTTTCAAAGTGGTGTATTCTGCATGATATCACTTTCCTGCTTATAATACCAACTTGATTAACAAATATTAATTTGCTTCGTCAAAGATTCGAGCGCCGACCCGGACATAGGTGATTTCTCATTCATTTATGTCCTGTAATAGCCGAGATTAACCTAAGTTTTAACCAGTCTTAAGAACTGGGAAAAAGTGTTGAATGTGGATGATTTTAAAACATCACGAATATTTTCAGGACCACAAGACATCATCTGTAGTACGGGCAAATTATTCTAATCGTGGTCGCTAGTAACAACGTTAATTATTAAAAGACATTGAAAGTTGATTCAAGATTTGGTTGGTTGGTTGATTTGGCGTTTGAAGTCCACTTTATGCACAGTAAGGCTAATCGGGACTGGACTTATAGTTTAAAGTGCCTCCACTGGGTATCGAACCCAGGACCAAAGGTGATCGGAGAAAACCAGACACTACATGTCAGTTGTTGTGGATTCATCGTGGTTTCTTACTATTCAGGGACTTGAATTTCGAGATGATGAGTCTGAGGAAACCTTAACAAAGGGAATTTCTTCGATACTCTTGAAGCTAATGAGGGGATATTATTTGGAAATGTATTGAACGTGAACCTTAAAATGCAAATTACACTTAAAATTCGATTCAAAACATATCGCGGGCAGGTAAAAGAACGCTTATTAGGATTTGCCACTCTTCAATCATTGGATGCAGGTTCGCTCTTTCTCGTACATATCAAAATCGAAGAACTTCTTCCCACGAACTCCATACGTGCCTGTAATTGTGTAGCACAGACATACGTTGGAGTGACAGAGTAAGAGTAAGTATTGCCAGGGTCAGAATATTTCTTGAATTATGAGATAACTGTAACCTTTGTCTGATTTTTTTATCCTGTGATAACATTTCCCTGAAAGGTGAAACACAAATTTTGCCCAAAACTCTTCAGCATTACGAAGATGGTTGTCCTTAAAATCTTTGAAAAGGCTTGCTCGAAACAGGATGCTGGATGCAAACTGCCTCATTTGGCTGTTCTTGCCATTGAGAAGAAATGTCAAGTCCTGAACGTACCAAAGGTCCGCAATGTGTTCTCCAAAGCACATACAGCAGAATTCTCCTACAGGAGAATTGCACTTCACTAAGTGCCTCACATTGTTTCTAATACTTAAGAAGATTCATTTCTTCCAACGTCACCTTTATTTTGCAAGAAAATTAAACTCTTAGAAGCATTATTTTCATCATTTATATTATTATCTTATAACTTAAATATTTATATCAATAGTTTCATTTCAAGAAAGACGATGAATTATAAAATTATGAATGTCTTTCAATACTGAAATAGGCTACTAGAGACAACGCAACTTACCAATAAAAAGAATTAATGTCTTTATTAAAATGAATCATGTGGAGATAAACTCGTAATCAAGAAGTAAATTTAGGCAGTAAACGTCCACTCTAAATAAAAGACACACACAAAACACCATACATGAATATAATAATAATTATAATAATAATAATTATTATTATTATAATTATTATTATATAAGTATATATATGTGTAGTGTTTTCGGGCGTTTTAATGTGACTGCCCCCTTACAATATTTTGTTGCCAGGCTTCCCCCCCCCCCCCCAGTCAAATTTCCCTGGCGCCGTCACTGGTTGGAAGTAAATTTATTAGGACGAGGAAAGTAACATTAGCTGTTGACAGTGTTGCACCAAAGGACGTGATATGTGCTACTGTTTGTATAAATGATAGGAAATTTAAGCAAAAAATTATAATTGTTGAGACTTGAGAGTTGTTTCCTTCATTTGATCTTAGGAAGAGGTTTTCTGAGACAGAGTGGGATTATTTTACACATACATGGGAAAGGGTGGTTGTTTAAAGATAGAGACGTATTTTGCACATTTTTTAAAAGTTCAGATAAAACGAGAATTTAGCCTTACTGTTATGAAAAGAAATAACGCAGTACGGGGAAATAATAACTTCACATTTTTCGCACCTGGTGGGATGCAACACAAGAGTATTGCAGGAAGTCTATGAACGAGGATGAAGAAGGATATGTGAAATTTGACTTAAAGTCCACTTTATTCGCAAATAGGCTAAATCGCGAGCCGGCCTACAGTTTAAAGTGCGATCCGATCCACTTTGTGCCTCCATTGAGTATCGACGCGAGGACCCTTCATTACAAGACCTCGACGTTATTACTACGCCATCGGGGAGGCACCCAATTTACACAAATATGTTGATTCCAATAACACGTTATATGCATAATCTGATAATGATGCACTTTGGGTGCATCTAAACATATTTTTTTCAACTATAGCATGTCTAAAAGAATCATTGAAGTTGGGATTTTTATAACTTCAGGAGGCACGGCTCTGTAAACGTGCGATATAAACTAAATGCAGGTTTGCCTTCCATACGTGGTGGTTTTGTCACGTTTCTTCGCTTCGTAAAACATACACTTTTGCAGGAACGGCTTCTTGCATCCTCCTGGGGCCTTGCTCTAGCTAAACAAAAAATATATTTGTTTAGCATAATCGAGGGTTACATATTCCTGCCGAACTTACTAGAAAACAAGGATTCTATTGGGATCATACTGCTTTGAATGACAGTATCAATGAACTTTTATGTACGCTACTACTTATAATAATGAGCATAAAATATTAATCAGGAACTTTATTTTTCGTCAACTGGATGTAACATCTTTTTTTGTTATTCAGCAAATATTCAATTCATCACCTTTTTTGACATTAATTTTCTTGCCAGGACAGCTGTTTTTATGCAGATTTTGACGATCTTAACTACACGTAAGCTAGATATTAGCTAATATTCGTGCTGTTATATTACTATTCTTCTACCATCTTTGTAACATGTCATGCAATAACAATAATATAATTGATTAATTTACATATTCAAGTGAATAGACCTATGAATTATATTAATGCATTAATTTAAACATTTGTTTAATTGTTGTCGTTAATGTTATTATTATCATTTTTTCTGAAACACTTGGCTCAGACACCCTCCCCCGACATATATTTCTAGATGCGTGCCTGCCGAAGGATAAATTAGATCAAGCGGTGGTGGTACCGGACTTTAAAGGGAAAACAAAGAAGTATGTGCGTCATAAGCTGGGCGTAAGAAACAGCACAATATTACAAAGGAACACTTTTTGAAACTTATGTCATAGAAGATGGTTAACAATATTAAGAACAATAAATGCTTTCTATTTGTAATATACTAAATATTGAAATTTTAAATAGTCTTTTGTGTTCGTACTACACATTTAAAAGGTCTATTGGAAAACATTTCAAGACTTCCAAAAGGTATAGCAGTAATGAAAAAGAGCACTCAATTATACCGTGTTTGTTACAACCTGTCCGGCTTCCCGCGGTAGCTGATCGCTGGCTTTTCTAGCATAAACCAAGCGGTGTTGCTGCTGAAGACCGCCTGAAATCCGTGCTGGGGAAAGCCAAAGCCAGGCAGCAAATTAAAATACGCAACGTGGCAACAACGTCTACGTAAGCTCCTCTCTTCTGGCTTCCATTCGCTCCTCGCTGCCCAGCAGACGACTTTTTTCTCGTTTCTCATTGGCACCAAAACTGTCGAGCGATCGCTAGCGCGGGAAACGGGACAGGTTCTAACAAACTTGCTACTCGTATAAATGTACGATGGATAGACAGTTGTATGAAGCGAGAAAAACCACAAAGTAGATTTCATAAGATACCTAGCAATCAGTAACCAACAAACTGCATTTTTAATATTAATGTCTTCATGATTAACGAACCTTATTTATTCTCACCACGCAATGGGTAAAATATTTGGAGCTTTATCCCACTTTCCGGAAAAATATTTCGTGTTTCCGCTACTTTTGACTTTTGTTGGCATGATATCCCGGATCACTTTTACGAGACGAGACGGGACAAAACGAGACGGGACGAGACGAGACGAGACAGCATTTTCACGAGACGGGACGGGACAGACCAAAGTCTCGTCTCGTCTCGTCTCGTGGGCAACACTATTGGATATATATCCTGTAATACTTCACTTATTATCTTGTGTGTATAAATGCGTTTGTGTGTGTATGTGTTTATATGTAATCTACACTCTTATATGTTTATTATTTGAATTTATGTAAGCTTTCCTGTAATTGGAGATTCTCTCTGTAGGAAGCAAACGAATAAATAAATAAATAAATAACAGTTCCAGTATTTTTTAATTTTTTTTGTCTTCAGCCTGTCTTTCGACTTGGCAGTCAATTTTAGGTGACCGTAAGCACTATGCATCGCATTGATTACAAAATATGACATCACATGAGCTACAAATTTTCTTCATGTGCCAGAGATCGAAAATATAGGAAAGTGGATGAAGATAGGGAAAAAATACTGGAATATGTTGTTTTATGTAAAGTAAATTAGCAAATGTGTAAAATATGTAATATCCTGACAAATATGTAGAAATATGTAACATTAAACTTACGCAAAATCACTTCAGTTATATAATTCGTTGACATTTTCGTTCTTAAGGTATGTATCTAGAAAGGAATAGAATATGTATGTAATTACATATTCGGGCTTTAGTTATCACACTTTATGATCAGAAGCTTCTAGTCTCGTTTCCTGGAGGAAGTTAGGATTCAGTTCGTACTTTAAAGGTCCAGTCCCTATTCGTTTATTCGACTACAGATTCTATTTAAAACGAGCCCTTGAAATTTTCCTGACGTGAATATACGAAGTTCGTGTTCGCACACACACACACACGCACACACACACACACACATCCATCCATTTTTATACATATAATAATTTCCTTATGGTTAACGAACCTTATTTATTCTCACTATACAGTGAACAAAATATTTTAAGGTTTTACCCACTTTCGGGAATAATGTCTTCTAGTTTTAACTTTTGTAGGCATAATATCCTGCATTACTTTTACAAGACGAGACGAGACAAAACGAGACGGGACGAGACAGACCAAAGTCTCGTCTCGTCTCGTCTCGTCTCGTGGGCAACACTAACCAGAATAATGTAATTTTAATTATACAATTCTTAAAAAATATATTATGGTGAACAAAACTGTATTTGCAATCATTATCTGTTCAAGATAAAATATTCTTAATTTTTTAAAAAAAATATTTAAATATGCTTCAATGCTGTATTAGGGCTTATATACAGTGGAGTCTTTGTAATTCGAACTCCAAGGGTACACGAAAATATTCGAATTAACAAAAACATACAAACAATTAAAAAAAACTACTGCACTACAGTAGAAACAAAAATAATGAACATGCAGTTGACCTTACCGTAAACATTTTCGTAATTCGTACACGCTCCTACAGTGCAGGCCACAAAAAAAAATTCTCTTACAATAGTAATTAAGCTATCAGTATATATAAAAAAACGTTTGATTAAGTGCAGTGTATTAACACACACACACACACAAAACACATACATGTGTAACAACATTAGCTGCCTTATTTCGTGATTTTTGTTTGCTTTTGTTGGCGTGAAACAAGTCATCAACGCGCAATGCTCCAACATTACTCGTAAATAGCTTTGTGATATTTTTTAAAGATATACGTTAATTAGTACGTATGTACCCTTGAAATGTAATATCAGCAAAAAAAAAAATATAGAAGGCTTCACACAACAATAGTGGGGAGAGGACGTCTGGTCTTGCGAATCTGCATTCACAATATTCCAGTCCACCGGCGTGTTTGAGTGTGAAGAGTGCCTGCAGAAGCCATTCATGTTGCGTTCACTGCTTCCTTTCTACTGTTAAGCATGGATGAGGTTAGGTATCTTCGCGTGGTCTTTGGCCACTTGTAGTCCACCATGAGCGGATCACAGCAGAGGAATATCATAGCATTCTGGACGAACATCTTCATCCTATGATTCAGACTTTGTTCCCTGGCCAACGATTTGTGTTCCAAGACGACAATGTCCCATCCCATTCACATCAATGCATGGTTCACGGATCACAAGATGAAGTTGAACATCTCGTTTGGCCCCCTTAGTCTCCTGATCTAAACATGATTGTACATTTGTGGAGTATTTTCAAGGCCAAAGTGCACGCTAGGTTTCCACATCCAGCCGCATGTTGTGAATTAGAGTCTACTTTGCACGAAGAATGGGTGTGTATTCCCTTTAGCATTGTGCACAATCTTCGTTTGTCCACTCCACGTCGTCGGATGCAGGCTGAAATTCAGGCCAAGGGTTGGCACACTTCCTTACGAATGAAGATTTTTGTACCGTGTCATGGTGTTCATATTTTTTTTGTCTACCATCTCTGTGTGTGTGTGTGTGTGTTCTAAAATTGTTTATTACTTACTACATTATCAAATTGTGCCCGTCTCCCACGAAATTCTATGACTTAGAGAATATTTCTCAAACTATGGGGCGCTACCCACTAAGGTTCCTCAGGGGGCGTTTGGTGGGTCGCAAAGTCTGGCTCGAAAATTTATCTACTGCGGCACCTGTATAATTCTCCACAATTAAATATAAGGTGGTTAGTCCTAACCTCGCCAAGTGAGGGCCTCCCCGATGGCGCAGTGGTATCATCGCCGCCTTGTAATCAAGGGGTCCTGGGTTCGATACCCGGTGGAGGCACATAGTGGTTCGGATCCCACTTTAAACTGTAGGTCCAGTCCCGATTAGCCTTACTGTGCATAAAGTGGACTTAAAAACACCAATTCAATCAATCAATCAAACCTCGCCAAGTGAGTGTTGAAACGAACATGCCGCATCGAATTCGCATTATGAAGATATTGTTTCTCTTGGTAGTTTAATCTGATAGAACCATGAGAGTTTTTCACTTAGCGGAGACTACCATTTATAACTTTTAGTATTAATTATTCTTTTGTGCACCTCAGCACAATTCCTTTCTTATTTGGTACCTCACTAATCAAAAATGCAATATTGGTTAGTCATCCGTGCACCAGAACATTCACATTGATGACTTACGACAATACAACAGTACAACAATGCCCACGTGATAATTGTTTCCATAGAGCTTATCTACAAAAATTGCAAAGAGAAAGTTGCTGTGTTTAAGTCTTGATCTTCAATACTTGCAGAATTGTTTGGCTTTTTACAATTCTCAAAACCAAAATTTAATCAAGAACAAAACGAAAGTAAGTTTTGCTCGTATTGTAATTAAATGTGTAGCAAATTATCAGTAAACACAAAAAATACTAAAATTCGCATAGTATATGTTATCATTAGAAATATGCATGTGTGTTTGTGAAAAAATAACACTAGCTGGAAATTTTTACTTTTGTTCTGTAGAAGTTACGGTGATAGGTATTCCAAACCACTGAATCCAAAAATCAGGTTAAAAAATGTGTCACGTCACACTTACATAGGAAAAATAGCAATTTAAATTCAATCCATATCTTTGAAAACTTCGCAAGCCATCTGGATATGTCCTGCGCACAACAGCGCAATTATACAGGGTGACCTGCCCGACCCTGTGGCCGAGTGGTTAGCACATCGCGCTGCGACGCCAAGGGTCCCGGGTTCGAATCCCGGTCGGGCTTGGTTGTTTGTGAATGTCCATTCATCAATTTCATCATTTCATCACTCATCCCCATCTTCGCAAATTAGCCAAGAGGCACAAAACGCGAAGTAAAATAAACTAAATCAATCAATCAATACAGGGTGACCTGTAATTAGATGTATTCCCTGAAAGGGGTTAAAGTAGAAGCAATTTTCAATACGTTTGACCATACAATTAAAGAACATACACGTCTTGCTCAAAGTGGGCACCTCCGTTACGAATTCAGGCACGCAGGTTTTTACGGACATTTGTTCACTTAACTCATGGTGTGATGGTGTCCTTGATGAGTTGACCAGCTGTTAAGATCCTCTCCCTAAGCTCTTCTTGCGAATTTACCGGTGTCTTGTAAACTAAGTCTTTCATGTGGCTCCAAATGTAGAAGTCGCAAAGCGTCAAATCGGAGGATCGAGCCGGCCTGGGAATCAGCCCGCCTCGGCCAATACATTTCTTTGGTTAATTTTCATCCGGCCACTGTCGCACGCCCAGGCAGAAGTATGGATGGGCGTCATCAACAATCATTTGATCGAGCCATTTTTCCTGCCCCAAATCTTAAATATCATCACTTATGAACATGTTTTGAGGAACGGGATGGCAATGTTATTGGAGTTTGGTTTGGTTTGAGTTGCTGTTTTTAAGTCCACTTTATGCACAGTAAGGCTAATCGGGACTGGACCTACAGTTTAAAGTGGGATCCGAACAACTTGTGCCTCCACCGGGTATCGAACCCGGAACCCCTTGATTACAAGGCAAGGACGATACCAAAGCGCCATGGGGTAGGCCCCGCAATGTTGTTGGAGGATGTGCTTCGAGCTACAAGACGTGACATGATTTACCAGCTCGATCCCCCGATCGATTTGACGCCTTGCGACTTTTACATTTGGAGCCACATGAAAGACTTAGTTTACAAGACACCGGTAAACTAGCAAGAAGAGCTCAGGGAGAGGGTCTTAACAGCTGGTCAACACATCAAGGACACCATCACATCACGGTTACGAGACCAAATGTCCGTAAAAACCTGCGTGCCTGCATTCGTAACGGAGGTGCCCACTTTGAGCAAGACGTGTATGTTCTTTAATTGTATTGTTCATTGATTACATTCACATGAAAATGAATGAAGTATTATTTCTTGTATACAAATGTGAATGTTAGCAACATTTGTACCTTGTTGGATAGCAGATGACACAAGGAAGTAATTTAAGTAATATGCACGCTTCGTGTCATACCATTTTTGTTTATTAATACGTTGCCAAGTAAACTAAGAGTGCACTTTTCTATCATCACTTGTAAGATTAGACCCACCCGTTACTTACATGTGATTGTTATTTGGGACAAACTTTTTTCCAACCAACCACTTATTTGTTAGTTATCGGAAAACACTGAAATATGTGCCATACAATGAGCTGTTTTTTCTCAATTCGCATTTTTATGTGGAAAATTGTCATTTTAATAAAAAAAAAAATAGAAATTCGATTATCTCAAAAATACTAATTTTCGGACGGGGTATCATATGGTCAAATTTATTGCAAATTGCCTCTTCTCTAACCCCTTTCAGGGAATACATCTAATTACAGGTTACCCTGTATATTTGCACAATTTACCAGACGTCCTCTTTTATCCGGACATGTCCTCCTTTTTAGGTGTCTGTCCGGGGTCCGGGCGGAGTTTTTAGAAATCGGTAAATGTCCTCCTTTTTCGGAAAGAGTATAGCATTAACCATAGCAAATGTGCTGCATAGAGAATGCTTCACTCGGGGCGCGTTAAGTATTCGAGCAATGCTCACCAAGCATCTATGAGCTCAACACGATCATTTCCCCGACTGAGTCATTAGTAGGACGCATATTGAAGGCACTAAAACCCCCTGAAATAGGCTCCAATATGATGAAAATAGGCACTTAAAAAGGCACCATAAACTAAGAAAAGGCACACTAAAATTTTAAAAAAGACATTAAAATGGGCAGTAGATGTGAACTTATTTAAATTTTCTTCTTACAATGCACAGTTATACTGTATTAGCACTTCAGTTGATAAATAAAAGTGCGCTAACGATTAACGTACTATAGTACTCTTTTGATTGAAATTCACATTTGCGGGGAATCGTCAGTTAAAGTAATTCTCACAAAAAGAGCTTGTGCTAACGACTGTGCGAATTTGAACAAACGATTAAAAAACAATTTGCACCATTGTAACAAAAAAATATTTAAAGCAATTTGCACCATTGTAACAAAAAATTTATAACAATGTTCCAATTCAGACCATCAAACCTGGCGAATTCCAAATTTCAGTGAGTACAACATCAACAAAGCCTTACATCTTTCAATAAAGGGAAAGAAAAAGGCACATAAAAAAGCTTAAGTATGCAAAAATTGCAGAATCTCCATTTTTTGCCACGATTAAGCAAAATAGGTACTAACCATCAAAATAGGAATTTATAGGTACTATAATAATGTGTTTTCGGAATAGAAACTCCATGAAACGAACTTTAATGTTTAAGAAAGCCTAAGTTTTACTACAAAGGAATAAAAAAGGCACATAAGCATATTTCCGGACCCCAGTCATTAGTATTAAGCGCTGAGACTGCTGGAACGCTTGCAATCTGTGCAGTTACTTTTCGGTTGATTGATTTGGTTTATTTTACCTCGCTCTTCTGCCACTTTTGGCTAATCGCGAAGATGGTTAAGAGCGATGATATGATGATTTTGATGAAGGACACTCACAAGGAACACTCATGCCCAGGCCGGAGATATTTCAGTCTAATATCCAAGAATTAGAAAAGAAGTCAAATTCTGTGCTTCAAATTATAGATATTCTTTGTCATTTGTTAAATAACAGATGAGGAGATTGCTTTCTTTGCTAAAAGGTGAGAGATCTTCTGAAAAGTATCTGTGAGCAAAATGTTGGTAAGATTTTTGTATATTGATTAAATTATGAGTAATGGCAAATGTATAGCCATTTTTTGCGATGTCCTCTTTTTTTATGACTTTGTCCTCCTTTTTCGTCATGCTCTGTCCTCTTTTTTAAATGTACGTGTCTGGTCACCCTAATTATGTAATAAATTGTGGAATGAACTGAATAGTAAAAAGGGATACATTTTTGTTTCCCAGAAGATGCCTGAAAACATTTGCGGTTTGAGGGCTTCTACAAGTTGAAAGAAGTTTACATTCGTAAACTGGCCGAAGTTCTACTTCCAACTTTGACTTGTTCACCAGTTAGTTGTCTTCTGAGAAGCCATTGAAGAAAGAGCATCTGGCAAGACGAGTAGGTGAGAATTGTTGATTTTGTGTGTGTAATCAAATGGCAATGCAAGACAATGTTTAAAACACCAGTTTCGCTTTCAGTTGTCTACCCCCACCCCCCAACCTTCTTTCTCGCCTCTTCCATGCTTGGAACAGGTTGAGAAGAGCAAGATAACATTGAAAGTTTCCTTTTCTATAAAAAAAAATCCCTCTATTTGCACTGATGTGTGGATTGTGTCGACACTGATGCAAGGTCTCGAATGGAACTAGATTGCAAAAGTACATTCCAGCGCATTGCAGGTGGTGGTAGAAACAAAAATAGTACGCGCGTTGGTTGTGCGAATGAAGTTCATAATAATACAAGCCAGAAAAGCGTGTTGCGAAAGGCTTTAGGTAACATATTTCGAAAAGTGTTAACGATCGCAGTTTATGCGAGAGATACAAATACTTAAACAGAGAAAAAAATGCTTGAGAATGTGCGAGAAGTATACGAACATTTCAAGAAAAATATTGCACGGTTGGGTTTTCGAAATTCGCCGAGTCGAGTAAAATATATTTTATCAAAGCAACTAGCACAAACATACTGTATATGTGAGCGTCATACACCAAAATGTGAAACAAATGTTCAATGGTGCAAAACTAGATCAATTAAAACCACAAAATATAAATCATTTTTTAGTTCCTACCGTGATTATCTGTATGTAAAACACAGCATGAGTGTTACCGGTGTTTGCTTTGTAAAAAGAGTGTTTTGGAACAGAAGCACTCCATGGTAATTTAGAAAATATTTTCACTAGCAATTTAATGGAGGAAGTTGCTCATAAACCATTGAACCGTTATTTACTCGATAACATGAACAAAATATTTTATGGATAAGTTTACAGAACACTTTAAGAAAATGTGCACTACATTATTTTATAACAAAGTGTACCTTGAGAAGTGGCCACATTACGATCGTTACGAGGTGTAAACTACCATTTTGTCTTGCAAGATGAAGTTCAAGGTGTGCATTGGACCAATAAACAAGCGACTGCTTGTCATTGGAAGGCAATTGAAATTGAAGTGTACCTGAAGCAAATTGGTAAGTGATCAAGATTGAATTGATCTTGCCCAGAGTAGGGTCAGATGAAAACGTCCCCGCAATGACCACCCGGAGGGCCCTGCAATGCTCTCTGTGCTTCTGAAATTTTATACGTATAATTGAGGACTAAAAGTGGAAAACTTTGTAAGTGCCAAAAGCGAAAGTGTTTGGAAATCGCATCGTTCCGCACATCAGCCCGTAAGAACGTGCACACTAGTTACCTCTTTACACTTAGAGGGCTACCAGCCACATTTCACGTTTACCACATTATAAAGCATGGCACATTTCACAGTTTAACGTGGATAACGGTGAATGAATTATTGTGGCACTTACAGCGTTTACCAATTTTAGTCTTCAATTCCAGAAATTCAAGAGATACTGTTATATAATACAACTTATTTGCTTATAAAAATATTCGATTTACCATATAGAACAACAAAACGCAATTCAAACTCGAAATTCTCTGAGGTGAGAATTAAATTGAAAGAGCTGATCTTTCTTTTTTCTTGTCGGTGAACTTAGATAATAGAGTTAGCTGCATTGTACGAGTCAATGGGTACGAAGAATAACCTCACGACTCCTTAATTGTTCTTGTAATGTTGGGAGGTGGTCGAGTGGGTTCCCAGTAACATCATAAGACAATTCTGCGATATAATGAGCAGGGTCGTACTGACTCAGGCACAGGAACCCGGGCAACTTGACAAGTGGCTTCCCTCCAAAACGCCATATTAATTTATTTGCTCGAAGATGGCAATCAATAGGAAAAAATCCTTGACTGTGAATCCTGCCCGGTAGAACCAAAATGGCCGTGGAGCCTGGCCCGTAGAGGACCAAAAATGAATGATGATCCGGGTCGGTAGGATTTAAATGTAAGCGTATTTGTAGGTTACAACTTACATCCCTCTGTAATGGATTACATAACTATAGGGCTAAGTTCACCACGATCCTCTTGGGAGTTGCAAAGAAAACACAGGCACACACACTGACAACTATAACCATATATTATAATGTATATACACATAACACTTGATTACACTTCCCTGCACTCCTTCCTAAGGAAACTGTTTACGTGAGGTTTGCAGTGTTACAATAACACGCCACTAATGAATCGTAGCCACGTTAGGCTTACGGTATCCATAATTGTCAGCGACGGTTTCCGGCTGTTGCCCAAGTGGATTCTACACGAACACTGAAACTGCAGAGTGCAAAGATATGGCGTAACAAGACACCTCGCTCAGAATGAATTAACCAATGCGAGTGCAGGTTTCTTAAGGCATTTGATATACATAAATATACAATTGAAGCTATATGCAAATAAAAATATATATAAAGAAAGAATAAACGTGGTTAGTTTTAAAGATAAATCTCCAACATTCCTCATATCTTACCTTTATAGCTACGCCATTTGTCGTAAACTTATAGAGTGCAAATTGTCTACAGTTAGTAGTCCTAGTAAGAAGGTTCAGTTGCTAAGCCAGTCAGTCCTTATTGCTTCACAATAAACAATCAAACTTGGAAATTCATGAACTTTTACCACTAATATTTGTTTTACATGTTGTATTAAAAATGTAACTTCTCACCAAATATTTCCAAGGAGGTCTCAAGCATCTTCGTATTCAAATAAGAGATAAGATAAATTTTCCACACCTATTAAGTGCTACAGGTTAATTTCGATTTTTAGCTTTACTGTTGCATGGTTGATCATTTTCCTATTAATTGTTAAACACTTCAAAAGGGCCAAAAACTTAGCAGGAAGTGATGCCCAGGGGGCAATTATCCCCTTGCCACAAGGGTCACCTCAGGGTATACAGTGTGTGAGTTGTCACCATAATTTGGATATATAAAAATATACAAGGTGGGCACAAAGTCGCTTTCCCCAAAACAAATATTTCTACATTTATTGGGGAAAGCGACTTTGTGCCCACCCTGAATTAAAAAAAATGTTAGGAAAATTTGTCATAGATACAGGTAAAATCAAACATTATTTTGAAATAATCAGTTAAATTTTATTAAGGAATTTGAAAAAAAAAATCTCCTTTTATGCCATTTAATATTGAACAGATAATAAAATAACCAATGCATCTGGCTTCAATTTTAACCAGTTTTCACCTTAATCTTATCACGAAATTTTGCCAGTTACGTAATACAATATTTCACACATATCTCATTGAAAGTAACATGAATTCAAAATGGATGTAAAGGAAGTGGATTTTAGGATAGAAAATTTTCATAACATGGTAGCATCTCCATCCCAAAATATCATTGTAACTACATGATTATTCTCCAAAAACTGTAAACAAAAATTCTTAAAACTACTTGATATACTTCCCTAGTTGCATGCCAATTAAGAATACAAATATTTTTAGCTGCCCCTCGATGACTTAAAGTACATATTACATATTCTAAGATTTCTTCATGGAAAATACACACATATATGTCCAATTGGAATTGACGCATGGAGAAGCGTTGCTTCCAAAAGCCTTAGAGGACGCAATGGACATTCTATACTCTTCAAGCCTCTAATTCCGAGAGCTTTTGTGTTCACCCATGCTACAAAGTTGAAGAAGGATGTAAACATTTTATCTCTACACTAGTCGATTGAGATACGTTCTCATCAAATACATTCTATCTTCGTAATTGTGAATCTATAATCTCAGTTAATGGGGGGAGGGGCAATTTCATGTGTGGTCAATGGACCCTTTCCAAATCATGGACACTGCAAAGGGCATTGAGTGCTCTTCGCACTAATTTAATCTCTTTGATTGCTTGCATAAATGTTGCAAACAAGTGCAGTGCGTAGGTTTATCTTGGACCTTGATTTTATAACAAAATAGGAAAGCTAGTTGTTATTTTTAATGAATGGTAGCCTATTTTATGATGTTTCTTGTGAAGGAAATGACACTTCCTCACATATGCAGTACTGATGACACAACACACAATCTGACTGCTTTCTTCTCAATTCAGACAAATATTAGACCTACACAAACTGCCATTTCCCCACACTATATCCACATTTAAGAACACTAAAAATTGCACAGGAGTCTATAGGTATTTCCAGAATACAATGATTACCAAACAACAGTTGTTGTTGAACAGTGTAATATATATGAGGATACCTGAAAAGCCGACAATCATTAGGCGGATGCGGAAGTTGTCACACCACATTTTCGTCAAGAAAGTGACTAGCGCCATCAAACGAGTAGGAAACGAAACTAACAGCCCCAAAATCACTAGTGGCTGGAAACAGCTTTAGCAACTTGTGAAATATACAGTCAATAGTGATGTTATGACCTCATGTATTTATTGTCTGCTCAGCAAACTACGCTAACAACACTAAACCACACCTACCTAACTACATGCTTATTTCTGCTATTAGGTAAGCTTACATGCGTAAGTAAGTTAAGTGCTATCCCCTCGTCCCAAAATCATAGACAATTGATAGGATCTGCCCCGCTAATGTGTGCCAGCCCATGAACCTAACTGATACAGCGATCCTGTAAATTATTATATTTGTATTACATTTTCTGTAGTACCTTGTTACGTGCTGCATATTCAAACATTTAAAGTTCAAACTGTTGTAACTGAGATTTTCTGAGATTTGACGTCATGCAGATTGTGACGCACTACTCGTAGTTGGTTAACTTGTGGTAACGCACGGGCTACCAAGAACATTAATTTTTTGTTCTTAGCAAGATTATTAGAATTACATAAGATTGAGTTGTCTGGGTGTAAAAATGCATACCATCTGATGACGTAAATTGGGATTGTGTGAACCTAACTCTTGAAAATTCACATGAAGGTGTTCTTCAAAATCACTAAAACGCGACCACTTTTGAGGTCCTACCGTTGAAACCAAAAAACGTTTGCATAAAAGTTGTTTCAAGGCTATTAAATCAAGACGTTTGGTAATCTTATAATTGTATTGTTGTTACGACAATGTACAAGTGAGTCCTCTTTTGATTATGTGAATTCTATTATTCTTGGAAGCCAACAATACTTGTATGCTAACCGTTCCCATAGAAATGATCATACTAGAACGCTATTAAAAGCTGAGTCTATATTGAAATGCGGTTCAAAGAACAAAAGGTAATTAGAGCTTACATAATAATATAAATAGCACATGTTTGTTTTTACTCGCTCCAGTGCTCGAAGTTGAAATTAATACTTGATGTTATGCTTGGTAGGGGAAGGGGAAGACGGTTGTATGAGCAACATGGGGACAATGGAGTAGGTGGGGGATACCCATGCATATTATCCATCTGGGGAATGCTTTACGAAAATATTCTTAACTGAGGGGATAGTATCCCCTACATGTCCCCCACCCCGATTGCAAAATCTTTCATTGGCCTCCTTTTTTATAATTCTCAGTCACGCATATTTAAAATGACATTTTTTGGTCTATGTGTAAATATTTCAAATATAACAATAAGGTATAATGCAATAGTAAAACATGTCACTTCGTAATCAAGGAATCCCGGATTCGATTCCTGGTAAAGACACAGTGAAAGGGTTAGATTTCTAATTTGCAGTTCCAACTAACCTTTTTTTAGCATAAAGAAATAAATTTTTGATAATCTTTACACTCGAAATATTAAGCATGAACACTGCGGTGACTCTAGAGATCCATGACAAAGATGGACAATTGGTGTATGTCAGAAACAAACACAGAAAACGGAATCTGCACCTAGGACACCTAGTTATATTTCACCATTCCCTAACCACTATAACATTGGCATTTTTATTTCATACTAGCTGATTATCCGGCGTTGCCCGGGTATTTATTTATCCCAATCTTGTATTAGACAGGAAAATAATGAATTTTAACTAAAGTGTAAAATGTATCTAATTTTAAATGTGATCGTGAATGTCACCAATTAGCTTAGCGACTCCGAAAAGTATGGATTCCACACTAATCTAGGTCATTTGTGGCATTTTATTTTTCACCCCCTCTCAACCCCCATGCCGATAATCGATGAACTTGGAGTTGAACCGCATTGGGAGTGTGACGAAAACTATGGATTCTATTCGCAACACAGCCTGAATGTTAGACAACTATCATTATGCGAATTGCATAGATTCACGGATGTCTGTTTGTGCAGAATTTAATATCGGTGGTTCGCGATTATTTTTACATGTCACCCCTTCCCACCCCATCCCTAGACACACCCTACTGTGTCTTACCCCCACAGTATTTCTTTCCAGGTTGCAAGTGATACGCGTACCAAGTTTGGTTGAAATCGCTCCAGGCGTTCGAGAGTTATGCCGGAACAAACAAATATACACACCCACACACACACACACACACACACATAACACTTACATACATTTTTATATATAGAGAGAAGAGATAATGCGTGCAAACTGATAAATCTGGATAAAAAAAACAAATGTTACTTGATTAAAATAGTAGTCCAAGTATACAAAGTGTACATAAAAAAATGTAATTTTTCGATTTGACTTGATTGATTGATTTGGTTTATTTTACTTCTCTTCTCTGCCACTTTTGGCTAATCGCGAAGATGAGGATGAGTGATGATACAATGAAATTGATGAAGGTATCCTCGCAAGGAACACCCATGCCCAAGCCGGGATTCGAAACCGGGACCTCTGGCATCGTAGCATGCTGTGCTAACCACTCCGCCACGGACGGCGCTACAAAACATGCTTTCGAAAACTTCGAAATCACATTTAGATATCTCCTGCAGATGTCGGCAAACTAAAGTTACGCATTTTGTACATTTTAGATAGCTATTATTATTGCAAAGAAATAAAATGATTTGATTTGTACAGAAACTTACATTTTATTTCTCAGGCTACGACACCTTCAACGAGCCATGTGTACTGGATGATGGAGCTAAGTTCAACTTCCTAACGAGGCTATGACGTCGAAGGAGCCAGCAACAGCACCTGCCAAGAGGAGTGCCTGTTAGTAGCAGGTAAGCTTTGATTGATTGGGTTTATTTTACTTCGCTTGTCTGCCACTTTTTTTAATCGCGAAGATGAAACACGATATGATGAAATTGATGCAGACACTCTCACAAAAGAGAATGCTGGCTTACATAGGATGCAAGATGACCTCGACAGCAAAAATGGTTGTCTAGCAATTAAAATAAAGACCATATTATTTTTGGATGAGAGAGATCTAGGTATGGCAGCGAGGCGGGAACCAGACAAGTCAGACGTCTCTAAAATCAAGACTTGCCATCAAGAGGTTCTCCATTCGCTCCAGACATCAGCAAAGGCCTATTAATTTCAGACATAACAGGGGGGCGTGTGATTATTACTCATGGATTGCTTGTGTACAAAAATATTTAGATTTTTTAGTCCGTTTTAGTAAGAGCGTGTGTGTGTTCTACCTAGTTCATGACAGTCTGAATACGTAAGGCCGCTGGCTTAATTATTCCCGTCTATTCGCTGCACTTTTTTGACTCTGTTTGCACTCACGCGTCTAGGTGATTACAAAGGGCAACATCGAGTCATTTACTTCGTGTTGATTTTGTGTCACGTAGTGTATTTAGTGTCTCGACCGTTTGCACTACGTTCTGGAGCGGTGTACAGTGTGGTGTATAGTCGAATGAATGTTGAAAGCAGCAGACAGGCATTTTTTGATTCTACTGAACTTGAACACAGCTTATCGTCTATTTGCACTACACTTGGGATACACTTGCACTACACCTTGTGTGTAAAAGTGTAGCGAACCAGACGGGCTATTGACTGGTAGCATTTAGGTTCAGCTGAGAATAAATAGCATTACAGCACTTGATTCATTTGCGTCTTACTTTGTCCTTTTCAGAGGCAACAGAGTGACAGGGACGACAACGACAGTCAGACTACAAGTGCTGCCTCCTGGGAGCAGAAAACTCACACAGGACTGGTGAGTACCACTTATTCCACGTTCTGTCTGTCGCTCTTTGATAACATCACAGATGCTATTAAGCACACCACAGGAAGGACTCGGTTTCGCTTCAAAATCGTTCCCGCATTAGTTTTCAGCTTGCCACTGTTTTAGTCTCATTGTTGTAATTACTAAAATTGTTCATTTTACAGCATGGTTAGTATGAACATGTTCAATATCTTTGTGTAAACATCATAGGCTTGCGCAGATCAAGTTATTTCAGGGTGCCTTAAGGGGTGTTTCAATTGCCTATCTGGACAATGTAAGACCCATTGTCGAAATTTTATGTTCCTTTTTCACAGAAAGTGTTAGGTATATGAAGATAAAATATTAACATTATAGTTTGAGTATTCGTTACCATTTCAGCACAGGTTTTCCTTTGTGATGATAATTATATTATTTAAATAATGAAAGTAAACAATTGAAAGACAATATTCGTGTAGAATAACCAACTCTAACAAATGTAATACAATACAAGTCTATATCTCCACAGATAATATCAGCTGAATCACTCTCTTTAGATAAATCTGTAGGTTCAGATCTTACACGTTTTTTTAAAACACGTTACATCATAAAATATAATATTGTGCCTGGTGACTTGATAGTTAATAGAGTTCCAGCTTACAGATCTCTGAAATCAAAATCTGAAAATTCATATTTCTTAAATATTTTAGGCATTCGAACTCCATTAAGGGAGTAAAATAAATGATTTTTTGTGATTTCCAAAATTTACATTACACAACTTCATGTGACATAGTTTTCACAAATGAGAAAATATTTAGCAATTTATAAGTGAAAAACGTATTCTTTACTACGTCATTAGACGGTGTCGCAGGACCTGAGTTGCACCCCTTGTACCCCCCTAAAATAATTTGAAAGACGGAAGGTGCTGCCACAAAAAATAACCTATTTGCTAATATTGCAACAGAAAGTTTATATTGTTTACAAACATTATCTTCTGTTCCAAAAGGATTGAAAACAGGGTTAACTAACCTATTCTACTATTTGTGGTACTCTAAGTTAGTTCATCTGTGCTCTTGGATACCATTTTAAGGGGATGAAACTGTTTAAAAAGTGTGTGAAACGATGGAAGCGGATACAGATAATGTTAAGTTTCAGGAAATCATGCTGGAGGCTAATGCTCCTTTTTGTAAGAGGTGAGAGGCGTACACTTTTCTAAAGTAAGTTAGTAGTAAATCGATTGATTTATTTTAGTAAATAATGTCACATTGTTTTGGGGAGAAAGAGAAAAGAAAAAAAATACCTGTCAATGGCAGAAAGATATAATTTTTTCTGTTCATGTTCTTTACATGCATGCACGGGGGAAGAACGGCCCACCTGATCACCCCTTAACTTGTCCTCAAAAACTAAAAAATGTAGAAAAATCTGTTTAGAATTCCGTTCAGAGCATCTTAGTGTGGTTTGGTTGCGTTGTTGTCTAGATGCATGCGATAATATCGTGGCACAGTGAGTTTATTTTCTATCACTCACAGATATATGTATATACAGCAGGGATTAAGCTACACAAATATCAGCTTGAGTGCTGAGCCCTTTAGAAGGAATTCTGAACTATTTCCATTTCTTCAAAATAAGGAATACCATATCGCAGGCTAGAGATCCAGGACGGTCTTAACGAAAAACATTAAGCGTCAACCATTTTACGCTTTGCTAAATAAGATTATTGTTCGATTAATTTCAGTTTTTGTCTTTAGTCCACTTTATGCACAGATAGGCTAATCGAGACTCGACCTACAGTTTAAAGTGGGATCCGAATGACTATGTGTTTCAAGCCGGTATCGCACCCGGGACCCCTTAATTACAAGGCGATGACGTTACCACTAAGCCATCGAGGAGGCCACATTAGTTTATTATTTTCAGAGGAGTGGCCATGGGGAGGGAGGCGGGGTTGATGGTGGTCATAATCTCTCTTTGACCCAACCTTCATACAACAAGTAGGTAATGAAATGTTGTAAAGTATAGTAGTGTCTGCTAAATGAAGCAGATCTCTCAAATGGGCATGCAAACCCTGAGAACGCCACTGACCGTCTCTTTCCAATGCTTTAACTGAGGCTTGAGCAACTCGCTTGTTCTTGTGGAGACAAATGAGCGCTCCATGCAGCGTGAGCTTAACTCCTGCACCTCGAGGCCATCAAACGGTAGAGCAGGAGTGGGGAAGCACCTTTCGTTGAGAGAGAGAAAAATAGTGCGGAACAAACCGCACGAAACCACCTCCTGTTTTTCTACCATAAAGTAGAATGCCAAGGTGTACTGTTACCAACGAATAAAACAAAAGGGTTTCCTACTGCACGGACGCGACCGACGGAGTATCTTGTCTAGCGATTCGTTCCCCTTACAACGCTACACTACCGCCGCTCGCTCCGCTGTTGTACACATACGGCGGGTTGCCCAGGCTTGCTTTAGCTAGTACAGGGTGTCCCACATAAAACCGGTACGCCTGTACTGTACGATACATCCGGTGCGTAAAGGTTTTATGTCGAACACGCTGTATATGAGTAGAAGTGCTGCCTGTACGTTGGGAAAGACACATCATTTATATCTGGAACGTGAGATGAAAAGGTGGTGAACATCTTGCTTTGCTTTGCATTTTTGCTAATTAGTGTCGCATTTCTGCCAGTTTTGGTTACTCGCTGCGATGAGGACGAGTGATGATTAGATTAAACTGGTGAAGAATATCACCCATTCCCATACCCGGACTCGAACCCGGGAACTTGGGTGATGTGACCTAAAGCCGTAAAGATCTCGCCACCTAGTTGACAGAAACGCCTTCCTGTATAAAAATGTAAGTCAATATCTCGTTCTAGTTATGAACAGAAAATCTTTAAAACAGTTTGCGTATGAGTGAGGATTTTCATAAAATTTAAATAATTTATTTATGAAAGTTCAGTTTTTAAAGGCAGATTAAATACATTTCTGCTGTAGTTTGCTGGTACTTTTTTCTAGTGACGAATTAACAGAGGATACAAGGTAAGACATGTTTATCGTAAATGTTACGTGTCAACTGTTTACATCGGGAGGTCGGTAGCATGCGTGCGTGTCAATGACGGCTGCAGCTCCAACATTCCTCAACAGGAAGACGGACAACGCAATCAATGTATTTTCTGTACTGTACGGATACGCAAGCCACGAGCTATAGCTCTTGAAGTGATTATTATTAACAAAATAAAGAACTAGCTAATTTACATTGTTTTTCAATCTCATAAACGACTAAAATAGATGTTATTATTTGTTCCAGGTTCCACAAAAAAAAAAAAATACTAGTTCGTTGCCTAAGAAACCCCTCCCTCGATAAAAGGTCAGTTTCGGGGCCAGATGAAACACTGGGGTTCATTTCTTAAGGGTTGACTCACGGGTAGGGGAAGGGGGAGGGTTTCAGAGGGGGAGAACTAGCACTGCGGAGGGGTGAATGGTCCGTGCGGGATGTAACCCAGGCCAGGAGGGACGTAGGCACCAGCGGATTGCTGAAAAAGCAGTCGTTGGTGAAAACTCCATACTTCCACCCTTTGCCGAGCCCCGTCTGAATGGGCTCCTTGGGGCTCCTGGTCTCGGTATCGGGGTGGTGTGATGGGGTACAGGAGGCGTGGGTGACTACTCGCCTCTGTCGGTGTTCGTGAGAGGCGGGGGAGGCCGTCCATTTCCCCTCCTTAGTTGTGTAGGGGAAGGGTTGCAGGGGATGTAGTGGTTGCATGGAAACTCGCACGACTCGCTCCTCTACACTCCACACCGCTCGGTCCTCTGTCGCCTGGAAGCAGTTCGATCTCCTTTCCATTTTTTTTCCAGATTTTATCCAGTATTCTTCCAGTGACTCATGGTCCACAAGCAGAACAGCCAGCTAAAGGTGGCAGCATGCTTTCGCTACATTGCATTTTGGTTATTTAGCATCCTCTTTTTACTTCTTGAGGCTAATCGCGACATCAGAAACGAGTGGTAATATAGAGGGGACAAACACAATGACGCATTCATGCCTTATCCAGAATTCGAACCTAGGACCTCTAACTTCAAAGTGCTTTAGGCTAACCACTCCCATCATCACAGTCACTGACACACAAAACATATACATGGCAGTACAGGAAATCACTTAATCCTTCACACGTTATATCTGCCACGTATACAGGGTGTCTCAATAAAATGTATACTCACCTTGAATGTTTACAACGTCAGTGTTTATTAAGGTAAATTTTATTTTCAAAATTTAAGAGAATCTACAGACAGGAATGCTTTTTCCTTTTCAATGCCTGTTATCAAACTGATGATCGTTCTGGTCCATGCACTGCTGGAACCATGCAAAGTAATGGAATCTCGAACATCAAGAATCACTCCTCTCGGTTCAGTTCGTCGACTGTTTCCGATTTTGTACCGTAAACTTGATATTTTATACTTATATCTCCAAACAAAATGTCTATTGATGTGAGGTCTGGTGAACGCAGAGGGTATTCTTCTCAACCTCTTCGTCCAATCCATCTGTTAGACACATTTTCCCAAGTACCACTCACAAAAGTGCAATCTCTGGTCTGGATCATCTACACTGATGACATGGACTCTTCATGGAATGTAACTCTTCCAATACCAGTGCTATAAAGACATGTATGCCGCACACATATTCTTGAACTCTGGCGATTCGTTACCAAAGCTTTCATACGTTATGAGGCTCGTCGATGTCCGCGGTTTTCCAGAACGTTCCTTCTTGACATTCTGATCATTTTCTTCTTCTTCAATTCGAGTGATGTACGTCACGTAGATTGATCTGCTTGACATTCTCTCCTAAAGTGTCTATACACTTCAACTACATTTTCAAACTTCCTGTGGCACTTTAGGATACATTTCTTTTGTTCAACGCTTAGTCTGGCTCTTTATTTCAAATTAGATTCAAGTAAATTTATTAAACCTGAAAAGGTCCGAAAATTATTTGAGTTATCAGCTGTTAAAACGTGTGTACATTTTATGGGACACCCTATAGCATTCACGTGCGTTTTCTCTCACACAGAAGTCATAAAAGTTATATTTACACTTTCATATCACAGTTTAGATATCAAAATCTTCTAGAAAGCACAGGCAAACACAAACTCTATAAATATTTGCTCAAAATACAAATATTCAAAACCTCATGTAACACTGTATATTCTCTATTATCTCAGAACATCTCAACTAACTATAAACCTCGTAGCTACTAATAACACACAACCAACCTTAATAGTAAAGATTTATCTCACCATACTAACTTACAATAATTTATTGTACTGTCACCATAATCTGGGAATATGTTCGTAGGCACAGCTTCTCTTCATGTTTTGTTCCCCTTTCTTATGATTAGGAAAATATGGCATGCTTACTCAATATGTAGGACTTTTAAGTCAAAATGTACGACACAAATCATTCTAACTTAATGATACATTTCTAGAACATGTTAGCAAGTAATGTAATTATTATTAACTTTCCATGTGCTAACTTTTCACATTAGTTGCTGTTAACGTTCTAAAGGCATGAAAAATATCTAAAGGGCTATTCCGTTGTCACGAGTGGGACACAAGACTATACTTTTCATATTAAAGTAACTATTCTTCTAATAGTTAAGCAACATTGTTCTTTCAGTTTCTGTGCAAAGAAATATGAAACTAAAACTGTTCAATAAACATAATTACCCTTAAAATACTTAAAATTCCCAGATTTGCAACTATAAGATCAATTTTGAGTCATGGGTGGGACAGACGAAACATTGCCTCTTTAATTAATAATAAATTTATTTTAATTCCTGTGAATTTTCAAATGATGAAAAATAAATTATTTAAGGCAAAGAAGGTAATTGGACTTTTAGTATTCTAGTTGAGTTGAGGGAGAAATGTAACAGTTATAGGAGAAATTGATTGTTTTTTTCGTGTCACGGTGGGACACAATGGAAAACACAAGTGAATAGAATATTTAAAATAAACGAACAACATATAAAATACCTTCTATCTTCTAACTTAATAATAATAATAATAATAATAATAATAATAATATTGAACTTTTATGCAAATTACAATTTTACATTGTTCAATCAAAAGTTACAGCATTGCATTTAAAAATTGCAGAGGCACTTTCACATAGAGCGAATGTCCCCTAAAGAAACAAACTAAGCTTTTCAGCAAACCCCTTGTAAAAAGCATTGAGCAAATTAATGCAAAAAATAAGCCTCTAAATCAATTTTAAGCCGCTACTAAGGTCCATAGGTTCCCACACAATGTGTTCTAATCTTCTTCTCAGCAACATTAGAAAAACCCAAGCACAACACATTTAGGATCAGATTACACGGTTAGGTAAGGTGAATAATGACATATGAAGGCTACTTCCTAATAAGGATAAGGATTATCATTCATACAATTACAAACAGAAATAATTGTATGTAGAACAAACGACATATTATAATTTTTCGTCGCCTTTTTCTTATCTAAGGTAATCGCGACAATGAGAATGAATTTATGAAATAGATAGGACACAAACTTAACATGCGTGCCTTATTCGGGATTCACGCCTAGAGCAGACAAATGACGTAGGAATCAAAAAGCCATTGGATACTGAATGTGAACATGAGTCACTGGACCACGAACACTAATGTCACTTCTATATCTGTCTCAGTTCTGTCTTAGAATTCTAAGTTGTTTTTTTCGTGTTTGTACGTGTGTTCCCTTAACCATATTTCATTGGTAAATTTGTCCAATGGTTTTCCTTTAGCTTTATACTTTAGCATGTCATTTCTTCCATCCGTTGTCCTCTTGCTCATAGTTCTTGTTTGTTATCTTACCAGTAGCGGCGATTCGGAGCCAAAACATGGGGACAAGAACAGTTTACTATTTCTTGGTTAGCATTAAGTATTAGGCTTAGCATTAAGTGGCCATAAGAGAGAGGGGGAAGTAAAGGGAACTGCCCCGTGCCCCCTCCAATCGCCGCCACTGTATCTTACCCTAATTTATTTTATTTTCTACCATCCTGGTGTTTCCCTGTCATCATAGGCCCCCACATGCTACCCTTTTTTATTTATATTTCGATTACTTTCCGTTGCTTTTGATCTTCTAATCGCAACGAATAGGATGGATTATGAATAGGGACCTTGATTTTTGGATTTTAAAATATGGAAAAACCGGTGTTGTTTTTATTGCTTTTCGTGTTATTTTTCTCAGAATTCGAGTTTTCAACAATCAAGCTGCACTCAGTATTAAAATGACAAATAAAACGTTAAACGTTATTAATGCTTAATCTTACCCCAAAATTAATCGAATATGAACTACTTTTGATACTAAACAAATTTCTTTCAACGAAAAAGATTGTCAAAAGAGCGCCTGTTCTACTGAAGTACGGTTGTATATTACTTATGTACTTATGTAACGAGAAACGTGACATTTCTTTCCTCCACTCATGTCTATGCATCTTTTACATAAGATTTACAATAACCTTTTCCCTTTTCTTTCAAATGTGAACCAGAGATCCCGCGTAGGTCAGCACTTGTGATTTCATGGGATTTCCTAAATGTTGCTCTTCACCCAGCATCATAAAGATAATACGTAGGGACCTCGAAGTTTCAGTCTTATATTTTTCCAAAATTGGTGATTTTTGTTTTTACTTTTTCGCCCCACATTTTTCAAAATTCGCGTTTTTATTTTATTTAGCTTTAAATAAGTATATTAATTTGCAGGTCACATGGTCTATGCTGTTCATGACAGTTTGGAAACAGTTTTTGAGGATTTTTTTCCCCGTTATTTTTCGTGCTACAAATACCAATGTAACAGCTCCGAATGACCGTAGGTGCACACCCGATCTCCGTCAGAACCGCGCCATTGTGGTAGGTAAAGTAAAAAGTTTCTCACGCGACAAATACCGATCTTACGGCCCCAGGGTGGCGATAAGTGCGCACTCGATGTCCGCCAAAATCACGAATCTTCGCTCGGTAAAGCAAAAGGTTTCACGCGTGATAAATATCTGCGTTACTGCTCCCAAGTGACGTTGATCTTCCGTTCGAACCCAGCGACTTTGCTCGGTGATTCCCAACGTTCGCACAAAAGGTGAAACATAATGGAAAACTTCCGCTTAAACATGGTTTCGCATAACTTTCGGAATTAATCCATGTACAACGCACCATAGTTTGTTAGGAGTGTACTAAACATTTTGGAAAACATGCACGTTATACATTTATAATTATGGTACATTTCATTTTTCAAGCCTAAAACACAAGACTTGTATTTTCGCGATATTTTTCGTCTTTTAAACCCAGAATATGTTGATATTCGCGAAAAAGCCACAATTCGTATTTTGTCCCAAATTCGCGTTATTTTGCTCTATTGAATGTATGAAAAGTGTGTTTTGAACATGTGACTGTACATACACAAACACTTTTGGGCAACATTTAACATTTTTTGCTGATATCGCGTTTGCGAAAAATCAAGGTCCCTGATCATGAATTGATGAAACGTCCATCATTTATAAAAGATTCGATCCTACGGCCTCTGGCTTCGCAGTGCTAACAACACTGCAAGGAGACAGGCGTTACCTCCAGTTTTAAACCCTTTCAAGAGGAGACTGGACTGCTTCTACGTTCCTTCCTTGCTTTCTTTTGTCTTCTTCAACTTTATCCATCTTTGGGTCGTTCATGTTTCTTCTATTTTCTCTCAAGTCATGTTTAACAGTGGAAATTAGTGGTGCCCACGAGACGAGACTTTGGCCTGTCTCGTCTCGTGGAAATGCTGTGAAATGCTGTCTCGTCTCGAAAATATTCGTTTGTCAAAGGGACACATGATCAATCTCGTCTCGTCTCGTCTCGAATTTTTAAAAGCCTGTCCCGTCTCGTCCCGTGGGCAACACTAGTGGAAATATCTTTATCACTACTCCTATGCATCGTTCACTGATTATTTTTTGATTATTTCCCAATTTGACTCTATCATATAATTGGCAGGCACCTGCAGTTATCTCTTCCAAGATTCCTTTAGGTGAACAGCTGCATTGCCTGTGAACTATCGATACGAAAATCTATGTGAATTAATTAAGAATGTTAAGTTTACAATTTAGATTTAGGTATTATAGGAAACGCAATTGATAGACGGTCGTGAAAAATTATCGGAAATCAAGTTTAGAATTTAGATTTAGGTTTTATAGGAAACTCAATAGTAAGACGGCTGTCGAAAATGATGGGATAACTACCGGTATATGGATATATTGAGAATGATAGGTTTAGAATTTAGATTTAGGTTTTATAGCAAATTCAATAGTATGACGGCCGTCGAAAATTATCGGAAATCTACATGAATTTATTAGGAATGTTAAGTTTAGAATTTAGATTTAGGTTTTATAGGAAACTCAATAGTAAGACGGCTGTCGAAAATGATGGGATATCTACCGGTATATGGATATATTGAGAACGATAGGTTTAGAATTTAGATTTAGGTTTTATAGGAAATTCAATTGTATGATGGCCGTCGAAAATTGTCGGAAATCTACATGAATTTATTAGGAATGTTAAGTTTAGAATTTAGATTTAGGTTTTATAGGAAACTCAATAGTAAGACGGCCATGGAAAATTATCGGAAATCTACATGAATTTATCGAGAATGTGAAATTTAGAATTTAGATTTAGGTTTTATAGGAAACTCAATAGTAAGACGGCCATGGAAAATTATCGGAAATCTACATGAATTTATCGAGAATGTGAAATTTAGAATTTAGGTTTAGGTTTTATAGGAAACTCAATAGTCAGACAGCCTTATAAGATTATCGGAAATCTACATGAATTTATCGAGAATGTTAAGTTTAGAATTTAGATTTAGGTGTTATAGGAAACTCAATAGTAAGCCGGTGATGGAAATTGATGGGATATCTATATGGATATATTGAGAATTTTAGGTTTAGAATTTATATTTAGGTTTTATAGGGAATTCAATAATAAGACGGTCGTTGAAAATTATCGGAAATCTACATGAATTAATTAAAAATGTTAAGTTTAGAGTTTAGATTTAGGTTTTATAGGAAACTCAATAATAAGACGGCCGTGGAAAATGATCGGAAATCTACATGAATTTATTGAGAATGTTAGGCTTACAATTTATTTTCATAAGTTCGAAAGCGAGGTTCCAGACTGGAAATCTAGAGTGAAATAAGGGGAAAAGTATAGTTAGGTTCAGCTTAGGTAAATTATAAGTTACTTTAAGTAAAGGTTTAAGATAAAAACAACGATAGTTTAAAGTATTTGTGATATGACTCAAGTAGTTTGTAACATGTCCATTCTGTCGACACTACAATCACCCATCTTCACCATTATCTGAGTTTCAAGCAGGGTTTCGGAGCGGAGTGCGGAGCGTACTAAAGGAGCGCTCCGGAGCGACTTCGAAGCGTCATTTCTACTCCGCTCCTCGCTCCGGAGCGGAGCGTGGTACGACAGCACTCCGATCCGGAGCGGAGTGGTTCGACTTCTTGAGAGAGACGCTCCGCTCCGGAGCGGAGTGGTTCGACTTTTTGAATCGCACGCTCCGATCCGGAGCGGAGCGTGATACAACAGCACTCCGCTCCGGAGCGGAGTGGTTCAGCTTTTTAAGAGACACGCTCCGCTCCGGAGCGGAGTGGTTCAGCTTTTTGAGACATACGCTCCGATCCGGAGCGGAGCGTGATACAGCAGTACTCCGCTCCGGAGCGGAGTGGTTCAGATTTTTTAGGCGCACGCTCCGATCCGGAGCGGAGCGTGAGGCAACAGCACTCCGCTCCGGAGCGTGGTGCTTTTGACAGCACGCTCCGATCCGTTTAGGAGTTGTTTTTTTTACACGAATGCTGTAATGCAACTATGAATAATGGAATGGGCGCGTTAAAGCCGACTTCTGTGACGGAGTGGTTATAATGGGACCACATGGAAAAGAGCCTTCAGTCCTGTTTGCACGTACTCTAGTTGTTTGTCTGTATGATCGCCCCTGCTTGGAGGGGAGGGACAGAGTGGATCATGCTTCCTTATGGCCCTAGTCGAACGGGTGAAGGAGGAGGTGCGCGAAGACTTTTGACCGAAGCTTTTTTGTCTGTGGTCGCTCTACAGCACAGCACCCTATGACGTCAAGGATCCGTGGGGTATTTCAAATTTTGTATTGTGACTCTTAGATATAAGAGTTTGAATGTTATGTGTTGAATGGGTTACGAATAATTTCGAGCAATCATTTTTTTCTGCTTTACGGGTTTTTCCGACCCACCTCCCCATACAACAGACAGCTTCGTTTTGTGCCGTATTCCGTGTTCCTTGCAGGTGACTCAGTGCAATCGGCTAGCTCATTGGTCTTGTGCCCGTTTCAAGAGGGGAGGAGGGTGAAACTGCTACATAGCTTGTTTATGTGTGCTTTTGGGGTTGAGACCGTTCGCTGCGCTGTACGTTGCGTTCGACTTATCCGTACATGGTAGAGACATCGCCTTTGCCAGACAGATCAAGTGTTGCCAGTTGTATTAGAATTATGCTACACCAATTCTGGCTAGATTGTTCTCTTTTAAAAGTATTACTTGCGCGTGTTATTCTTCTCTTCACTGTCATAGAAAGAAGCCTTTAAAAGCTGTGTTCTCTTGTATCAGTACATACATATTATGTGTGCTTGTCAACGGTGATGTATGGACATTTAATGAAATTTTTAACGCCGCTGATACATGGACGTCTTCAGGATTTTTTCCAGGAAGGGACAAGCAAGATATTTGTCCAAGGGAGGGGGGCAGAATTAGGCAGAATTTCCCCAAAATAGTATTACTCCCATTCAAAATATTCTACAGTTTGAAGTTATCATGTTCCTGCAACGCCCTTGCAATAATTAACATATATTACTCTGACTGAAATGAAATTATATGCGTGAAATATGTACTTCTTGATTACCTTTAATTTCCGGGTGGCGTGGCCCCCTCCATTTCCGGACGTCCATGCGAATGGAGAAATCATTCCAACCAGTATCGTTTAATAGAATAATAAGGTGACTAGATTTGTTAAATCAATATAAAAGAACGAAAAAAACCCGTAATTGTTAATTCTATGCATCATAAGCCAAGAGAATCATGGAAGATCTATACTGTAATAATGAATTGAAGGAAACCATGCCGAGTTTTTATTTATAGTCTACATATTCAAGTAGGAATGGAATGGTGCATAAAAAGAATTACAAATATGTATGTAAAAGAAAACCAAGTATTTCGATAAAGTTATTTCTATAATTGTAATCAACAATAACCAATTGTCCTTTCAACTAAGTATAAGTTTCAATTTGTTTTTTCCGGACTTTACTTTGCCTTTAATCGTACATTTCTCATGATCCGTAATTTTAAACAAATCCTAGATAAGTCGGTAAAAAAATAGGACCCCGAAACTATGGAAAAGAATTATACTGTGATAGAGAAACAAACACAAAGGGAACACCAATGACATTAACGCGGGTCAAACCAACACCATTTGTCGTTGAGAGCTGAACTCAAATCCACGAACTCGCTGAAATATTCCCATGGAATTCATTATTCGTCTGATATTGAATACCCAATGATGTTTTCTGTTATGTAATAGACATTTATGAAGTGAATACATTATTAGAACTTTGCCAGATTTCAGAAAAACACACACACATACGTAAAAGATATGCATAAGAGGTTGTTCATTTGGAAATGAATTTCCGAGTTGTATTTTTATGATTTTGTGAATAGATTTAAAGGAAAGTGACATCTCTTATTGTTAAACAGAATTACAAATGTATATTTGCTTAAGGATTAATTTATCACAATATACATTGCAATTATACATTCAACATACGTTGAAACAATGACTTTTGTTATGGACTTTTGGTGGATTTAAGACTCAACAATACGCTATCGAGAATAGACCTACAGTTTAAATCCTACCTAAAGTGGGATTCGAGCCACTATGTCTCTCCTACAGGTATCGACCCTAGTGCCCCTTCATTACAAGGAGACGTTGTTACCACTATGTTATCGGGGTACAGGGCGCTACTTTTTTTTTCAGTACACATTTATCAATTCTCTCATTATCATCGTTGCGATTAACTAAAATTCAAAGCTAAGTTACAAAAATCAAATCAAATGCCATCAGTGAGGAAGGCACGTATTGCTCGCAGCCCTGTTTTTCAAAATGAAACCATAAAATTCAGGACATGACCCTATCCAAGTAGATAATATTACATTTTGTGTTTATCACGGTTATTAAGGTTTATACATCTTGTTTCGACTTATCTGCTGACTACACATTGTTCATTACTGAAAACGTGCTTTCAGTTTGCTGTGTACAACGTACTCAATACAAAAATATTAATTTTATACGTATACGTTTTCTGGCTTTCTAGACTCAGAAAGTTAAATATAGCAACATTCCATTCGTCGTCTTTCCAAATTTTTTTCAATTTTCTTATAACCACCATGCCTATTTCCAGGTTACTGCTTACAAACTTGAAATGTTAGATATGGCAACCAGATATTTTGTAATTTTTGCAGTAGTATACGTATGTAACCATTAAATACCTATTTCAACTTCCTGCCTTTAAAATTGGGAAAAATAATCGATATGACAACCCTGTATTTCATACTATTTAAATTCCCCTGGTCGGCTGTATACAAACAGCATTCCGATTTTCGACTTTATACCTTCATAAAAGTAAACCAAATGTGGCAACTTACATTTTTGGTTAAGCCGGTTTTCAACTTTCTAGTGTCAGAATTTTTAAAAAGTTAGATATGAAAACTCTGTATTTCAAATTAAAACGTTTCCTTATTGGCCGATGGTAACATTAATAAGCATGATTCCGATTTTCAACTTCATACATTCAAAAATCGAAAAGTTAAAAATAGCAACCTGAATTTCCAATTACTTTAAACTTTTCCCTTTCGCTACATTCAAAGTATCATACATAACCAGCGTAAAAGAAAGTTAGATATGGCAATCATGCACCAGCGAGTGCTTTGCATGAACACCTGTCTGCCTTTTATCTTCTTCCGTACAAGTTGCTTCGCCTTTCCTCTGGCCTTTTAGAAGGTCGAATGGATTCTCTGCAGTAATTTCGCCAGTGTTACTCGAACCAATATTCCGCAATAACTCACTTCTCCCGCGGCGTGGACTGTAACGTCGGGCCGATATGCCGAAGTGCTTAGCCCGAACCAGAAGTTGAACCGAAATGAGTTTCAGTCGCGATCCCTGGTGGCAGGAAATGAGAGAGTGGTTCCATTCTCTCAACTTATAAAACCACAGGTGGGACACCTGCTATTGAAATATATTGTCCCCAGAAGTAGTAGTAGAGTAGTAAAAGTGATAATGAAAATGTAATAATAATAATAATAATATCGCTCTCTTCACGAAAACAGTCCAGTGAAGATCGAAGCTTTCCCTTGCCTCCTCCACACCCCTGGCCCTCCAGGTTTGCCACACTTCTTCTACGCTTCACAGTTGACACATTGCGCGTTGTACAGTCACGGACAGTACGTATGCGGTTGATTGTGCCTTCCCTGGTGTATTGTGTAAGGATTATTTCTTGCTTATTGGCAACACTATAGGTGAGTGACGTAATCTTTTCTGGATTGTTTCCGTGGCGTTAGCTTTAGTAATAATCAGTTTTATAACAACAATAACGGGCGATTTTCAAATGCCGTACAAATTTCACAAACAAAATTACTAATGTACTCGGAACCATTGATCGTTAGTTTTCTGTATACACTCGTATTATCCAACCTCGGAGCGCTCCGGAGTCGCTCCGGAGCGGAGTGGGCAAGTTCTTAGAATATCGCTCCTCGCTCCGGAGCGGAGCGTCACAAGGTATCGCTCCGCTCCGGAGCGGAGTGAACCGTTTCCTAAAATTTCGCTCCTCGCTCCGGAGCGGAGCGAGAAATTTTCCAACTTCCTCTGCTCCGATCCGGAGCGGAGCGTGTCAAGGTAGCGCTCCGCTCCGGAGCGGAGTGAACTATTTTCTAAAATTTCGCTCCTAGCTCTGGAGCGGAGCGAGAAATTTTCCGATTCCCGCTGCTCCGCTCCGGAGCGGAGCGGGATAAGACATCGCTCCGCTCCGGAGCGGAGCGAACCATTTCTTAGAATCTCGCTCCTCGCTCCGGAGCGTTGGCAACAGTCGGAGCGTTGATCCGCTCCGCTCCGAAACCCTGGTTTCAAGAGGCAACAAGAGACAAAGGGGAACGGCTACGAGGCTGGGCCTAAACATGTTGTTACAGATAAACTATCTCCACATACAACAGTTTCCGTGTTACCGCTATTTCCGAGGTAGTGTATGGGATTTTAAGGGTGGTCTCCGGCCGTTCGAGCGGCTAGAGACCACAATAGTGATTAAGAGTGATATCTGGCTGCTGTATGGCGGCTGGTGTCACGTAGTGGTTAAGGGTGGTCTCCGGCCGTTCGAGCGGCTAGAGACCACAATAGATATTAAGGGTGACATCCGGCTGCTGTATGGCGGCTGGTGTCACCGTAGTGGTTAAGGGTGGTCTCCGGCCGTTCGAGCGGCTAGAGACCACAATAGATATTAAGGGTGATCTCTGGCTGCTGTATGGCGGCCGGAGTCACAGTAGCTAGCAAACTACGGCCATTGTAGATAACCTCCAATTCCCGCTTTAGTTTAGCTCATAGCTTTTGGATTTCTTTTTTGTGTGTGTGCGTATGTGTGTGAGTGTGTTTGTGCATGTGTGCGTGCGTGGGCCTCTCTCGTCCCTTTCGGCACTTACTACGGAGGGTTGATCCCTAAGACCTTCTTCTGCTGCACCATCACTACGGCGTCCGGGAACGCTGGGGGGCTCATTCCCACGGGGAGGGGGGATTCGGTGGGAAGGAGGGCGGAAGGCATGGAGGTACCCCACGTCCCCCTCCGACCTGGGCTCCCCCATTGTCCAGGATCTCCTCAGCAGTGTTGGCTTTCCCCTAGGGGAGATTGGAGGGCTCAAAGGGCTCCCGGGGGTCCTCAAAGGGGCCCAGGGGAGCTTTGAAAGAGCCCAAGGTGTCCAGAGGGCCGAATTGGATCTCAAAGGGTCCTGGAAGCCCTCAGAGCTCAGGGTGGGAGGTGTGGTTAGTCTGCCTCTTAGATAGTGGTACTCCAGTGTCCGCGGAAAAACAAAAAAAAAACACCTTAGGCAGCGATCTGCGTCAAATTTGGAGCCTGCGAAGATCAAGGGAAGCAGCATGAACAGGTAAGTCTTGTTGTTTTGTGGAATATTTATATCAAACGGGTATAAATTCAATAGAAGTAAAACAGCAGGTAGAAATGAAAGTAGTCTCATTGGTATTAATGTTAGTTGAGTTTTCAATAACATTCGATTCATTTATATTTTAGAGTAACATTGGTATTCACTACAACAATCACACAAAATAATCCTACTATGTATCTCTTCTATTTACCGAGCTTTGTAACCTTCACTTGGCACAATTAGAATTATATTCGGATACATAAAACACACATCACAGAACTATGTGTATACATATTACTGTTAACACGAACCAGCTTGGTCCCAGCTACAAAGGGTATACAGGCGATTCAAAGTAGGTATACAGTTACATTTCTTAATTTATCTCCATGAATAGAACATTCTGATATGAGCAGTTTGGCTAGATAGATAGAGATTCTTGTAATATAGTTTTAAATTGGTCGTTCCTAGTGTTGTAAATAATCACTGGAAATTTCTTAGAAACGAAAGGCTTGGGGCAAGAGTGATAAGCCACACTTCTGGCGAATTAATATGTCTTATTGCTTAATTCGTTCTTGATTTATCTAACACTATGATTGTTACAATAATTAAAATAATTTATTGGGGTATGAGAACTTGCCGGCTTTTTCAAAATCGATTTTCTCAAAGTGTGCGTTTCCCACAAACACCAATTAACCGTTTGTTTCTCAAGTTCAATGCAGGAGTACGAACAGTACTTGCTGCTACCTTTTCCGGAAATCGCGAAGTCGAGAACGAATAATGCAGTGGTGCCTTTGTCAATGCTGCTCTTATCCGGAACCTTTGGTAGGACGATTGTTTGTCGATTACTATAAATAGAGCTGATAGAGCAAAGTAACATACAGGAATGTATAACTAACAACCGTATACCTACTTTTGCAACCCCTGTATATTAGTTTCTGACCATAGAGCGTAAAAAAAAAGGTAAAGTGCTCCCCTGTGCATAGCACCACGCCATGAAGGCGTAAATGGGGTGTGGGGGTAACGCCCCACACTTTCTTGATCCGGTCGTGAGTGGGGGTGATGTGATCAGCATCACGCCCCTGACCGCCTTTACCTCCCAGGGTTTCCCCCAGGTATCCATGTTATTCGACGCTGGGTGGGCGCCGGAGCCGCTTCCATCGTTAGAAAAGTTCCCGGATTTGAACCGGCCGGGGATCGAACCCGGGACCTTTAGCATGGTAGTCAGACGCGTTACCGACTGAGCCACCGCGGCCACACTTAGAGGGACACGATTGTAATACCTCTGGACATTGTTCGCTCTATAACCATATTTCGTGATTAGAAGGTACTTCTTTAGGGTGCATTTCTCGTTACAGAACAAGCTGAAAATAATTTAATGTGTATTCAATTGTTATTCTTTCAGTGTCAAGACAGAACACCCACAGCAAGAAATCGTCCCGAAACTCTGGACTTTCAGCTCATCAGGTGCGGAAGGCGTACTCTTTGGAACAGCAAGCAATAAATACTTTAGAAAATATCAAAGTGTCTATGCTTTAGTCTCCACGTTTATCGCTTTAGACCACTGAACTCTATAACATGACAGCTCGGTTCGATCTTAATTGCCTTGAAAAAAATGTCCCATGAGTTATCTAGGATTTCCAGAGAAAAAGTGAAAAGTGAAGATCCATGAGTGAAACAAAACTGCAGCTACTGTAGAACTTATACAGAAGTTTTCTCGCGTGCTTATTTGCTAAAAGGCATCAATAATTTTAATTTAGCCATTAAATGTAAGTGTGTATTGGTTACCAACGATTATATCTCAAGTAATATTTCCACAAATTAAATGTGTGAATATTCCAACTCGGCGTATGGAATTAAAATCGTCTAAATATCCAATTTTATCTGTAAGTATCCTCGTTTAATGAAGTATTTTTAACGGTTCCTTGTAAGTTTAAATTTCGTTACCTAAAATTTTATAATCGTGACATATCTTTCTGAAGAAAGTTCTTGTTCTTTGTTTCCAGCACCACTTTTTTGTTTCCACTCTTGATCACTTTTCCAAACATTTCTCTTGTGTAACTAGCGATCGAATATTTCAATGCATAATTCATCTTTATAATACTAAAAGCAACATAACTAATGGAGTGTAATTTCAAATCTCATAAGGAATAAACAGTTCTCAAGCCACGACAGGTTATTGAAACTTCAAATTGAAGGAAAAATTGGAATAAAGCAATGATGTGCCGTGTACAATATTAATAATCATAAAATGTTCAAGTAAAGGGCATTGCTTTGCAAAATTGTAAATTGTTGACGTTGGCGACATATGACGTTTGAAATCTTGTTAAATGTTAATCTTTGGAGTTACGTTACTTATAAGGGTTTACGAAAGTAAAATTTAAATTCATTTGATCAAATACTTGGAAGCCTGTTATTTATGACAAAAATCTGGGTTCGTTTGTTTCTTTTCAGCCATTTCAATTGTCTTGACACATTTAGTTGAAGTCTAGCGTATCTCGTTCCAGTAAGTCATGCAACTTCGACATAGATTTGTGTCTAGAATATGGAGACATTTTCGATAAAAATATCTTCCGCCAATGGAGGATGTAATTAAATATCGTAAATGAAACACATGTAATTAACAATTTCAAGAGTATGATCCAGAAAGGAAATTATGACACGAAAATAGTCCAAAATAATGAAAATAGGGGTCAAATTAACCAGATCGCCAATATTTGAAGTACTTTGTACAATTAAATCAACTTCGCCTCCCAGATGATTGAACCAGAACAAGAGCGTACAAATACCCAGAAAATGAATTTTCATCATCAAATGGCGTACACGAGAGAGAGGCTGGTGGGTGTATTGTGAACAGAGTTGCCAAACCTTATCCGCATGAAGAAATAACTAAGCTGAATCTTAAATGCAGCTAAAATGAATTTTAAGGAGCCAGAGTTTGGAAAGCCCGGTAAACTGCCTCTTAGAGTAATTTTAGGTATCAAGTAGGGGAAGGGGAAGTTTACCATAAACTTTAAAGTAAAGACAATTTGATATTCGTTTTCATCATTTGGATTGGCCACGCCTCTCGATAATCCACTTATGGCCTCATGAAATCAGAAATAAAGTATCCCCGGGTATTATGTCATCTTCACATCAGCCACGGCGCCATAACACTGGCTGCGGCCCACATAGACCAACTTTTGCATAAATATAATACATTTTGCATGCGATATTGTGTTACTGGCTGTGTCGCCCCACCCACTTTTACTTCCCCACCTATTTTTGTATAGCGCAGTGGCTGACGTGAAGATGACAATATTGGTATCCGGTAACACTTTATTTTTTATTTAATACTAGCTGATTATCCTGCGTTGCCAGCGTGTTTAATGAATTCTAACTATAGTGTAAAATGTCACTAATTTTATTTGCAGGTATTTAAAAGTATAAGTACAGTATACAAATTATGAAGTAATATCATTTACAAATTAGCTATAATATAAATTTAACAACAATTGATGAACAACATTTTTATTCCACCTCCAGGAGCAAGAATAAATAAATTAAACGGCATTGGGAGTGTCCCTATTCATCTTATCGACTCCGAAAAATATGGACTCAACACTAATATCGGTCGTTTTTGATTATTTTTACATGTCACCCCCTATCCACACCCACCCCTAGGGGTGCCAGGGGTGTCTTGGAGTTGAACGGCATTGAGAGAGTCACTTTTCATTCTAGCGACCCCGAAAACTGTGGATTCTACATTAATATCGGTCGTTTTAGATTATTTTTACATATCACCCTATTCCCACCACAATCCCTAGGGTCCAGAGGTGTCTTGTAGTTAAACGGCATTGGGAGTCTTACTATTCATCTTAGCGACCCCGAAAACTATGGATTCCACACTAATATGGGTCGTATTACATGTCAATCTCTTCCCACCCCACCCCTAGTGGGGCTAGTGGTACTTTGGAGTTGAACGGCATTGTGAGTGTCCTTATTCAACTTAGCGACCCCGAAAACTATTCATTCCACACTAATATAGGTCGTTTTACATGTCAGCCCCTTCTCACCCCCACCCCTAGGGGTCCCAGAGGTACTTTGGAGTTGAACGGCATTGTGAGTGTCCTTATTCAACTTAGCGACCCCGAAAACTATTCATTCCACACTAATATCGGTCGTTTTACATGTCACCCCCTTCTCACCTCCACCCCTGGGGGTGACAGGGGTGTCTTGGAGTTGAACTGCATTGGGAGTCTCAATCTTTATCTTAGCCACCAAGAAAACTAATGATTCCTCACTAATATCGGTCGTTTTCGATTATTTTTAGAAGTCACTTCCTTCCCACCCCCACCCCTAGGGGTGCTAGATGTGTCTTGGAGTTGAACAGCATTGAAAGTGTCACTCTTCATCTTAGCGACCCCGAAAACTATGGATTCCACACTAATATCGGTCGTTTAGGATTATTTTTACATGTCACCTCATTCCTACCCCCACCCCTAGGGTGCCAGGGGTGTCCTGGAGTTGAACGGTATTGGGAGTGTCCGTATTCATCTTAGCGACGCTAAAAACTGTGGATTCCACACTAATATCGGTCGTTTTCGATTATTTTTACATGCCACCCCTTCCCTTCCCCACCCGTAGGAGTGTCAGGGGTATCTCATCCCCACAGTATTTCTTTCCAGATTTTAAGTCATATGTGTACCAAGTCTGGTCATCGTAAATGTCACATATTAGCTTAGCGACTCCAAAAACGATGGATTAGGTACTAATCTTGGTCAATTTTGACATTTTAATTTTCACCCTCTCTCACCCCCTATCCAGATAGGTGATGAACTTGAAATGGAACGGCATTTGGAGCGTCACTATTCATCTTAGAGACCCTTTAAAACTGTAAAAAAAAAAAAAAAAGTAAAGTGTTCCCCTGTGCATAGCACCATGCGATGAAGGCATATAGGGGGTGTGGGGGTAACGCTCCACACTTTCTTGATCCGGTCATGAGTGGGGTGATGTGATCAGCATCACGCCCCTGACCGCCTTTACCCCCCAGGGTTTCCCCCAGGTACCCATGTTATTCGACGCTGGGTGGACGCCGAGGCCGCTTCCATCGTTAGAAAAGTTCCCGGATTTGAACCGGCCGGGGATCGAACCCGGGACCTTTAGCATGGTAGTCAGGCGCGTTACCGACTGAGCCACCGCGGCCCGAAAACTGTGGATTCCACAATAATATCGGTCGTTTTCGATTATTTTGACATGTCACCGCCTCCCCACCCCACCCCCGGGGAGGGGGGGCAGGAGTGTCTCATCCCCACAGTATTTCTTTCGAGATTGCAAGTGATAATGTTCCATGTTTGGTTGAAATCGCTCCAGGCATTCGAGAGTTATCCCGGAACAAACATACACAGATACCAGGAGCGTATATTCCAGGCTAGCTATTTTATCTTGGAAGCCTGAAGCCTAAAAAGTTCAATAATGAAGAAAAATCAATTTCGAGGGTCACTATTTATATTTTGAGCCTACCAATGAAAAAACAGGAATTGGCATTGAAAACTGCTTTATTGTTTTTCGAAGTATTCTCCTTTATGGTCAATACACTTTTGCATTCGTTCGAACCATTTGTCAAAGCAGTTTTTCCAATCTTCTTGAGACACCTCCATAATATGGATTTTGAACGCATCAACGGCATCTTCCGCCGACGAAAATCGTTGTCCACGCAATTTATTCTTGACATTCGGGAACAAGAAGTAGTCATTGGGTGCCAAATCAGGACTGTACGGCGGATGACCCATCAATTCGATTTTTTGACTGTTCATAAAGTCGGTTGTTAGACGAGATGTGTGACAGCTGGCATTGTCTTGATGAAGAATGATCCGACGGCGTTTGTTTGTTTTCCGTATTTGACCGAAGACCTCTGGCAAACAAATTGTTGCGTACCATTCAGAGTTGACCGTTCTACGTTCCTCTAAAGGCACAGTTGCCACATGACCAGTTTTCCCGAAAAAACGGGCGACCATTTGTTTCGATGTGCTTCGAGTGCGAACAACTTTTGATGGATTGGGTTCATCTTGAAACACCCATACAGTCGACTGCTGTTTACGTTCAGGCTCATATGCATATATCCATGATTCGTCACCTGTTACAATCTTATATACGTCTTTTGAAGCACCACGATTGTATTTATTGAGCATTAGTTTGCACCAATTGACGCGAGCGTCCATTTGAGTTTTTGTCAAATTGTGTGGGATCCAACGAGAACATACCTTTCTCACAGCTAAATGATCATGTAATATTTTATACATCCTGGTGGAACTAATGCCTATGGTTGCCTCAATTTCACAGTATGTCACATGACGATCTTGCAGTATTAGGTTTTAATCCTCATGCAAATTCTCTCGGAGTATCGACCAGGTGAGTTGTGGAAATGATTCCAAGCTTTCGAGAGCTAACGTCACTCGCATAGAGATAATCTTTTTGTCAGTTATTGAATTATTCACCTGCGAAAACGAGAAGACTCAAAACTGAAGTAGTGTTATCCTTGGTATAAACCAGTGTTCAAAGTAGAAATTCCTGGCTGTAAGAATCCTTGGTCGAATTTGGGGATAAGAAAGGGATTTGATTATTGTTGTTTTAAGTTCATTTTGTGCACAGAAAGACTAATCGGGACTGCACCTACAGTTTGTTTAAAGTGGGATCCGAACCACTGTGCCTCCACCGGGTATCAAACCCAGGATCTACTTGATTACAAGGCGACGGCGTTACCACTACTCCATCGGGGAGGCAGGATTAATATGGAGACAATTCAGCAGGTGGGAGGATGCTTACGCAAATTATATTAGTTCGGGGAAGAGGGGGTGCTTTATGAAAATTTTCAGAACTGAGAGATATCATCCTCTCGTGTCCCCCCCCCCCCCCAACTTCGAGGACTGGTACTACCGAAATGTAATGGATGAAATATGTTATCGTTGATATTTTAATATTTAACATATCCTTCTTCCACCCGAAGAACTACGAGGTGCACACCAAAAGTACGTGCCGTTTTGTTCTGAAGTCAACATTTCTTCTCTTTTCAAGAAAATAACTATGGCATCGGAGACTTCCATCCTTCGTCTTCAAGCAGTGTCAGTTTTGTGTGCTAGGTGGCAGTAGTTGAGTAACAGTGCCTGAAGGAGTAAGACGTGTTTCTGATACTGCCTGGGGAAATGGAATTTCCACTTGAAGAGCAACGGGTAATTGTGAAATTTCTTACCGCAGCTGGACGTTGTGCAGCCGATATTCATCGCCAACTGGAGGCCGTGTGTGGTGATAGTGCTCTTGCAGAAAACACTGTTAGGAAGTGGGTGCGTGAGTTCAAAGATGGTAGAACAAGTGTGAAGGACGAGCAGAGGTCTGGTGTCCGAAAACAGCATCAACTGATGCTAACATTGACCGTGTTGAACATTTTATCATGGAAGATAGGCGTGTCACCATGCAGGAGATATGTGATACCCTGGGGCTACAGAATTTTTGCCGAAATTGACTATGAAACGACCACAAATGGCTAATGGCAATTTCATTCTCCACATGGACAATGCACCGCCACATCGTTCTAATGTTGTGACCTCATTCTTGGCTGACCACGGTATTGAACTTCTGACACACCCACCATACTCACCAGATTTAGTCCCGAGTGACTTCTGGTTGTTCCCAAACCTCAAGAATTCTCTTCGTGGACGCCATTTTGACAATAGATCATCCCTGGGAAGTGCTGTTTTCCAGTATCTAAAACATACCTCCAAATATGACTATGCCACATGCTACACAAAATGGACTGAGCGATGGCAACTATGTATCAATAAAGAGGGAGAGTTTGTTGAAAAATAAACACAGGTTATTTCATTGTATTTAATTTTTCTTGAAAATTAGAACGAAACGGCACGTACTTTTGGTGTACACCACGTATATCTGGGGATGACTACCGTAATAAAAACCTGTGCTCGACTACCAGTGAATAATATTTAACTTTTTTTACTATTGTTCAGAAACACAGACATGGCAATCTGCAGGATTTATCCAAAGAGGTGCAAGAAAAGTGTTTTTTCCATGGGGGAACTATGCATCTTCCACCTATAATAGTGTTGCCTCTTCAAAAAACACGCATCATGCTCCTACAAAGCCCTTACAAACCTTAACATAATTCAATGTAACTGAAATTAAATTGTATGTGTGAAATATATACTTAAAGTATATGTCATTCGTTTTCCAGAGGGTACCATGCTCCCTTTCCTCCCCCTCCGGACGTCCGTGGTAACATTTATATTTTAGAAATATACATGGGGTTCAATTTAAATTTACGTGTCATCGGATAAGACATCATTTAGTAAACAACAAGTAGTGTTTAGTAGGCTAAGTGACGAAGGTAGGGATTCTGGGTAGTGCCGGATCTACAAGCCGCAAAACCCCGCAGTGCGGGGGGGAGGGGGGCGTAGCCAAGTAAGGGTTTAGGGGGCCCTCAGCCATCGACATAGTAGAGGGTTCGTATATGCGTATGTAAAAAATAAACAGTTACTAAGGGGTACAGAAACGAATACAATATAGGTAAAGTGTGCATATAAGCAACATGCCATGAAGGCACATGTAGGGTATGTGGGGGTAGATCCCCACATAATTTTGATATCGGACATCTTGGAGGTGATGTAATCAACACTATGCTCCAGCCACCTTTTTGAGGCTGGTTGGGCCATGAGTCGATTTATGCGGAGACAAAGCCGGAAAAATTCCAACCTAAGATCACCAACCCCAGGTCTTCCGCGTGGCAGTCAGGCTAGAATTTCACGAGAAATGCAGTGGTGAAGGTTTCTTCAGTATATCTTTAATCAGGAAAAAGTTATGACTGCATGATTGTAACAAATGTATCATTTTCCAAGTGTGAGAAAACATTGTTATATATATATATATATATATATATATATATATATATATATATATATATATATATATATCACATCGCAACGGGCGCAGAAACCTTTGGGGGGCAGGGTACCAGGGCACTTATAAGGGTCCCAATGTAAAACTTTCAACATGTTACATAACTTTTGCACACGGAAACTTCGCACACAGCAGGCCGGACATTACGTAGGATTCTGCTCTGAAATGGGCAAAATCAATAATATGGAACACTGAATTCTTGTGTTTAGTCCACTTTATGCACAGAAAGGCTAATCGGGACTTGACCTACAGTTTAAAGTGGAATCCGAACCCGGGACCCCCAATAATATGGAGGCCTCTCTGGTAGGGTAGTGGTAACGTCGTCGCCTTGTAATCACGGTGGAGGCACATGCCACAGTGGTTCGGATCATACTTTAAACTGTAATTCCAGTCCCGATTAGCCTTTCTGTACATAAAGTGGACACAATCAATTCAATAATGTGGAACTATCACTCAGTTTGAGTGTCTTTCTTGTGCTTGTGCATCTACTATTTCAGTATTTCCTTTTTGAAACCAACAATGATTAAGGAAAAGGCATGGTATATTATGAATGAATATGTGCGAGAATAGAGGAAAAAGCAGAGGATATTGTAGTCCTCATCAGGCGCGGTTGGCCCTATAGCGCACAGGATCAGTGAACCCCCAGTAATATACGATAATCACCTCGAGAATGAACAATAAACAATGTCTTTACATTTTCACATTATTTCGCTAAAAATTCTACACAATAAGTCATGTATTTGTGCCCGTAATACGGTGAACTCTTTTGCTGAAAAGAAGAAACCGCGATTCGGCCGCCCTGATACAGACCCTCAGTTGAACCCCCACAGGACAGCTCGTGCCATTGTGAAAGCTTCGTGCGGGAGCAGAAGCTCGAGGAGGGTATAGGACAAAATACATGGAAGATGAGATTTGCAGAACCTATGTTCAACCCAACGGTCATGCGCAGTTCGTTCTCTCGCAGAAGGCGCGGGACAAGGCTCCGATCTCGCTGCTTCCTCCCTTCCAGTGTTGCTGTGTGCGGTTCAAGTTTGAAGCGCACACATTACATATTCAATATTCTCTTTGTATCATTTTTGTACTGAACTTCTTGGAATAAATGCAAAATTGTGGCAGAGATGGATGAGTGGAAACAAATAAAAGCTGGAATTAGATGCGATGAATTAAAATAAAGGAGATACATTACCAAAATAGCTCGTGCATGCATTCAGAGGTTTTTCCTTAAAGGTGGAAACACTTCGGGTTCGCGAAAGAGAAAGAATGGCGCGAAGACGTGACTCGCTGTCGCTCGGTGTCAATGTCTCAAGTTTGTTAGTTTTTGAAGTGCTTGGATACTTGTTGGAAAGTATTAAGTGATGCTGCGAGTGAAGCGAGGGATGGACTTTACCTAGGTTATGTCACATGATGCAGTGTAGGCGTTGCTGTCCGCGCAGGTAAGAAATGACCGATAGAAATGCACGTAATTAACGTAAACGAACTTCCTTGTGCACTGAAAAAAAGCGTGTGCTGGTCCACCAGCCCCAAATTTGAACAACCTGTCGCGTATAAATGAAAGGGTCTCAGGTTCGATTTCTAGTATGCGCATGCCATTAGTTGCCATTTCCCTTTAACAAATGTAGGACCAGTTCTGATTAGTCGGCATGGACGTCCGGAAGGGGAAAAGGGGGCAGCCCCCCATGGAAATTGAATGTAAACCAAAAATTATATATTACACATAAAGGCACAATTTATTGTAGTTTCAGCCAGGCCCGTAGCTAGAGGGGGGCAGGAGGGCAACTGCCCCCCCTGAGACCCTGCCTTGCCCCCCCTATGAAAATATAGAACACATTCTTATCCGGAATTCTCACTATTCTTATATCCTATATTGCTCTAACAACACAACAAAGACACTCATTGATTTGGTTATTTATTAAGGAAGGTGTGTTGGATTCTGTACTGTCATAACAGAATTGGGAAAAAATCCCTTTCAAGATCCAGATTTCTGAGAATGATTTCCAGATTTTCAGTATCTAGAACAGTTGGGAAATTCTGAATGGTCTTGTATTATTAAGGGTGCGTAATGTGCTTGGATGTGTTTTCTTGGATTTCTATGAAGTTTGAAATGCTCATTTTGTTTTGTTTCTCACATATACCTTTTGGTAATAGTGATGCATGTGGTAGGGAGAGAGAGAGTGGATATTTGATTTTTCTTACTTAACGCCTCTGTTATGCCACTTCTAGTTAATCGCGACGATGGAACGAATGATGATATGAAATTGATTTAGGGACACTCACAAACAACACCCATGCCCAGGCTGGGGTTTGCACAGCTACCCCTGCCATCGCACTGCGTTGTGTGATATGGGTTACACCAGGTATCTTTTGGAGTGTAAATAGAAAAGTTTCTAGGAAGGTTTTGCAATACACCTTTCATTTTCAAAATCTTTGAAAATACTTTCCACCACTTCTTCATTCTTCAAAACCATTCGTCGAACCAACTCTTCCATATTTCCTCAGGGAAGTGGGTACACTCGTCATCCCACACCCTTAGAAGCTTCTTTTCATTGGAAAACCTATTCCTTTTAGCCTGTTATCGACGTGAGGAAACAGTGGAGCGGTGCTCAGGAGCGTTGTCATGGTGGTAAAACTAAGCGTCTGCCTTTGAGCGTGGACGAGTGTTTTTGATAGCTTGAACTACTCTGGGCAGGCACTCCTCGGTGTACCACTTCGCGGTGACGGTCTTTTGTGTTAATAGCACCACATGCTCCACAACTCCCCTTACAGTTACTGATCGAGATTCTTGCACAGACACGAGCGTGTTTTCATAATCGAAAACCCATCTTTTTTCTGAGGTAAAGCCAGGTTTCATCGCCTGGTAAGATGCTGTTGACGTAGCGAGATGTTACATTTTCCTCAACACACTTCAACTTGTCACAACGTGCGACCTTCTGTTGCACCATATTGCAAAATTTTACTAGTACACTTTGTATTAATTTCCAAGCTTGTAAATTATTTCTCTTATTTAAACGCATCAAATATGATAAAGCAACATAGGTGTGTGTTATGATAAATGCATTTTATAAAGGAAAGGGTAAGTGTTGACTTACTGTTGGAATGCTATCATTTCCATAGTATTCTATTGCTTTTAGAATTTTAAGCGGCAGTAAAAAAAAATGACATTTGAAACCGTGAAGCTAATTGGGATTGCATACATTAAGAATAGCAGATGATGCCATTTTTCGATGGCTTATATTGTAGCATCGAAACAAGAACTGGACAAGCAAATGTAAGAAAAGTTGTTCGCCTTGATGTCCTCTACACACTGTGAAAATTGCCCTGCGTATATATGTTCAAGAAAATGACGCTGTGTTGCCAGAGGCCCCGGGTTCGAATCCCGGTTTGGACATGGATGTGTGTGTTTGCCCAAAAATGGGAAAAACAGAAAATGTAGTAAGAAATGGCAACCTGAGAAAAAGTTAATAACAGGGCATACTACCGATTAGGGGTATTCCATTAAAATTTTTAAAAAAAGTCGGTACAGCGTTTGAATGCCACGTGGGTGGCATTCAATTCCTGGGGTGGGTGATCTAAGATCGAAATTTTTCCGGTCTTGTCCCACATAAAACAGCTCCGGGGCTCATCCAGCCTCAAATAAATGGGTACCTGGGGAGTAAAGGCTGCCGGAGCATGGTGCTGATCACATCGCCTTCAATTTGGCCGATGTCGCGAATGTGTGGGGATCTATCCCCACATCCCCTAAATGTGTCTTCATGGCACGGTGCTATATACAGGAAACTTTGCCTTTTTATAAACCTAATTTTTTGCCAAAACATTCTGTCAACTCTTCTGCTGTGGAATGGATTTTCCTAATTTTACTCATCTTAAGCCATTCTGTAACTCACAGAAATCAGTTTCAGTATAAAAAAAACTCTGATATTTGGGGTTTGTACACTTTGGTGGTGACAGGAACCATGAGACCTTAACGCAGGAAGGAGTAAGGTGAAGGAGGCCCCTTATACACTGTATAGTTGATTTCATATTATAGTCATTAAGAAACATATTTTTCCTAATGTAAAGAGCATACAAGATTCCCCTGTATGCAACTTAATATGAAATGACACCGTAAGCCAAGAAGTCATTGATCAATCAAGGGGTTCCCATTTGTTTGTCGGGTGTCAAAAAAATGTGTTTTCAACAATAAAATAATACAATTCACACAATATTTTGCAAATTGGTTAATGTAACCAGTAAGCCAACATTTTCTGTAGTGATGTAAGAGTCTCCCCTTTGAAGCAAATAGGATCCGTGGTAGTCCTAAGAGACCCATGTTTTAATGTACAAAAAACGTAACAGACGTTGTACGTTACAAATTTTTACAGTATTCATCAAAGTGTAGCTAATATGTAACCATTATTATTAACTTTATTCGATTTTTATTGCTTATTGCTTATTGCTGTTATTGAATTCTTGTTCCTACGTACAAATCTTGCATACTGGAAACTAGAGGGAAACATTATGAAGCACGTCTTAATCGTCTATTAACATTATCGACCTGCAATCTAGTTGCCTCAGACTCGATTTTCGGTGGCAGCACATTTAAATTTAAAGTAGATACAGTCCGGATTAGCCTATTTATCTTACATTTTATTGACATTTAATGTTGTTCGAATTTTTTTTGTTCGTTGGAGTTTCGCGATATCATCCCTTTCCGGTTAGTAATTGCTTTGTGTGTGTGTGGGGGGGGGGGGCAACATGTCCTACTGTGTACCTCACTATATCTGCCAATGCGACACAATATATTAAAAATTTGCCCCCTCAAGAATTGACTTTGCCCCCCCTACTAAGAATTCCTGGCTACGGGCCTGGTTTCAGCCCTAAATTTATTCGCACACCCCTAATACAAAACCTTATACTCCCATATAAAAAAAAATTCTGGACAAATCTTTTAAGCCCGCCCCCCATCCTTTTGTTAGGCGAAGGAAGTTTATTTTGCGGAAACTGAATATATGTCACATGACTTCAGTGAACCCCCGGGTAAATAATGCACGAGCCGCGCCTGGTCCTCATGCTCTTCAATGAGCCAGTCCCATTGCAAAATAGTAGAACCTGTTTCGCATGACCAATTGTACCAACCCACCCTGTAGGCCCTTGTATGTGACTTTGTCAACATGACATCAAGAATTACACACATACACATAATAATAATAATAATAATAATAATAATAATAATAATAATAATAATAATAATTCCTTTATTTAGCGGGCGAGGTTCAGCCGTGGGCTGCTCTGCCACCTAACCCTTGTCATGAGCTACATAAGAAAATATAAGTATATATAATATAATAATATATGAGTACAGATGGAAAGATTGATTACAATAAAGAGACATAAAAAAATCACATTACCTACAATTACGAATATTCTCATTTGAGTAATATTAGCCATAGGATAATATAAATGTGAAATAACAAGAAAATATTAAAAAAAAAGAAAATACAAATGTGAAAAGAAAAATATAAATGTAAATATTAACATAAGGTTGCATTTAAGTAAATAATAATAATAATGATAATAATAATAATTTGAAGATATTAATAAAATTCCAATAGTTACAGTTATAGAATGTGAGTGTTTTGTCGTTTGTTGAGTGCCAGTTCACTTCTAGTATGTGCTGCTGTTCTGCTGCTGTTCCTGTAGAAGCATTTCTTTCAATTTAATTTTGAAACTCTTATTGAGTTTTATGGATTTAACATTTGTTGGTAGTGCATTCCATGCTTTCGGGGCTGATATAGAAAAGGATGAGGTATATAGCGTAGTCGAATGGTGAGGAATGTCAAGTTCGTTGTGACGACGTGTCACGTGTCTGTGAATTGTGTTGCGATTACATAATTTTTCAAGTAAGTACGCGGGTTTACGTTCAGTTTGCAGAGGGGGGCCTTTGCTTTTTTTGGCGGGGGGGGGGGGGCAAGATTTGTAGATCCGGCACTGATTCTGGGTTCAAATGCAGGGTAAAACGTTCCTATATCTTATCTTTGAGAAATAGAGAAGAAAATACCAACGCGACGGTGAAAATACAGAACTATAACAATATTCAAACATTTACAAGGAACAATGCAACTTTGCGTGCTAACTTGAAGCACAGGAAAAAGCTACTAAATTAGCTACAGGTTTTATGCCGCGCCATCCACTCATACCCATGTTTTTTCATTCCCTCTTTTACTGACTCTGTGGACAAAGGACTGCCAGTCCTTTGAAGCCGTAAATAAGGTTTTCAAACCTTCCCCGAAAGACTTTATTAACAGAAAATGAACCCCCCTATGTACTTCCTACCCTCTGGCTGCGACATTTGTTCACCACATGACATCTGCTGAAACTGAAATACATGCAAGGTGATCGACCAGGAAAACTCGCAGAATTTTTTTCATTAATTATTAGGAAAGACATGACATGTTCACCTTTAGTGAGTCTGTTGGTCCGTTTCAAGTTCGGGAGAATGGTAGATGTAAAGTTTCCCGAGTCGGATATTTTGTTTACGTTGAGAGATTTAGCCACGCCTCTTCATCGTTGCCAACGCGATAAATAACATTTCCCTACAGACTGTAATCCTGTAATCACCACCGACAAATAAACATCGGTTGTAATGACAGTAATATAACAAGGAATATTAGAAAGAATGCCTGTGACATGATTTCCTAATATTTTTGATGATAAATTGTTTTCTTTCTGTTATTTTATTATCTGTTGCCCAACGATATTGTGATACGACATGTTGGCAACTCTGGGTGTAGATGTAGGAGTAGGGAGATTCCAAGTAGTGATGGGAAAAGTCGTTCCTTTTGCGGATTCGACTCCTTTCGTTCCGCTCACCTAAAGGAATCGATTCCTCCAACTCGTTCCTTCGTTCCTTTCGTTCCACTGCAAGTCGGTCCGACTCCGGCTGTCTCGTTCCAGTTCCACCATGATTTCGTTCACTCGTTCCTTTTCGGAATCATGATTCCTGGAATCATTTCCTCTCGTTCCGAGGAACGAGGCTCATGTTTCGTTCCTCCTTGCCAGGAGAGGAGGTGGGGGAAATTGAAAATAATGTAGGATGGAGTTTTGTGGACCTGGTAATATGTGTGTGTGTGTTAATTACACGCGGCTAAAGGGTGGGCCCATTCAATGATATTTTGCAGCGTTTTACACTTCGCGGGTGCACTGCTAAACAATGTGAAATTACAAGTACTTTACTTTGAAAGGAGAAAATTATCATCATGCATTTTTTCCCCATTTATTACTGATATTAGCTATAACAAATTGTAATCACACTAAAAGCGATGGAAATAAAGCTAAGAAAAATATGCCATGTGGTAAAACAAAATCTCTCAAAAATGCCGATTGTGTGTAATTGATTCGACGTAAATATATCAATATCGTTTTTTTTTTTAGAAATATACGTTTCTTTTATGTCGACAACAGGAATGGTTCATAACTGATATTTTCTTTTTACCTTGTATATATTCTTGATAAAGGTTGTGTAATGGGAGGGAAAGGGGGAGAAAAATGAACCACCGAATGTACTTAATAAATTAAATTGTCATGGATGCCAAATGATTACTGCGCTCTTCTCTCAATGTAAATGTATTTTTATTAACTTCAAATACATAGTTACGTCCCTTTCTTTTTAGAATTCGATGTTCTTATGATTCAGATTTCAGCGAACATTTGATTTTACGAAGTGCAGGTGTATCTCAAACACACCCGCACCCTTGCCTCTCTCCAGGATGTTTGGTCGGAACGAAACCTCGGAACGATTCGTTCCGACTCCAAATTCTCGTTCCGATTCCAAAACTCGTACCAAGGCTCACTGACTAGTCCTTCAAACGTACAGTCCGCCTATTGGGGAGCTTGGAGCGAGTTAAAAACTGTTGTAACGCCCTCCATTATATTTGGCTTCCTGGTTGGTTCCTTCTGACCTCAATAGCGGGTGAAGGAGGGAGAGGAGTTTAACCGCGATGAACCCAGCAGGAAACTTTCCTAAAAACGGGAAATGTTGGAGCCAAGGAAGGGAAAAGGGTGAAACGTCTAAAATGTGCAAGAAACGGTAGAATTAGATGTCTTGCATTAAATAATACTTATCTTTTATAAACACCTGAAATGTATTTTCTTTCAGTTCGAACTCAGTTGATCGCAGTTAATCGTGATTGAGTTAAAAAGTGTAACAACATTCAAGTAAAGCCGGAGCCTGTGGCTGAGTGGTTAGCACATCGCGCTGCGACGCCAAGGGTCCCGGGTTCGAATCCCGCTCGGACTTGGTTGTTTGTGAATGTCCATTCATCAATTTCATCACTCATCCCCATCTTCGCAAATTAGCCAGGAGCAGGGGCGGCGCCAGATGTTTTCGACCGGGTGGGCTGAAGCTCCTTATTGATAGATTAGGGTGGGCAGTATAAATGTAAGACCATATATAGTATATATGTGTATGTAACACGTATGTATCCCCCTCTCTCTTACACTCCCGAGTCTCCTCTTACTTATTTTCCCTTTCCTTTTCTTGTTTTCCTCTTTATTCTTTTCTAATCTGTTCTCGCAACTTGTTCCATTTCCTTTCGCTTTGTCTCTGATGGACACAATTATTTCAAGGAAGTGTTTACCCATGTGCAGCCATACATTCTAATCAGTCGCATTCTTTTATGCATGTTAATACAGTGAAATAAATGTGAATTTGGTTTAAGCTTGGCACATACTTGATTTTATATATTCGGCGACAATGATAGAAAGTGCGATGGTAGACAATCCTGAAGTTTAATTTAAATGCATGTTCCTGAGCATAGTATTTTCGTCGTATAAGTTTTTGACTGAAAGAGTTTTCTTACTCCTTGGGGGTCACTTTTCTTAGCTTACAAGGTTTGTACAACTGACAAATCTATCTGAATGTTTGTACTAGCGACGATTGGGTGTCAACATTTGAGGGGCAAGGACAACATACTTTTTCTTGGTAGAAAAGGTTTAGCATAAAGAGGCCATAGTGCGGGGGCAAAAAGTGGCAAAATGTGGCGGGGGAATTGCATCCCCCACTTCCCGGTCCTTCTAAATGAACGTCTTATTAGGAATGATTATAAAACACACACGGAAAACAAATTCTTTGTTCATTTTCCGTGAAGTATTCCTAAGCTAATGAAAGGCTATTTTTACAAAATATCACTCATAAGTAATAAACAAGTAAGATTGAAAAATCTGTTCAGAATTGAAGAGATTATTAGCTAGTTGCTATTCGTTTTCTGATCTGTCATGTTACTAATGCGGGAGAAGCAATACACGTATGGTTACATGAACATATTTTTTGAGGTAACAAAATGATTTAGGACACAAGGAATTCACCAAAGTTGATCACCGTACCAGGCATAATTCATCTATTTTTCATAGATGACTTGGGTTGTATGGTGTGACCATTTCGAATACACTAGAATGTCAACCTGTACCCTATGAGGGTTTGCATTTTGAGTGTCAGCATGTGTTTGTTTTCACCCCTTGGTTACTTTCATCTAATCACCATTGAACCTTATTGTCGTCATTATCAAAATTAGCAGAAAAATGACTTTAAATAAAACAAATCAACCACAACTTACTCTTCCAAAAATGGAGTTTCATTAGCCCATAGCTCTTAGAAAGTTGAGATGGTAGTTTCAATTGCACAGCGTTTCATTAGTGGATCAAGGCAGCTAATTCCGTGAACAATGACGTTTTCCGAAAGTCTCAAATATTTGTCTCAGGCAATCACCCTCTTAAAATGGACGCATCTTCTGTGGTGATAAAATGCCACGTTTGGTGCAAGTTCTTTCTGTATATTTTTCCCCAATGACATAACGCTGTCGCATTATAATGAAGAAGTCCTGTGTTCGACTCCCCCCCTCCTCTGGTGGAAGCACAATGCACACTGGTTCGGACTACACGGTAAACTGTAGGTTTAGTCTCGATTAGCCTATCTGAGCATAAAAGTGGGCTTAAAATCAAACTAACAAAATCGTCTTCTGGATACTTCGTGACATAACTTTTTCTTTACTTCCGCTGCGTGTACAGATTCTGTTGATATTTTCGGTTGATTAATGTGGCCAAATTTATGTGTGGGACGAGGATTTCTAAATAGGATAAGCCACTCATTAGTAGATAATTGAATAATTCTGTAGCTTTTTCAATACATAACTGGTTTATTAAAATTTATTCACTTCAGTATTGTAGTGATTATTGTGATTCCTTCTTATTAGTAGAATGAATATAAAGTTGATATTTCCCATAGCATATTGATATTTGAAGATAACAGGTATATAAAAATTGTAATGAAATAAGAAAAGGGACACTTCTGGAATTTCAATGCAGAGCTAATTAAAACTATATTATACTCTCTAGCATACTTAAACCCAAAGGTTTATCGCTGCAGCAACACAAGCCTTCAATCTGTCCCTGTTCGGGACAAAATCAATCCAATCTTTCCCATCCTTGCCGATTTATTTTAGGTCCATCTGAACGTTATCCCTCCATCCTTGTATTGGCCTTTCCACTGGTCTCATACCATCAGGTTTCCCAACAAGAATCCTGTAAACTATTCTATCCTCTGCCATTCGTGTCACATGGCCTGCCAATCTAAGTCTTCATGATTAAATTATTTTAATAATAATTAAAAAGTCGAAATAAACAATAGTGTTGCCGGAGGAAGTAAAGCTAAGATGATGTTTTTATTTGTTTACTTGGAGATTATTTTAACCATACCCAGGCTGGGATTTATATATGCATGTGGAGGCCCGGAGCTGCAGTCCTCAAGTTCAACCTAAATTCTGATCTAATCTTGATCTTACCCTGCATAATTTTGAGCCTCCTAAGCCTACTAGCTGCTTTTAATCATGGAAGTATTCATTTGATCACAGTTTTTGTTTCAATAGCTCTAGTAGTTGCTTTCAATTTCTAATGACAAGATTGGCTTTTTATGGGTTGATAATATGTGAACATTTCTAGCATAGATAATATTCACAAGTAAAATATCGAACCATTCATATCTCCAAGTATATTTACTTATTGAATTTGATTGGGTGGGCAATCGGGTGGGCACAGGAATTTTTGGGTGGGCGCTCGCCCACCCGTGCCCACCCCTGTCGCCGTCCCTGGCCAGGAGGCACAAAACGCAAAGTAAAATAAACTAAATCAATCAATCAACAATCAACATTCAAGTAAAAATATTAATTAACAATAACGACTCAAATAAAACAGATTTTGTCCAACATGAAGAAAATAAATTAAGTACATACTCAATGATTTATCCACCTCTACATATCACGGCTATATTTTTTTCGCAACAGACCCCCTTTAAATGTATTCACAATCATTTAATTTGGTAGCCGACTCCCGTGGCGGAGGGGTTAGCACTTCGCGCTAACACTAGGGGGTCCCGGGTTCGAATCCATGGATGTTTGTGAGTGTCCATTCATCACTCATCTCCATCTTCGCAAATTAGCCAAAAGTGGCACAAAAAGCGAAGTAAAATAAAGCAAATCAATCAGTCTGATTTGGTGTTAAATTTGCCTTCACATCATTTACACCCTCCTAGATTAGAAGTTCTGGATAAATCGTGAAAGTATGGATAATTTATTTTCTATTTTATTGTTGTATTTCTTGGTTGTGGAAGACCAGGAATTTTCAAGTCGAAAGGGAAATTTTTTGCTACACGGGAGGGAAATTTTTCTCCGAGCCAGGGAAGAATTTTGCAGAATTCACAATGTCCCTGCTGTTTAGCCCAGACCACTCGGAATGGGCAAAATACAACTTTCCTCCTACCCCCCCACCCTCCCCCTCTCCTCGGAGTGCCTTTTCAATGCTGAGGCAGATGGCGAGAAAGTAAGGGAACAAAAGGACAAGAGAAGCCGCTTGTAGAAGTTTCTCGCATGTGTTGACAACGACGCAGGCGCAGTAGCTAAAAACAAAACCGGATTCGATTCCAGCTGACTTCCGGAATCGGAACGATTCGTTCACTTTCTGGTTTCGTTCCTTTGGAACGATTCGTTCCGGAACGACCCATCACTAATTCCAAGGGGAGATTCGTTCACTCACTTTCTGTTCGGGAACTTAAGATCTGTGCTTACCTCTATATTCCTTGGATAAAATAGAAGAACCGAACACGATCCCACATCATCAGTGTGATGAGTCACAGATAACTGTTTTGGGTACCTGTCTCCAGTTTTGCTACCGGTTACATTGTAATTTAGCGTCGTAGATTAGATAGAAAACAGTTATTCGGTAGGTATGTGTGTTAAGTGTATTCTTTCGATGTTTATTTAAATGGGTAACAGTATGGTATAGGGAAAACACATTTCTTCAAAGTTACAGGAGAAACTACTTACGGAACTGAGCTTCTGTAGACTTTTAAAAGCTCTTGGAAGTGTTTTCTCCCTTCGTTCAACTTATTTGGCCGGTAAGTCATGTATTTTTCGACATTAATGTCTCGCCGATGCACAAAAGCTCTTACGTTCAACTACATGAACCAAATATTCCGTGCTTTCAATTACGTACCCCCCGGTCATTGTTTCCACAGAGGTGTTTCCAAACTCGCCATTGTTTTGCCAGAACATGACAATTTTAACTATGTTTGCCTAACCTCACAGAACCTAACCTTACCTTGCGTGCATGGTTCGTGGGGCTATTTATGAATGGTTTGTGTATTTAAGATTGGTTTGTGGAGCTATCCATTCATGGTTCGCGGGGCTGTTAGAATGGTGGTTGGGGCTATCTGTGAATGGTGTGTGGTGCTACATGTGCATGGTTCGTAGGGGTTTTCGAACCTGGAAAAAAATACAAAATGAGTAACACGAAAGTAGGTATTTTTCGGTGAAGAAGGTTGCAACACTGCACACCCAATGGTCATCGACAATGCTAGTCAAGATTTCTCCGCCATATTGTGTGTGAGAGGAACGAACAATAATTACTCGATATGTGTAAAATTGAAGCTATTTTTGTGAAAAAAGCGAAATGCCACTCACTTGATATGTACATAAGGTTTAGTGACTGGTAGTCGTTAGCCACAATTTTTGAAGTGTGGAAACATTGATTTTCAACGTTGTAGAAAGTCAATATTTTTAGGTGATAAGTCAAAAATACATGAGCTATTAGCGTTAGGCTGAACTTTTTTCGGCCCAAAAATGTTTTAAAATAAATGAAAATGCGTTACTAGACTGTATTTTTCTTCGGTAACAGTTCATTATATCGGAGACACATGAAAATCGGATATTTTGTGTTTCACATGGTTCGTACTTACCAATTGTGTATTGCAGAACGTAGTTCATTATGCTTTTTACACGAAAACAAGCAATTTTTCACATACAGAGCGATTTTTTTTATTCCTTTCTTCGCTTCTGTAACACACAATATGGCGGGTACATTTTGACTCAAAGTTGTGGGTATGCAGTGTTTCCAACCTGCTTCACCGAAAAATTCCTACTATAGTGTTCATCACGTGTGGAAATTTTACATTATGCACTGGTAGCTGACAGATAGCCCCATGAACCATTATGCACGGTAGCTGACGGATAGCCCCACAAACCATTTCCGATAAGGTTACGTTAGGTTAGGCAAGCATAGTGAAAAAAAGGGCTTGGAAACACTGACAGGGGCTTACATCATCAAACGTATGCAGCATGCAGTTCACGTAGCGAAATTGTGCGTCGGTGAGATATTTCTCTTGAAAAATACATGATTTCCCGGTCAAATATATTCCACGATGTAAGAAAATACCACGACAAACGTTGGAAAGCTTGGAGAAACTCATTTCCGTAAGTAGTTTCTTCTGTAAAGATGAAGAAATGTGTCTCCGATATAATGAACTGTTACCTTTTTCTTCTTTCACAGCTTTCATTTATCTTTCTACTATAAAAAGACGCACACATCTATATTTAAAGTACAACTTTCGATGTGGAATTCATAGCTAGACATAAGCAGTTTGCAAAAATTAGGGATTTTTTGAATGGATAGTTTCTCCAAAATTGTATGATAGTTTCTCCAAAATTGTATGTTCAAATTTCAGTAGGTTTTCAAATGTATATTCATAGTATATACATACACTCACATAACTTGTAGTTTTGCATATTTTATAAATAAAGTGTAATAGTATAATATAATTTTCAACGTTTTTTTTTTTTTGAATTGTTGTTTAAAGTCCACTTTATGCACAGACAGGATCATTGGGACTAGATCTATGTTTTTTTTAAAACTATGTACATTAATATGCAGTGGTATTAGAAGATAATGGAATATGTCTAGGCTTGTTGACAAATATAAAATTCAGTTTAAAATAGTTGGCAACCATTTGTTATAATGAACTCTCGTGGCCTGGTGCTGGGCCCCACAGCCTGGCAGTTGAGAAACTGTCCTAGTGCATGGTGGCCCCAAAACTGAGTGACAAACAAATAGATTGGCCAGGGTATTATTATTATATATAAATAAATATTATATAAAAAAAAATCATTATAAATATCTGGCGTTCTGGCAGTAAAATGTTGTTTGTTTAAGCCCACTTTATGCTCAGACATGTTAATAGGGATTGGTGGGACCTGAACCACTGTGCTTTCATTGGGGATTGAACGTAGAACTCCTTGATTACAAGTTGGCATTACTTTTTGCCATCGACAGGCCTGCACCCAGGGAAGGGGCCATAGGGGTCATGCCCCCCCCCCCCCTTCGAGCTTTGAAATATTTAAATGTGAACCTATAAAAAGCCACAAAAATAACATCAACGATTTTTCAAATTTGTAAATGAAATCAATTTTGTCCCTGAAATAATTGATTAGGTTTGATGTGTAGAGGGGCAGGTTCCAGAAATCTGCAGTCTACGATATTCGTAGTTTTAGTTTATAACCACTGTTGCAAAGCTACCAAATATTACAATTTATTTGGGACAGTCCATTCATTTTAATCCCTGTCACAGCTTTTTCGAAGCAGTCGTCATAAGAAAATATATTTTTTTTTGTTGTGGTTAACTGACATTTAGACATGTTCTTTATAAAAAAATAATTGCTAATACGCATCATTTAATTTTTATATATATATTTTTTCTAAACAGAATTATCATGGCCGTTCAATGGTAGCGGTATAAAAAAATTAAGGAAATTTGAAACTACTGTTAATTTGTGGACACTGTACTCTTTGAAAACTTCTGAGAATTGAATGTAAAGAATAAACACCAAGATGTATACCATGTGACAACCTTTGCCAGTAAGGGACTATGTGTTGCTGATGTTGGGTTGGGAATGGAAGGGGGGATCAATTCTTTCCGTTACTTTGGACCATAATACTGAAACTCTAAAATTTTATCTTTAGCTCTAGTACCTACTGCAACAGCATTTTGCCTACCGCTGTGGCAGAGTGGTTAACAAAGTATGCTATGATGCCAGGGGTCCTGGGTTTGAATCCCAGCCTTGGCATGGTTGTGAGTATGTTCCTGCATCAATTTCACCATATCATCACTGATCCTTATCATCACGATTAACTTGGCAGAAAAGTGACGTAAAATGACCTAATTCAATAAACACTACAGCATTTTAAAATCTTCTCTTTGTTCCACATTTTTGTTATCTCCGCCTCCCCCAAGGACATATTTCATATCCCTGGACAGTGCTCGAAAAATGTACTTCAGATCTATGTGCCAGCTCTGAAAATCAGGCGCCAGGAAACCACCTACTAGCGTGTTCATTCATCAATTTCATCATATCATATATAACTCATCCCCATCTTCGCAAATTAGCCAAAAGTGGCACAAAAAGCGAAGTAAAATAAAGCAAATCAATCAATCTATAAGAAGCTGAGCATAATAGTATTTAAAACATCGCTAAATCATGTGAGGAAATCGGGAAATGCGGGGTTGGGGGACAAACAATAAGAAATTGTTACCGATTCTATGGAACGTTCACAACGTTGATAAAAAATCATTTGCTAACTTACGCTATACTGCAATTTGAACTTAGAATCTTCAAAATTTCCACCATGCAAAAAAAAAACAAAAAACGGCAATATTACAGTAAGAGATCACAGTCGCCAAGCTTGAATTTTTAGTACAGTATCAAAGATGATTTATGCATTTATGCATAAAATATTAATCAGAAACTTTGGTTTTCATAAACTGGATCTAACACCCTTTTTTGTTATTCAGTAAATATTGAATTATATATTTTTTACATTAAATTTCTTAACTGTACTCTTGTTTTATACAAATTTTGGTGGTCTTAACTACACATAAGCTAGATAATGAATATGTACTGTTATATCTCTATTCTTATACCTTCTTTCTACCTGTTCACGCAATAATAACAATACAATATTAATTAATTTATGCATTAATGAATAGACCTATAAATTATATTGGTGTATTAATTTAATATAGGCTACATGTAAAATAAAAAAAAAATCTGACCATTTTTTAACAACGGTACTTGCATTTATAAGCTCTAAATCTCCCTTTTAGTAGTATACTGATGTTAAGTATTAAATGGGATATATATGCATGTAGTTCTGCATACGTATTGTCAGTAAAATTTTTAATTGTTGTGAAACATATAATAGTTTAATATTAACTTTTGCTTCATTTTTTGTAACATTACAGGAATGCAACTTGAGCATAACCAAATCATTTTTCAGTTTCTAAAAGTTTGATGATGTGATGACAATGGCACAAACCCATCAAAGTTTGTATGAAGTTAATTTTATGCTCAGATAGACTAATCAGCACTTCGCCTACAGTTTTAAAATATAATCCGATTTACTATGTAATATGTCTCCACTGAGGATCTAACCTGGTACCTGTTTATTATGAGACAACCACTATGTCATTGGGTAGGTAATGCACATACGGCAAGAACAAATTAGTAACTAGCAGAAATGGCCAATGTGTGTCTCTTGGATGTAAAATTGTTTAGGTAGTTCCAAAATATGACTTCATGAACCTCTAAAACTCTTTAACTGGCACTGCAAGTGAAATAGGTTAGCCGTAATTACTAAAAAGCCAACTTTGCAGCAGGTTTTGTGTATCAATCCGTGCAAGAATTGAGCTCAGAAGCTTCCGTGCCAGTCTTCCCTCAACTGCCGAGCTGTTTACATCGCACACACAGAAAATCTGCAGTATTGCCAACTGCACATGCATGTCAAGCGGAATGTATTTTTGCTTCTTTCTGTCTCAATTTTTAAAGTACTTTCTGTGCATAGATTATGTAAGAAATATGTCATTACTTAACGTAAATCACGAAATATCTTTGAAACATGAGGGCACATGTATGTCAAGCATGCAAAAGGACAAAGGTAAAAGCAAATGACAACCCCCCTCCCACCTTGATTTAAGTGATGCATTATTGTTTCTGGTTTAGAAAGAAATACATTTATGAAAGAACTTGGTTGCTTCGTTCACAATGCATTCATTACTATAAGACACATCCACTTTAAGTTTGTAGCACCAAAAAAAAGCATGATTTGTTGTTGGTGATATATACAATGGGGTACATTGTCTGCTACTATTAATCTGTTTGGTTTCAATGTATTAATCATTGGTTTCAATTTATTAATCACTTCACTAAACCAGGATTCAAATATTGGTCTGTCCATTTCTTGGTGATAATCACCCTTCCCTTTCTTTGCACGGAACAGTAAACATGCATCTTCAACAAATCCTTCGTTGCCACCAGTGGGTGAAACAATAAGCCTCCCCCTTTTCTATCGATTTCTTCAGCTCTGGTGGTGGTTTTGCACGGTGGTATCTTTCCACGATAGATTCAATGTACGACCCACGTTGATGCACATATCGTCTAAATAATAAACATGCTTCTTCTAATGGCGATAAATTTTAATACTGCGGAGATTCTATTGTTGTCAAACAACAAACAATCGTTTTCTCCTCCTAAACACAAATCTCAAATCATTCAACATCTGAGACACAGTTCATGCTCACATTGACAGCAAATCACCTTATGCCTTGTTTTATTTTGGTCTTGTTGCCATAGGGAGGAATATTCATTTAAAAGAACTTGTTTGACTTTGAAGACTTTTTCCTTCAGATGATGCCCAAAATAGCACACTGGCAAAACCACATGCTGAACAGGAGACCTCGATTCAGCCATTTTCGCCGCTGTATAGCATGATTAGCAATGAATCACGATAAACATAGGGTTAAATGAGTGGGATGTGCAATACTGGTATCAATGATTCTGCAAAATATTCAGTCTCGCTCTTGAGCTTAAGGGTTTCTTCCTTGCAATAGACATCCCAGTTGGCGAATCTGCAGATCCAAATTCGTGTGCACAGTGATTGCAACCGATCAAGTCCATGCTAATGGATCTATTATTTTGTCTGTATATTACAAATTAAATAACGGTTTTGTTGCAAGAATGCTGTTGTGTCAGAATAGAACCTGTCTCAGCGGAACTATATTTTGCATGCACGTATGGAAGTACCAACGCGAAACCCTGCTGAAAATTTTACTTGACATGTATGTTAGAAAATTGCATTAAAAAGTTAAAACTTGACGTCATTTGATGTGAAAATCTCTATAAATGCAAGTTCCCTTATCCTAACTTTTTCATAGAAGATTTAATCAGTAGTCTAAGCTTTAAATCAAAATATAATACGTTCAATTAGAAGAAGGATGCATTGTAGCTCTGAAAAGTAAATGTCCTGTAATATCTGGAATCCCTATCTTACAATCACATAAGAAAAAGTTGGAGCTAAATTCCAACTGCAGTACTGATTTTTTTTCTTCATTAGATTTTGAATTGAGTGAGAATAAGGGAAAGAATGTCAGGATTTGGCGGAGCAGATATTCCGAGTGAGTACGATTCGTCTAGAAGAAAGGCAAAGGTTTATTGGTTTACACGGCCAGTTGATCAACTTCGTTATGCTGAGGAAAACTATCTAAGATGCTGGGCTTTACTCTTCCACTTTGATCAGTACACTAATAGGACAGCATTTGGTAAGTGAAATCAAATGGTAGTAAAGAAAAATGTCATTGTTAAATGCCTTGGACTTCCTCTGTGGTAGACAAGCAAAGGTAATTATAAAATTCAAGAGGTAATTCTCACTGCAAGATTGTTTTTTGGAACTTTCTTTTTGTAAGAATTCCAGTGTGTTATGTTCCTAACAATGACAATTTTTTTTATATGTATTAGCGTATCCAGAAAGTAAGTTTCCCTGGGGTCGTGTACAAAAAGGAAACGTTATTTCATTCAATGATTTATTGCCACAAATACAGCACTTGTCCAGTTACTTGTCAACATAATTCCCACCGGAATTCAGGCACTTGTCATAGCTTGGGACCAATTTCTGTATACCTGAATCATAGAAGTCTGCTGCCTGGGCGTCGAACCACTGTGTGACAACAGTCTGAACCTCTTCGTCGCTGTGAGAATGTTGATCGGACAGGAACTTTGTCAGGTGCAAGAACAGGTGGTAATCATTGGGAGCAAGTTCCGGGCTGTATGATGGATGATCGAACACCTCCAAACCGAACCTGTCCAGAATGGCTGCAGTGCGCCTAGCCATATGCGGCTTTGCATTGTCGTTCAGCAAGATCACCCCTGCACTTAGCTTACTGCATCGCTTATTCTGAATGGCCCGTCGCAATGTCCCCAGTGTTTCTGGGCAGAAACTCGATGAGCAGAATGCCTTTTCTGTCCCACAATACCGTGCACATCACTTTTCCGCACAGTTTGAACTTCATCCTGCATGGAGATCCACTGCGACGCCAATGCATGGACTGCTGCTTGCTTTGTGGGGTGCTGTATGCAACACACGTTTCATCCCCTGTGATGATCCAGTTGAGAAAATCGTCATCATCATGGTAACGCTGCAGAAATGTCAGCGTCGTGCCCATGTGTTTTCCTTTGTGTTTGGGCATCAGTTGTTTCGGCACCCACCGGGCACACAATTTCCTGACCGAGAAGCGTTTGGTAACAATGTCGAGTTCCGTGATCGTGACGCGACGATCCTCCAAAATGCACTGCTGCACCTTCTCCACAAGCTCGTCCATGACGGCTGATGGCCACCCACTGCACTCATCGTCATGCACATTTTGTCTGCCTTCAGTAAATGTTCTGCACCAACGACGCACCATCTGCTTGCTCATGACGTCTGGCCCATACACATGGCACAGCTGACGATGAATTTTGATTGGCTGTATGTTTTGTGCGTTCAAGATCTTGACCACTGAACGAACCTCGCATGCAGCATGATATGGAATAAGAGCTGCTATGTTTCATCGCTGCCGCGACGCTACTGAGGGCTTTCGGGAGGCATCTTCTAGGACATTCACTAACCAGGACATGTGCATGCACAAAACTGGTTTCAATACATATGGCCTGCCACCTGTGGGTGAGTGGGAAACTTACTTTCTGGATGCGCCTGTACATAATACATGAATTTTGTGGAGCTTAAAGTGCCTTTGGCCCCCCCCTTCCTAAATCAGTGCCTATGGTGCCTTGTCACCATGGCACCTGAAAATTTTCACTTGGTGCCTAAATTTTTAAATTCAGTGCTAAAAATTATATATTTTTTAAAATTTCTAGTTTACCTGTTGAAATTTCAATTACTTTTTTTTATGATGAGTACAGTATTTGTCTTTCAATGTTTGGGTGTTTTCTGTATCACGTGCATCATTAAATCAGAATAATGAGCATGCCATTGCAATTTTTTTCACTATTTGCTAGCCAAATTTTAAAATGTGCAGCGATATGTTAGTCTGCCATATATTTTAATGCATTGCATAGTTATTCACGCTGTTACCAGTTACCATTCTTTAGGAATGCCACTCTGGCACAAGAATTAATTACTTTTAATCCAATCTTCTATTAATTAATAAATTAAATGTTTTAAGATCCTATTTCAAAATGTGTAGATTTGCTTGAACCAAATCAAAAAATTATTAGGCTTAAAACACAACATTGATTGATTCATTAGCATCCATTCAACTTTTACAATAGTTTGGAATCATCACATTGTACATGTACAATTAGAATACATCTATAAAACTACAAGCATAATATAAAAGTAAAGAAGTAAAGTTTTTCGCTGTGCTTTGCACCATGCCATGAAGGTATTACAATGGGAAGTAATAAGAATCAGTTTCCTTGACTTACTATTTATTCAACACAAACATGTAATTGCAGGTATTACACCCCGTACACGTCAAGCCACTGCTCGATACCCAGTCCAACGTCAAGCGATCTGCCATTTCAACTGCTAGCACCTCCCCCTTCCCACCTCGCTCGAGCTGCGAGGCATGAGGAGCTCTGAGGTCGTTCACCACGTCACAGCGACGTTCCTACCTCTATACACTCTAGTACAAAATTATTCACATGATACAACTGTCATAACTCCCCTCTCTTGGGAGAGAAATTTCCTTCAAGTGAAATTTTTACAAAATAAAATACCCATTTATAATTTACACATTGTTATCATATCTACACTCATTCTTTGTGTAATTACAGTTAGACTGGTATACATCATGGTTAAATACACTGGGTATAATCAATACAACAACATTTATGTTAAAGAAAATATAAAAATAGCAAATAAATATAAATAATTTTAAACAAAATCTAAATCTTTCTTTGATCTACCCAAAACAAATGTTTGTACAATTTTGGATTTAGTTTTTCCAATTTGCTTAAATAACAACTTCTTTTTTCAATGGAACAATTCCAGATTTTTATATTATCACTGTGATGGTTACCACTGATATTGCCAGTTTTCAAATCTAGTACAATGTATATATTAGTTGCTTGTTTGTCAATTACCATATACGGACCTTCATAGACCTCACAGTACTTTTTAGTGCGATTTTCTAGGAGGCTTCTAAGATAATGGGTTTTTACAAATACCAGGTCTTTTATTTTAACTTCAGGTCTATTTTCCTGTTGCAAGTTGTACCTGTCATTTCTTTTCTTCCTTGCTTGGAAACCCTTTACAAAAGCCATGTATAGCTTATCTTTCCACAGAGAAATTTCATTAGGCGGTAAATTAAAATGATTCAAAATACATGAGTTAAGATCTCTATTTAGTTGTAACTCTGAGGGAGCAAATCCTAGCTGTGTGTGTACACTATCATTTAATAAGCTTACAACTACATCTATATATTTCGGCCAATCTTTGTGGTTGTTTTTACAAAACACACGCATGAGCCGGTTGAGTTCAGAATGAATTCTCTCAACCAAAATAGAACTAGGGTGATATATTGGGGTATACGCCAATTTTATACCTAAGCTTGTTAAAGTGTCCACATATTTGTTAGAATGAAACATCGTGGCGTTATCACTGACCAACCTGTGTGGAATGCCAAAATGCCTGACATATCCTTCTAGCAAGGCTTTTACAATACTGTTGGCTGTACTTTATTGCATACTTTATAAAACTTTTTCCAATTTCTACACCTTTGAGGTAAACTTACACTTACACTTTCACAATTGTTCAAATAATAAATAATAGATTGAAATAGCTTATCATTGTACTGTTCTTGGACTAACAACTCTACAGGTATATCTAATACTTCATTTGTAAACCTTACATTATTGTTGATGTGCATCAAAATCGGCTCTGATTCTGAAAATTGTCTGGACAATAAGTCCGCTAGGCCATTGTCAGATCCTTTGCAGTATTCTACAATGAACTGGTATTTTTGAAGTTGAAGGAACCAACGCAATAAGCGAGGGTTCCAATTCTTCGAATGGTTCAGCCAAGTGAGACACCTATGATCACAAAGTAAAGTAAATTCTTTACCCAAAAGATATTGATTACATTTCTCAATACAAAATAAAAGACTTAAACATTCTAGCTCGGTTATGGTGTATTGTTTCTCATAACCTTTCAGTGTACGACTTACATAACTTATTATTCTATTCTCACCATCAATTATTTGATACAAATATCCTCCGATGCCAAGTAAAGAAGCATCTCCTTAGACATAAAACCTTTGATTAAGATCAGGATAAAATAGTTTAGCATCATTAGAAATTTCTTGCTTGAGCAAATCAAAACTCTCTTGTTCCTTAGTCCATATCCATTTCTTACCTTTCCTTAACAATTCATATAAAGGTGCACATATGGTAGCAAAGTTTGGAATGAATCTTCTCAACCAAGAGAAACAACCTATTATTTTTTGAAGTGTCTCTACATCCTTCGGAGTAGGAAGACTGAGAATAGCCTCTACTCTCTCTGGATTTACTCTTATACCTGTTTTGTCAATAATGTGACCCAAGTATAATAACTTTTCTTTACAGAGGAATGTCTTCTTGAGACGTACAGTCATACCAGACTCTCTTAATTTAGAAAATACACTTCTCAAATGTTCTATGTGACTTTCTAAAGATTCACTTCTAATGCATAAATCATCAACATAAATGATAACATTCTCTGACAGAATGTCGCCTAATACCTTGGTCATTGCCATCGTAAGTGCTTGTACTCCATTACATGTACCAAATACTACACGTTTGTATTGTCTACCTTCAAACAAAAATGCAGTATACTTTTTAGATGACTCTGACAACAAAATCTGGTGAAATCCAGAGGACATATCGACCAGTGATCATATGGTCTACGAGGGTCACTATTTATATTTTGAGCCTTGGCACTGATTGAAGTTAGGCCCGATTTGACGTTTGCACGGAATCGTCTGGCATTATTGACCATAACGTACTTCAAATGTTTTATCAATAGCTTCATTTGTGTTGTTTATGTTGTCTTGGAGATTGCGCGACAACAATAAAATGGAATTAACTCGTGAACATTTTCGTGCAATGATTTTTTACGATTTTCGACGTGGATTATCAAGACAAGAGTGCATCGATCAACTTACTTCCACGTTTGGCGATGAAGCCCCATCCTTTGCCACTGTGAAACGCTGGTATAACGAATTTAATTGTGGCCGCCATTCGCTCACCGACGAGATTTGCGAAGGTCGTCCAAAATCAGTTGTTGTTCAAGAAAACATTGATGCTGTGCAAAACCTAATACTGCAAGATTGTCATGTGACATACTGTGAGATTGAGGCAACCATAGGCATTAGTTCCACCAGCATATATAAAATATTACATGATCATTTAGCTGTGAGAAAGGTATGTTCTCGTTGGATCACACACAATTTAACAAAAACTCAAAAAGATGCTCGCGTCAATTGATGCAAACAAATGCTCAATAAATACAATCGTGGTGCTTCAAAAGACGTATATAAGATTGTAACAGGTGACGAATCATGGATATATGCATATGACCCGGAACGTAAACAGCAGTCGACTGTGTGGGTGTTTCAAGATGAACCCAATCCAACAAAAGTTGTTTGTGCTCGAAGCACATTGAAACAAATGGTCGCCTGTTTTTTCGGGAAAACTGGTCATGTGGCAACTGTGCCTTTAGAGGAACGTAGAACGGTCAACTCTGAATGGTACACAACAATTTGTTTGCCAGAAGTCTTCGGTCAAATACGGAAAACAAACAAACGCCGTCGGATCATTCTTCATCAAGACAATGCCAGCTGTCACACATCTCGTCTAACAACCGACTTTATGAACAGTCAAAAAATCGAATTGATGGGTCATCCGCTGTACAGTCCTGATTTGGCACCCAATGACTTCTTCTTGTTCCCGAATGTCAAGAATAAATTGCGTGGACAACGATTTTCGTCGGCGAAAGATGCCGTTGATGCGTTCAAAAATCATATTATGGAGGTGTCTCAAGAAGATTGGAAAAACTGCTTTGACAAATGATTCGAACGAATGCAAAAGTGTATTGACCATAAAGGAGAATACTTCGAAAAACAATAAAGCAGTTTTCAATGCCAAATTCCTGTTTTTTCATTGTTAGGCTCAAAATATAAATAGTGACCCTCGTACCAACAAATCCTTGTAATGCCTCTTCAATATTAATTGGTCTAATTTGACTAACTTTTTGGTGTTGGTTAATATTCCTGAAGTCAGTACATACCCTTACACTTCTATCAGACTTAGGAACTATTATTAGTGGATTTAAATAAGGTGAATCAGAAAGTTCTATAATGTTCCACTCTGTAATGATAAGGTATTCGATATGGCTTAGAAACTAAAGGTTCTGTTGTATCTAATTCAATATGATGTTCATATTTAGTACATATACCAGGTTTTTCATCAAACAACATCCTGAATTCAAGTAACAAATCAAACAGTTGCTTCTTTTCATCTTCATCGAGTATTTCAGCTTGCATAGCTTTTAATTTAAGATCTTCTACACTAGCAACAGTTATTTCCTCTTTTGACTTTTGGGTTACATTAAGACAACTACTCTCTGCCTCTTCACTCACATCAAAAGTTGGACAAGATATAGGTAATAATTTAACTAACCTTTCACCTTGTTTGGTGTGTAACAATGAAGAATTTTCCTTGAAGTTTACAAGAGCCTCTACATTATACAAAAAATCTAAACCTAAAAGAATTTCTACTGTCAAATCTTGGACGACAACAAACTGAACAAAAAACGTAATATCTTCAATTTCTATATCCAAACAAAATTTTCCAAGTACTCTCTGTTTTCTTTTTCCAGAAAAGTCAACCAAAATAATATCTTCTATTGGCTCTAATTTAGGTCTGGTGACTTCGCTAGTAATACTTTTCCATTTGTTCTCTGACATAAAACAAATGTCGCTACCACTATCTACTAAGCATTTACTCTCTATCCCATTAATATTTGCAAAGATAGAAGTTGTATTCTTGACTTTGTTCCTGAGGTTTACAGCTAACATTAAGTTATTAAAACTATATTTTGCTTCATCTTCTAACAAGTCTTCATAAAAATTAATATCTACCCTACATACATTTTTAAGGCATGATTCACAGTTTGCTTTATTAGAATTTTCATTACAAAGTTTGTTTCTTAAATCTCCAGTATTAAGATTGACTACTGACACAATATTCTCATCTTCGTCTATGCTATTCTGTGTCACAATAACAATATACTCACTATCTAGTTTAAAGGTGGTTCAGGCACAAACCAAGGTGCATTCACCCTAAGTGAAGACCCACCATTACCATTTTCTATTTCTTCCCTAGTACTAGATCTAGGCTCACTTCGTTGGGGATTGTTTTGAACATCATCGTGTGGCACAGTGTTTGTACTAGTATTTCTATACCTAGGTCTACTATTATCAGCATTTATACGATTTTGGTTACTATAATTGTATCTACCTCGAAAGTTACTATTTCTATAGTTATTACCAGAATATGGAAAACGGTTTACTCTCCAAGACCTTTGACCAGATCTACTATCATTACTACTATTATTATCAGTGCCATATCTCCTGAAATTACCAGAATTCCTTACATTAGTCTCATGGCTTGTATTAGAATTTTGCATATTGCTTACTCTAGATTGATTATTTCTTTTAGTTTCATTAACAACTTGTACTTGTCTAATACCAACAGGCCTTCCATCTCTCCTACTTTCACCTTCAGCACTTGCATACAAAGCTTCATGATGGGCAACCAATTCCGCAGCAGTACCAAGACTAATATTAGGCTGATTTAAGATTGCTTCTCTAACTCTATTTTGTAACTGTTGGGCTACTAAAATAGTTTTTTGCTGTTCTAACATGTCTGGCTGAATGGAATTCAGTAAATTAATCTGTGACCAGAAATAATTTAACAGAGTTGGTCTACTTTCTTTGCTGTAACTCTTGCACAAGACATTTGCAAGACATGTTGACTTCCACGATGCACTTTCAAATGCATTAAGGAAAAGAACCTTAAAAGAACTATAATCTACAATGTGTAGTTTCTCCTGAGAGAACCAATTTTTAGCAACACCTTTCAAAAGCATTGGTACATACTTCATGTAATCTTTTTTTGGAACATTTAACAAATCCAAGCAATCCTCAACCTCTTGAAGAAATTGTGACGCCAAATAATCCATCCTAGTTGCAGTAAATTTAGGTAACCTATCTAGATCAAAGTACTTAAGTGTACTGGGTACAAACTTCCTTCTGTAACTACTACTTTTGTGATCAGTTCCACTTTCCGAACTACTATCACGAAATTTATCTCTTGACATGCTTTTTGCAACTCTACCTCTCTTATAGCTAGCTACTTGCAGATTTACGTTTAAGCCCCCTTAACTGAACTTTAGTTTCAGAGCTAGAAGATTTTACATCTGAATCAGATTCTCCTTTACGTAATGGTCTTTGCTTTCTAAACGTGATATATTCAGTTTTTTTTCAATGGGTAAAGAAGCTTTCTTTGCTTCCCTTTGCAGTTCAGACAATCTAGAAACATCAGGACTAACTAAGCCTTGTACTCTAGTTTCTAATTCTAAAGAAGATTTTACCGGTTCAGCACTTACTCTTAACATGGAAAAATCATTCGTTAAATCTCTAACTTGATACCGAATATTCTCCAACTTATCATCTAGAATCTCATATTTGTTAGTAATCTCTGTAAGTTGTTGTAAGCAACCCTTAACAGTAATGTCATTACTAGATATTTTCTGTTGAACGGTTTGAACGCTCAAGTTTAGATCTTGAATAGTTTGTCCAGACTTAACACTAATTTCTTTAAATTTACTATTCAACTCATCAATAGCAATTTCATGTCCACTAATGTTATTAAACAACTCCTTCATACTACTTTCATTTCAATGCACAAGGTTGACTAAACTTTCAAACTTCTGTTGATTCATTTCGAGTGTTTTCTTAATTTCTACGCATTCATTTTCCACCTGTTTTACATGAGAATCGAAAACCTCTCTCAATTTTTATGTTGATTTACACACGTAACAGAAACCTCGTTTATCATCTCTTCCAATTTCGTGCTCAAGTTGACCACTTGTTCCTTTAGTTCATGGGTGCATTCCTTTGTTTCGACTAAATTATCAGACACTTTCTTTTCGACTCGTGCTTCCAATAATTCGAAGTCTTGCCTTAAGAGACCTATACTGGTGCCTACATTACTTACACTGGCCTCAACACTATTAATATCCGCTTTGACGTTACTTTCAACACTTAATATCAGCTTTGACATTAGCTTCAACACTACTGACTTGTTCTGCGAGTCTAGCTTCAAATTGTTTAAAGAGAAACTCCAATTCCTTTTTTGTTGTCATTCTCAATTTCAGTTACTGCTAGCGAAGAATTTTAGTCGCCGTATTCAGTACAACTATTTTATAACTTCTTTGCTACAATCACAGCACGATAAAGTTATTCGTCACTCTTCTTTTCCACATAGAAAAAGTTCAGTACTTACGTTCCAACATCACAGACGAAAAAGTTGAATTCTTCCATCTAACAGCTACTACCAGATTCTAACGACGTAGACGATTGAGTCCTCCTGTTCGTGTGCCATACTTATGATGACGGGAAGTAATGAGAATCAGTTTCCTTAACTTACTATTTATTCAACACAAACACATAATTGCAGGTATTACACCCCGTACAAACGTCAAACCACTGCTCGATACCCAGTCCGACGTCAAGCGATCTGCCGTTTCAACTGCTAGCACCTCCCCCTTCCCACCTCGCTCGAGCTGCGAGGCATGAGGAGCTCTGATGTCGTTCACCATGTCACAGCGACGTTCCTACCTCTATACACTCTAGTACAAAATTATTCACATGATACAACTGTCATAAAGGCGTATAGGGGGTGTGGAGTTAAGGCCCCACACTTTCTTCATCAAGGTCGAAGGTGGGGGTTATGTGATCAGCACCATACCTCTGGCTGCCTTTACCCCCCCCCCCCCCCGATTTTCCTCCATGTATCCACTTTATATGAGCTGCTTGAACAGGTGGAAAAATTCCCTGTTCTCCCCCTCTGGGGATCGAACCCGGGTTTCTCACATGGTAGTCACCACGTTTCTGTGGTCGGATGTGCCTGTGTTGGTATGCAACCAGGTAGGCAGTACATGACGTCAGAAGATCACCTGATGGCACGTGATGTCTACCCTGCCACGGTATCCTGCCTGGAGCCCCATTCAGGTGCCTGCGCATCCGATGAACATGGGTGAGTACACGGACATGATCCTTGTGTATGGTGCAGCGGAAGGGAATGGGAGAGCAGCTCGTCGGCTGTATCAAGAGCGTTATCCACAACAAGCGACTCCATCTCATACTATTTTTGCCAGCATTACGCAACGGCTCAGAGAATGAGGTGCCTTCACCACCAACAGGAAGGACTGTGGTGCTCCAAAGAGAGCTGCATGCCCGAATTGGAAGAGGCTGTACTGCACCATGCTGAACAGGACCAGTCAACAAGTATGTGAACAATTACACGTGCAATGGGTGTTTCTCGCAGCATCGTGTGGGAGGTTCTGCATGAGCCACAACTACATCCTTGTACAGGCTTTGAGACCAGCCAATTTTGTACCACGTGTTAACTTCTGCAAGTTTTTTCTGCACCGCTGCATCGTGGCCGCAGTTTCCACGCTGAGTTCTGTTCACAGATTAATGTAAATTCACTAGGGAGTGAGTGTTTTCTCAATTCTGGAAACAGCCATGTCTGGGCAGATGAAAACCCTCATGCGATGCATGTCCAGGGATTCCAGCACAGAATTGCTATCAATGTGTGGACAGGTATTCTGGACAGTCATGTGATTGGGCCGTACCTTCTTCCAGCCAGGCTAATAGGTAATACATACTTGATCTTCCTACAGGAAGTATTGGCCCTGTTTTTGGATGCTGTACCATTGAACGTCCATCAGGAACTTTTGTTTCAGCACGATGGCGCACTACCTCACTTTACACATGATGTTCGGAGACATCTTACCCAAAGATTCAGGCAAAGATGGATAGGCCGTGGTGGTCCAACCACGTGGCCTCCACGATCGCCAGATTTAATGCAATTGGACTATTTCTTGTGGGGTCGTATGAAGAGTATGGTGTACGAGACTCCTGTAGAGACATAGGACGAACTGCTGGCATGAGTTATGGTTGCTGCACAAGAGATTGACGGGACACCAGGTGTGATGGAGCAAGTGTACTGGAACATGATTCATTGGCACAATGTGCAACGATGTTGGTGGTTGTCACATCGAGCCACTGTTGTAGTTGAGCAGTGCCGTATGTGACACATCCAGTGCAGAAGACAGAAACAAATTGTTGTGTTCCACTGTTGATACAAGTGTTAATTAGTATTGTGATCAATGAAGAGTAAGTTTCTTTTTGTTCCCTTGGCATTGTTACCAAATAAATTTGTTTGTATTATGGACTGAGTCATACGTCATTCAATTCTGTACCTTACGTAACACCTCATTTGACATGGTTGTAATAAATGACACTTTAGGTCATCAGGTGATCTTCTGACATCATGTACTGCCTACCCGGTTGCATACCAACACAGGCACATCAGACACATTGTCATGGTTGTAGTATGTTTCCGGAAATGGGTTCCTATTCCAAGTATTGTCTACTCAGTCTCCTCTACTAGCCCTAGGAGTTTGTATGGGGAATTTCCAAGCACCCTGTATATACACACACACATATATGTTGAGCATCAAATAGTCACCTTAGTAAAATGGAATCAAACTGCAATCAAAGTTACAAAGGAAAATAAAGATAAATAGGACCACAACCTCCTTGCCTAACTCCTCTCACTGAATGCAACTTTTCAGATTGACATAATTTAAAGTCTACACCATTTTCTAGTGAACTTAAATAGTTTTCATCTTAACTAGTCGACAATTCAACTATTGCTTAAATTTCTGGCAACGGTCTCAGTATTGAAGAGTGCTCTCTCCAGTATTATTTCATGAAACTTTGTTTTGTGTGCTTTTAGAATATAAAATGATTCATTCAGAGATACACATTTAATGTGTGCCAGCCCCTGTGGTGGACTGGTTAGCACATCGTGCTAAAGTGCCAGGGGTCTCGGGTTCGAATCCCAGCCTGGGCATGGATGTTTGTGAGTGTCCATTCATCAATTCCATCATGTCATCACTCATCCTTATCTTTGCAAATTAGCCAAAAGTAGCACAAAAAGCAAAGTAAAATAAAAGCGAATCAAACATTTAATGTGCATTCAAGGTATAGGCTTTAGTAAACACATCATACAAACAAAAGCACAGCTTCACCAGAAAATTAATTATGCAGAGAACAAGATTTGACAACTTGGAACTTTGTTCCCATTGCACACAACCGTTTTTTTCTTCCTGTTGAACTTACTTCAGCACCATACATTTTTGTTAGTTAATATCCCACGTTGATTCCAACTGTACTTTGTGTGTTCAAAGAGTCCCCTAGCAGCAAGCTATGTAAGTGGAAATTTGCATACAAGAAAAAAGAACACCATTTCATATACAGAGCAAAACTAACCAAACAGACAGGTGCTGTTAGGTGTACTAGGATGCTAACACTACACAGTAAACATTTTCCCCTGTTGTCCATGCCTTGCAGCTGCAATTGTACACTTTTAAACTATAAGTGCTGCATGAAGGGCATTTCTCTCAAGTGCCTAACACTTCGCATAGGCGACACTAGATGAATTGAAATCTCTTCCGCTCAAGCGAATAACACTCGAATGAGCGGCATACACTTGAAGCCTAGTAGTATACGTATAACTGTCATTTATCTGTGATAGAGGGACCTCAAATATGGATCATGAAATAAAAGATGCAGTGAAATTGAAACTTAAGTGAACGTAGTCATAATCTCCATCTTAAAATATAGTTTCGTCCATTTTATCAATACACAGTTCAGTTATGTCTGGAAACAAAAACCGACATATGTGATGGAGTGGTTATCACAGCATGGTAAGGGGTCCCAGGTTTGAATTCTGGTCTGTGCATGGGTGTTTTGTGCTGTGATCCACACTTGAAACTGCTTATGATTGCATGGAACTTAATTTTCCTAAAGCAAATAGGGCAGTAGAGTATCGATCAAGACTACCTTGAATTACAAAAATCTAACTACGTGGAATTACATAGGAAAAATCGGAAGAGGCGATAGATATAAACAACAACAAAGATCTACAATTGTGAAAAATAGGATGTACAATATTATTATGAATATTGTACTTACATTGCCGAGTACAGTAGTACCAATGATTTTAGGAAGGGACAGAATTGTTTAACAATAGGAAATAAATGGTGAAACAATAGTTTTTAAAGAAAAGTGTCCAGTGTCTTGTGCCTCAGTGCATTATTGTTTCCATTCACAAACCCACTTATCAGAGGAAAACTTGCTTTTTGTTCCTTTGGATTATATGGAACATTGTATTATTGAGACTACTGTGTAACCAATTTTCTCCACTCTTCCGTTCATAATTACATTAAAAATGGTTTTTCCTGCAGTTGACGCCCTGCTCTCTTGAACTCTTACAAAAAATGCACCTTTGAAAAACTGCCTGTATATTCTAACAGCAGCATGCCAACCTCTGCGACAGAGTGGTTAGTACAGTGGCTATGACACCAGGTGTCTTGGGTTCGAATCCCAGTATATGCATAGGTGTTTTTTGTGAGTGCTCCTTCGTCAATTTCAAATCATCACTCGTCCTCACCTTCACGATTAGCCAAAAGTGATGGAAAATCAAAGTAAAAATCAATCTTAATAGCAGTTTGGATTGTTGAGAAGAAAAATTAAATTTTCTTGATATGTATTGTAAATGTCAACATGCTTGTAGTGTTGCAAGTGGTATTATTGTCTTTTAAGGGAACTGTGATGATAATAATCAGATGAGACCATACTATACCAAAGGGGCACCAACACATAATGGAAATTATTATCTGCTAGGCGAGATTGAAATTTCTCCACTTGATGTGCGAGAGAAGGTAGTGAGCAATCCGTGGAATGGACGACCCTGCGGATCAGCTCTCATAGGTAACCAGGAATGGGTAAAATGTTTGGCGAAATCACTTGGTTCATCTATAGCTCATATGATAACGATGAACATGTTGCGACGTCCCTTGCCTCATCTCTAGCTGAACAGCTAAGGGTGAACATCTAAGGGATGACATGTCTAAGGAGGAGGCTAATTCTTTCCACCCTTCCCTTAGACTAAACCTCCTTTATTGTGTTGTTTTGTAATTGTGAATGTAAAGTTGTACTGAGAATGTGCACTGCAAAGAACAGACGTGATGCTTGGGTAACAGTTAAATGTTCTCATTGTATTACAAATTAACAGTAACATGTTGCCGGACTGTGCCATGACTGTATGGAATTTGAAGGTCTTGTATGTTGCCACATTATATTATTGTTATTTTTATTCTATCATTTGTGCAATGTTTTGTATAAGAATGATTAGGAAGAATAAGAATTGTACTGAGAGACAACATAATTCCTTCACTCTTTGTGATAACTAGAGCCCGGAAGTTTGGCAAAATGCCTCTTTTTATCTACTGCATATATTGATAAATTTTTTCCGGATATACGTTTCTTATGTTGTTTCAAATGTTTTAGAAGCCTTTTCATTTTGCCTATTTTGCCTATTTGGGACCCCACTGCCTATTTTTAATTATAATGCCTATTTTTGCCTTTTTCAGTGAAATTTGGCCATTTTTTTTAAAAAAAATATGTATATAAATTATTTTTCTCCCAAAAAACGTTGTTGGCATTTATTTTTCTTCCGTTTATTATGTGAATAATTTTCGCCTTATTTAAGTAATATTGAACTCATGCATGTTTCAACATTGCTGAAGGAGAAAAGTGTGAGAAAAATGTATTTCATGCTCAGATAGGATATTGCCTTTCGGTTAACATATCCTTGTGCATGATTGACTGCTGAAGTGGACAGGTTGATTTCGAACGTAAAGAAGATATTTCTGAAATCTCCCTCTCGAACCCGAAAATTTAAGGAAGTTGCATCTGAGCTTAGTTTTATCAGCAGCTATATATTATGCTAACAACCTTGAAAAAATCAGTGAAGTGATAGATGCTCTTCCAGAAAATGAAGCGGCTTCAATTCGTGAAGTGAAAAAACTCCTGTGCTATTCAAGTTTATTTTTGCACATTATGGTGCATTGCCAGAGACAATTACAATTATAGCATCCATGAAAATCTACGAGGACTCTATGCAGCAGATGATGGAAGTGCCAGGAGAAAAGGGGTGAGCTGTTGCGGAAATGTGCAAACGGGTAGTGAGTGCAAATGAGGACTTGAAACAATTGAAAACAATTTGTGATATTCTAAAAGGTGAAAATGCTGTTACCCATAATGAGTCCAGCTACTTTAGCTTGTTTTATGTATGCTCCAATAACTTCTGTCGAAGTTGAAAAATCATTTTCTATTATGGAACACATTCTCTCTGACAGACGACTATCAATGAATGTTGAGAACTTAAAAAAACACCTTGTAGTTATGTGCAATCAAGACGGAGAAAATTGAAATGCTCTTCCCAATGTAGATTTTAACATTTTGCCAGGAATTATAGATAAAAGTAAGCACTTTCCAAATGTGCCTTTTTCGGTTTATTTTGCCTTTTTTCATTTTTTGTGCCTATTTTCCACATTATAAATGCCTTTTTGCCTGCCTATTTTAACGAAAATAAATGCCTAAACTTCCGGGCTCTAGTGATAACAAAACAAGATGAAGAACATTACGTTCTTAGTCAATTTCCACAGCACTGCAACTAGATTTGACATGAGTGAGTGCTTGATGTTTTTAAAAGTACATCCATTTTTTTCAAAATTTCGCATTAGAAAATAAACTTCGTTAAGTAGATGTTATGATGTTTTTATTACATACACCAACACACTCATACTGTAAGTTAGTATTAATTACTAATATTTGTTGCCCATTTTATCACTTATCATTTTTAGTCAATACAGGCACAGATATGCATCAACTAGAAGAGGAACTAAAGATATTTGTGTAAAATAAAGTATGTAATTTTTTGAATTATTTTGGAATTTTTTATTATTTTTTATTATTATTTTGGAGAGAAATTAAGTCAGGGAGGTGACCCACAGTTGATATAAATGTGATACTTCACTGGTGTCTTCGTTGTAAACACATAAAATTCAACACTTCACTGAATCTCTTAAGAAGATGTAGAAAGATGTAGGCAAATAGCATTATGGAAATAATTAAGCCAATGGAAATATGCACTTTTAATGAGGTGCTTGGCATTTGTATAAACATTTAAACTAAAAGAAATTGATATACTTTTTTAAAAATGTGTGTTCGTATCAATCTTGTATTTAATGCATTTTTTTTACTGAATGCTGTGCACCACTCTTTGTATGGTTCCAAGACAGGATTTTTGAAGACTCATTTTTGAATTTCTAATACAACAGCAGATCCTGGTTCAGCAATGTACTGTTTTATTTCCGATTTTGAGTTAGGTTGATCCTCTGAATGGGAGTTTGCAATAATCGTATAACAAAAACTCTACAATAATGATGAATCATAACCTAATTGTCAAAATCTTACAAAACTAGAATATGAAACTTATTAGAAGGTAAAACTCTAGAATAATCTGTACCGGTTTAAATATCGAATTTTTGCCGATGCCGATCTGTCAATTTCTGCCGATTTTCATACATCTGTAATCGACTTCGGCACATCCCTAGTATTCATACACTTCCTCTCTTTGTCCGCACATGTGTGTACGAAATATTGTTTAAAAAGACCACAACATATAACAAGGGTAACTTGTGGAATGTGAAGCCAAATATTTACCAGATTTTTCAAAAATTAAAAATTAATATAAAGTACACACGGGTGTTGCGTTTCCAAATTTGAAAAGTTTATATAATACGAAAATCCAATCTTACAAACCATGGCCGTGCTTGTGGGAAAATAATGGGAAGGGTTCAGCTTTCAGTAGTCCGAGGATAGTAAAATTAAAACAACAGTATTATAACTAATAACTATTGATCATGGATGTTATTCAATAATGGTAAACTGATTAATAATTACATTATTATTGAATTTAAACAGTTTTCAATGAATATATCTGAACATCTCACTGTACATATAGACGTGCATTGATTATATTAACAATTACAATGTTTTTTCATTATGTACATTGAAATTTTTATCTACAAAATTTTCAAATTATATATAAAAATATCTATGTACGTTTTCAATAGTTTTTCAGAAATTTTACTATTTTACAGTTTATTTTGAATGTAATGAATACTGTTAGTTTTTCTGAAGATATGAATAAAATAAAATTTTTGTTCACCATTCATTATAAGTTATATTTTCAAAATGATTTAAGATGTTACAATGATTTCATCAACTGTTGATGTGATTATTCGATTAATGCAAAATGTTTATTAAAGCAATGGGAGGAGTTTTGGACCAGTTCAACCCTCCCCTTATATACGATCACATTACAAGCTCTTTCCTCATCCATCTGTATGTAAACTTTTACAAAATTACTTTGGAACTCGGACCGTAAGTTGTTATTATACAGCAATTACATAGCAATTATATAGGAACAATGATAATTCTTTACGAATTCAGAGAAAGTTTCAAATGTAGGATAACATTTTATCTATATCGCCTTTTTTCAATTCGTAATTTCAAAAGTGAATGTAGATTATGCATTTTCTAATGTTATGTGTTGTTTAAAGGAATGGAATTCTGTTGATTCAATTAATTAACGTTGTGGTCTGGATAACAAACTGAATAAAAATAGTGATTGAATTCACCTACTGCTTTTGTTGTCGGGTGTATGAGTACAATACATGTTTCGAGCTGTTTTGGAACAAGTTTTGAGCATAAAAGACGTGAAACTAAATTGTCAATCTACCGTGCCTGCTAAGAAACGACGTAAGTGCAGCTGCCGTTTACAGTAGCGATGATTGTAACCAGCGACAGCTAGCGGTTCTGAATTAGATGAAGGGCTGGTAGCAATAAATTGGGATAATAGAGAAAATTAAATCAATAGTTATAGATACGTATTAGAAAATAGGGTTTCTAACGAAAAAATACGCTAAAACCATTTTCTGTTAAGTACTACGTGTAAACTATTGATCTAATTTTCTCTATTACCCCATCTTCCTACTAGCTCTTCACGTAATTCAGAACCACCATCTGCCCGACTCTCCCACATGCACCATTTTGAAGAAAAATGTATCAGCCAATCACATTTAAAAGTTTAGAAGCAGCCTCCCACGTATTACTGGAAGTAGTTTGGCACTTTACAGACGGTGGCAGGACTGCACATGTGATACGCTTTGATATATGGTGTTTTCGAAGATTGAGGTCTCTTGTCATATATGCTCTTTGATGTAGATAATCCACTTCGGTATTACGTAACCTTTTCATTTCTTTTAGGTCAAAAGATCTTGTAATTTTTATTTTCAAAAACTGTAATTTATATTCCTCTTTGGAAGATTTCACACTGAAGCAACATGCAACACGTGTCGCTTGAGGATTTCACCAATCAAACACAGGCTTGTGCAGCATGTGTTGCACGTCACTTACGTATGAAACAGCTTTTAGTTTAAGGGACTATGTATGCTTCACATCTGTTCAACTTGACAGGCACAATTATTGCCTTTCACATTTTAATCTGTAGACAATGTGTTTAGACAAATAACATTTCAAGAGGAAAAACCTAGTTTTCCTCTAATGTAGCTGTCTTTCAATTTGGCTTAAAATATGTGTCAGAACCTAAAAGAAATGTGGGAAATCTTGTATTTAGAAAGGTTTGCTCTATGATTTAGAAGTCGGAAAGTGTAAATATACATTACTTATTACATGAATTTTATTGTGCCAAGTATGACAGAACCATTGCTGATTTCTGTTTATTTTTACCGTACACTGTAACATGCTTGTCACAGAAAATGTAAAATACTATTAGAATTAAATTTAATGTGTAATGTTTAAAAATTCTGAATAGAAAAGGCAGTCTTTTTATGTCTTTTTTTTACAAAAATATTGAAAATGTAATTTCTACCATGTTACTGATGCACTTTTTTAAAGATGTAAATGTATGTTATATAATATATTTTTATCTGTACTATTTGAAATATAAATGTGTTTATTGGATGTGTGATTATTTTATTGAAAGCATAAATGTCCATGCATAACAGATTTAAATATTTCCCATTTGTTTATGTAGTCATATTCATGGTAATACAGTAGAACTGAACTTTTACTGGTTATTATTATTTCTTAAAAAATTACTTAACACTTCGACACAATCAAGTTACTTGTAAAGTGAACGGAGTTTGTTTTAAGTCCACTTTATGTTGAGACAGGCTATTCAGTTTAAAATGGGATAGAATCAGGAACCCCTTGTGCAAGGCTGTAGCTTTACATCTTCACCCAACTTTTTGTAAAATCCTAAACTAAATGGTCATCTCCATATGACACTGCCAGTGCATGTACTTATATGTTTTCAATCAAGAGAAGCTACCACATGAGGGTGCATAATCCTCCATAATCATTTTGAACATAACACATCATCTGTAATTAACCAGTTCATAAAGTTGTAAAAAGAAATTTTCATATTGTACACTTGTTAAGTTGTTGTCATCAGTAAAAAAAAAAACAACTTGTAGTTAATGTGAAACATTATATACAAGTTACATCTTTCTAAAATAAAATGATTGTAAAGGTAACTTAGAGCATGGCCATATTTCAGTTTTTTTTTTTTTCGGGGGGTGGCAGATTCAAAGTCCTCCCTTCTCCCCTATACTTCTGACATGCCGGATTAATGCAAGTTCAGAAATCAAAGTCAGCAATTCTTTTTCAAAATACTGAAATGCAACAGAGAGACAACGTGTAGAGACCTTTACTGGGACAATGGAGGTAGAATTTTCAAACATTTGCAATTTCTGAAACTAGTGCAAAATAGGTTTTATTCTTGGAATCCCAGCCCACCTGTAACCTGTCCACTTTCAGTGGTGGTGGCCTTCTTTCCAGTGTTGTGTCTGGTACAGACTGAAAATTCGCTTCCGATTGTCCCAGATTTGCTTGTGTTATTTTTGGGAACGATTTTAATTCACCTTGACAAGTGTTTAAACCTGGCTTCTCGATGCATTGTAGGGTAGGTGTCCCAAATATCGCTTACCCTAACTGTTTCTCTGTATCTCAGGCTCCTGGGATGGGAAATCAAGCTGTAAACTAAACAAATATCACTAGGAACTATTCTCCTTTGGTTTGCAGA